>NC_073272.2:129173055-129488611 GCF_029289425.2 Pan paniscus
ATGAAACCCTAGACAAGTCACTTTACCTCTCTGAAGCCTCAGTTTCCTTATCTGTAAAATGGGATGGGTAAGAATTAGAACAATGCACATGGAGTGTTTAGCCCAGTACCCGTGGCTTAGTAAATACTGGGGTTACTGCAGAGAAAGTTGAACATGGCCCCAGCCCTACCCCTTTGTCCTTCATCTAGGACTGCTCTCTTGATCTCAGTCTGCATGATTATTTATTAATCAGAAAGATACAAGAGTTACTACATCTCAAGATACCATTCTGTGTGCTTTACAAATATTAATTCATTCCATCCTCATAGCAGCCCTATTGAGGCAGATACTTATTATACTCCATCCCCATTTTACAAATGTGCAAAATGGGACACAGAGGGGTTAGGTAATTTGCCCAAGGTCACCCATCCAGTAATGGCAAAGCCAGGATTTGAGCCCCATCTGGGTCCAGGGCCCATGTCATTAATGAGTACACAAGTAAGAGTTTGTTTGAGGAAAGGGTTTCGCTGCTTTTTAACAGGATGCAAAACTGTTACCCTAAGGCTGACCTTCCAGGAACCGAGTGCCAAAGGCAAGGTCTGTCACTTACACTTTTTTGGGGCTCCTTTGCTTCTAGGGAGCACTTGGCAGGAGAAAGTATCTGGCGTCCGAAGCCAGATGCAGAAGCATCAAAAGGCCCCGACTGCCGTCCTTCTGTCGGCGCTTGAGGAGACGGCCTGTGAGTGTGGATTTGCAGACATGGGTGGGCGCCTGGGTCTCCCCAATGCCCCAAGCCTCCCGGGCCCTGCAGCACAGAGCTAGCTCTTCCCCAAATAACCATGTGCCCACCAATTCTTGAGAACTCCATGGCCACAGCCCGTGGGAACCAAGAAGGGTAAGGGGGCAGGAGCTCATGGCTTCAGAAAAAGGACAAAAGGTAGCCCTGAGCAAGCTGGGACCAGCCCACAGGCCACCAGAGGAACGAACTGACCATGGCAGCAAAATGCTTCTGTCCCACTAAGGGGAGGAGGACCAGGAAATGCCTCCCAACAACTTAGCCACTATCCCAGGGCACTCACACTCCCAGCTTTAGCACCCAGTGGGACTCTACTCTTTCCGACATGGCTCAGGACTTCTTGTCTGATCCCTATGGCTGGGCTTCAGATATTCCAGGGACCCACTGGAACTGTGTGCTGACTGCTAAGTATCTGCATTTTTCTGGGGGGAAAAGATCCATAACTCTCAACAGCATCTCAAAGACGCCCACTCCCCCACCCCCCTCCAAAAAGACTGAGTAACATGCAGAGGTAGATGATGCAAGCATGCTGTTGGTAATCTTTGGGGGCCAAAGGAAACAGTGGGGCAAAAGTGTCAGAAATGCTTGCCTCTGGCCGGGTGCGGTGACTCACGCCTGTAATCCCAGCACTTTGGGAGGCCAAGGTGGGCGGATCACCTGAAGTCAGGAGTTCAAGACCAGCCTGACCAACATGGTGAAACGCTGTCTCTACTAAAAATACAAAAATTAGCTGGGCATGGTGGCAGGCATCTGCAAACCCAGCTACTTGGGAGGCTGAGGCAGGAGACTTGCTTGAACCTGTGAGGTGGAGATTGCAGTGAGATCTTGCCACTGCACTCCAGCCTGGGTGACAGAGCAAGATACTGTCAAAAAAGAAAGAAAAGAAAGAAAGAAAGAAAGAAAGGAAGGAAGGAAGGAAGGAAGGAAGGAAGGAAGGAAGGAAGGAAGGAAAGAAGGAAGGAAAGGAAAATAAAGAGGAAAAGAAAAGCTTGCCTCAGGCAGATCAGCATTAAATATTCCTTGTCAATTCTCTTCCCAGGGCTCTTCAACCTTCGAGCCAGTGACATCCCCTATAACCCCTTCTTCTATTCCTACACGCTGCTCACAGACTCTTCTATTAGGTATGGCTTTTCCTGAGCTTGCTGTTGTGGACTTTCTCCAACTTCCACCCTCTTGATGCCCCACCACTGATCCCGCCTTAATATACAGCCCTCTGGCTGCCCATCAGCTCCGCGCCTGCTGCAGCACGACCCTTTAGAAAACCCCCTGTTGGCTTTTCCTGACTCTTTAAACCTCTGTCCCTGTTGAATCCCAAATCTGGCCTGCTTGGCTCCCTGGGGCTGGCTTCCTTTGACCTCCAGGAACAGAGGGACTGTGACTGCCTCTGGTCCTTTGCATCCTTAGCAGATGCTCAGGACCCTCCTTGTCTTCCCACCCCACCCAGGTTGTTTGCAAACAAGAGTCGCTTTAGCTCCGAAACCTTGAGCTATCTGAACTCCAGTTGCACAGGCCCCATGTGTGTGCAAATCGAGGATTACAGCCAAGTTCGTGACAGCATCCAGGCCTACGCATTGGGAGATGTGAGGATCTGGATCGGGACCAGCTATACCATGTATGGGATCTATGAAGTGATACCCAAGGTGGGTTTGCCAGGCCCCAGCCCAAGCCAGGCACCAATCCCCACTCTAGGCCTGAGAAGTCTTAACCTAAAGTGGGGTGAAGCCCCTCAGCCATTCAGTCACCTAGTCAGCCAACAACTGTGCAGTGAGTTCCCTTCTTGGCCTAACTGGGAAGAGCCAGAAGAGGAAACAGGGATGGCCATCCAGAGAGCTCATAAAATTGTCAGGAGGCTGGAGAGTATACGGCCTGATCTAGCAGAGACTTTGGAGTCAGCCAAACTTGAAAATGAATTCCAGCTCTGTCCCTAACTAGCTGTGCAGTGACTTTGGACAAGCAACTTAGCCAATCTGGGTCTTTTTCTTCACCTATAAAATGGCAATAAGAGTCCTGACCTCGCAGGAGTCGCTCAGTGGAGATTTAAAGGAGATAGTGTATATGACTGACACATGGTAGTGTCCAATAAATGGTAGCTGTCATGATATGTACAGGAAACTTACACTGTCAGGACAGCCTGTCGAGTGACTCAGGCCAGACTCTGATCCATCCCAGAGTGCTGGTGGGATCCGAAGACAGGGAGTTCACTGCCAAGCAAGGCAGTGTCAATCAAGGAAGCCTTCCTGGAAGGAGAGAGGGTTCAGCTGGACGTGGAAAACTAGGAAAGACAGAAAGCACACACAGAGTAGAGAGCATTGCCACGAAACGGTGGCAAATCTCACGTCTGCTGGGTCCTCCTGCCAGTCCTCTGAAAACACCCCTGTGCCATGGAGACCTCCTTTACTGTGCCCCCAGACCTGTGCCCCCAGACCTCCTTTTCTCCTCCCTGCCCCCAACAGGAGAAACTCGTGACAGACACCTACTCCCCAGTGATGATGACCAAGGCAGTGAAGAACAGCAAGGAGCAGACCCTCCTCAAGGCCAGCCACGTAAGTCCACGTTCAGGCAGACATGGCCTTTTGGGAGTATCCAGCCTAATGAGTTAGAAAGGAGAGGCCTCCAGAAGAGCCTGAAGAAGACCCTCAATGAAACAAAGAAGCAAGCTGGGCGCGGTGGCTCACGCCTGTAATCCTAGCACTGTGGGAGGCCAAGGTGAGAGGATTGCTTGAGCTCAGGAGTCCGAGAGCAGCCTGGCCAACATGGTGAAGCCCTGTCTCTACTAAAAATACAAAAATTAGCCAGGCATGGTGGCGATCACCTGTAGTCCCAGCTACTCAGGAGGCTGAGGCACGAGAATCGCTTGAACCTGGGAAGTAGAGGTTGCAATGAGCTGAGATCATGCCACTGCACTCCAGCCTGGGTGAGACTAGGTCAAAAAAAAAAAAAGAAAGAAAGAAAAAGAAATAAAGAAGCAGACACCAAATTATTCCTGGGCGCCCACATGCACCTCATATCCTTGCCCCCAATATAGTACAGTGGTTTAGAGCACAGGCCCTGGAGCTAGGGTGCCTTGAGTTCAAACCACAGCTCTACCCAATTCCTAACTGGGTGACCTTGACCAAGTCATTTTACCTCTCTGGGCCTCAGTTACCCCATCTGTAAAATGAGGATCATAACAGTAATCTTACAGCATATGGTTGTTGTGAGAATTCAATGAATATGTATATTGCTCTGAGCACCACCTAGCACATTCTAAGTGTTAAATAAGTGTTAGCTATAATGATTTCCTCACACTGGCAAGAGGATGGCTCAATTTTTAAAAAAGAATTCTTGTTAAAATTAAGATAAACCACCTCATTTAAAAAAAACTTTGTCTTATAGGAAATTTTAAACACACACAAAGATAGAGAAAATAGCATCATAATCTCCAGTGTCCCTTCATCCAGCTTCAACAATCCTTGACTCATGGCCATTCTTGTCTTGTCTATAACCCCATGTTCATTACCACCACAACCACCCCCTCTGCTGCTGGATTCTTTTAAAAGTAAATCCTAGATAGCGTGTCATTTCTGCCGTCAACACAGAACTCTTTCAAAAACAGGAACACACTATGATCATATATAAACACTAACAAGAATTCTTTGACATCAAATAGCCAGTGTTTTCAAAGCTCCACATCCTGGAGCCGCTATCTGATCTCCATCATCTTGGAGCCTGTGGCTGCAACCAGACCTCACCCGGCTCCTCTGTTTCCCTGCTTCCCCAACTCCAGGTGCGGGACGCTGTGGCTGTGATCCGGTACTTGGTCTGGCTGGAGAAGAACGTGCCCAAAGGCACAGTGGATGAGTTCTCGGGGGCAGAGCTCGTGGACAAGTTCCGAGGGTGAAGAGCCACGGCCGTCCTTTTTGGCTGACTGTCTTTTAGTGTGGCAGTGGGGGCAGGGAGGGGGAATTTGTCCCCTTACTTAGCAGAAAGGAAGATCCTCCTCATATGCGTGCTGGGTGGGGGAGGGCTCTGGAGAACAAGGAGTGACAGGTTCTTGGGTGGTCGGGGAGTTGAGCAGGGGGCGTTGGATGATATTTCCCGCCCCGCTGAAAGCAGGACAACTCGAAGGGCCACAACCCAATAGCGTCCCCTAGTGTCTGCTTCAGGCACGGTCTGAATCTCCCTGGGGGGTGCTGTGGCTCAGACCAGGTCAGCCCCTGGACCACTTGAGAATACCAGGTAGGGAGGAGGATTCCCGAAGGCATGCTTGGCCCAGGTCAGGGCCGGATTGTAGGTTTGAGGTACAGGATGCTCTCCCAGGACTGGGGGAGTTTTCAGATACAGAGAGCTGGGTTTCTTCACTCCTATCCGTAAAATGGAGGTGGAGAGGAAATAATGGGTGTCTACAGTGTGTCCTCTGATCTTCCTCTATAAATGACAGGTCAGGGCTTGAGGAGATGGAACCAGGAGGTGAGGGCTGGGAGAGCCAAATGGTATCCAGTTGAGAGGTAGAGGCAGCCATGACCTTCATTGGATTTGATTAGATATCCTGGGCCCAGCCTAGTCCAGGGGCCCATTCATTGATCATGCCTTGCCTTGTACTTTCCAGAGAAGAACAGTTCTCCTCCGGACCCAGTTTTGAAACCATCTCTGCTAGTGGTCTGAATGCTGCCCTGGCCCACTACAGGTACTTGAGGAAAAAGAATTTTCTAGGGCCCTGTTGGGGGATCCTGTTGTGTGTGTAGAGGAACAGGGTGAGGGGAGGGGGATGTTCTGGGACCTGAGTCCACGTTGAAGGTCCGAGGCCCCTAGCCCTGTGGGGGCTGGGAGAGGAGCTCAGTGTGGAGTAGGGAGTTGCCTTGTAATGAAAAGGCCTGAGCGCTGGAGGCTGGGGGACCTGGAAGGAAGACACCGATGCCATTGGATGCTTTTCCCTGGCTTCCCGTGTGTTGCTTATGTTAGCTAATGCTTAAAGCTCACGAGTTCACATGGAGAGAGGTCTGTTCACTCAGCCTGAACCAGCCAAGGTGGGCCCAAGATACAGGCTAGCCAGGTGTTTGGCCCTATAGAAAACAAACCCCTGCAGGCCTGCCTGATGAAAAGCTGACCAGCTGCCTCCGCCTGGCATGGGCACAGCAGGGAGAGGTCAATGCCCTCCAAGGGAGTGCCTGACATGTCCCAGAATTCCCTCCCCTGGTGTCCCCTGGTGTCTCCCACGCCTTCGGCTGCCTTGCCCCAGCCCCTCCTACCCACTCGGGCTAGAGTGGCAGGGTGGGTGCTCCTCGGCTTTACCACCTCTTGCTCAGCAGCCCCACCCTGGAGGTATCCTCCCTTCCTGTGCTCTGCTTCTTCTCAGGGCCCTCTGCTCTCGGAGGCAGCAGGAAGTTAGAGACAAAGGGCCGGAGGGAGCATCTGGGTAGAGGCCCAGCTCTTTGCCGCTTTACCGCGCATCCTCGTGCAAGCCCCTTGGCCTCCATAGGCCTGCTTCTCCTTATGGAAAAGGAGACAGCTGAGCTGGGGGGTCTCTAGGGCTCTCCCAGCTCTCATATTCTGGGCTTTACCCTCTCTCTCCTCCCTGGGGACCAGGGCCTGGCTCAGCCAGGTGCAGGATTAACAGACGTGTGCTGAGGACAGCAGCAACGGAAGCTGAGTTCTCTTCCAGGGCCCTTTGGGATAGAATGACTTCCTCCAGAGGGACTGGCCTGGAAGCCCAGGCCCCAGAGGTCCTCCCACCAAGGCCTCCCACGTGACCCAGTGCAGGGTTAGGCTGCCCTTCTCAACATTCTCTCCCCTTCTCAGCCCGACCAAGGAGCTGAACCGCAAGCTGTCCTCAGATGAGATGTACCTGCTGGACTCTGGGGGGCAGTACTGGTATGTACCCCTGACCTCACCCTAGCCTGGATGTCTCTGCTCAGATCTCCTGAGCCTGCCAAGAGTCAGCCAAAGCTTTCCCTTCCTGGGCCACGGATTCTTCGTCTGAAAAAGGAGAGATCTGGAATGAGCCCCGAACATCCTTCCCATTTTCACACATGGGGGTCCCTGCACAGTAGGAAATACACAGAGGCTGGAATAGTGGCAGGACCCAGGCAGCACCTCTGTGGGAATTAGGAAAAGACTCCCTTTGCTTAAGTTGCTGTTTTTTGTGGGTTGTTTGTTTGTTTGTTTGTTTCTTGACAGAGTCTCACTCTGTCGCCCAGGTTTGGAGTGCAGTGGCACGATCTTGGCTCACTGCAACCTCTGCATCCCGGGTTCAAGTGATTCTCCTGCCTCAGCCTCCCAAGTAGCTTGGATTACAGGTGTCCACCACCATGCCCAGCTATATATATATATACACACACACACACATATATATACACACACATATATATACACACACATACACACATACACACACACACACACACACACACACACATATATATATATATATATATATATATATATATATATATATGTATTAGTAGAGATGGAGTTTCACCATGTTGGCCAGGCTGGTCTCAAACTCCTGACCTCAGGTGATCCACCTGCCCCAGCCTCCCAAAGTGCTGGGATTACAGACATGAGCCACCATGCCCAGCCTCAAGTAAAATGTTTTCTAAGTCCACGTATTATTACACAGTCTGAGCAACTATACTCAATGTCCCTGCCTGGCTACACAAACACATATACCCTACTCTCATCCACTCGTGCACACCCTGGACACCCCCGCACCACCAACATCATGCAGACTCCTCAGCCCCCTCTTCCCCATGGCACTGTTCAGGGTGGAGGTGGGGGCAGATGAGAGAAGCAACCCTTTAGATGGGCTACCTTTGTACAGTGTACAACCTGAATGCTCAGACCTGACAGCCATGCAGAATAGGCTAACCTGGCCAGGCGTGGTGGCTCACACCTGTAATCCCAGCACTTTGGGAGGCTGAGGCGGGCAGATCACCTGAGGTCAGGAGCTTGAGACCAGCCTGGGCAACATGGTGAAACCCCATCTCTACTAAAAATACAAAAATTTTCCGGGTGTGGTGGAGCATGCTTCCCAAGGGAAGCTGAGGCAGGAGAATTGCTTGAACCCGGGAGGCGGAGGTTGCAGTGAGCCGAGATCGTGACACTGCACTCCAGTCTGAGCAATAAGAGCAAGACTATAAAAGGAAGAAAGAAAGAAAGAAAGAAAAAGAAAGAAAGAAAGAAAGAAAGAAAGAAAGAAAGAAAGAAAGGAAGAAAGAAAGAAAGAAAGAAAGAGGGAGAGAGAGAGAGAGAGAGAAAGAAAGAAAGAAAGAAAGAAAGAAAGAAAGAAAGAAAGAAAGAAAGAAAGAGAGAGAATAGGCTAACCCCATTCCTTCCAAACGTGTGACCAATCATTCACACCAGAGTTGAGCTGAGCTGAGCTGACCTGAAAGATTTTCCCTCCTCATTGAGGAAGGAAGTGTGGGAAGCGTGGGGTGGGACAAAAGAAGGGCCGTACTGAACTGATGGAGGAGCAAGGAGTCCTGTGGAAATGGCGAATGTGCTAACGACAGAGGCTCTTTGCTTGTTCTTAGCACAGCTCTAGGGGATCCAGAGTAGCAGGCGCTCAGCTTAGCAGCCTTTGCTGGTCAGGAGTTTGATGCTGTGTGTACTTGAGATGGCCAATGAGCAAAGGGGAAGTGAATTTGTGGGGGCGTTGCTGGAATGGGGTGTGCTCAGAGTAGGGTGAGGCCGGGGAAATAGTCACCTCACTTCCTCTTCTTTCCTTCTGAAGAAGAAGGTCACCACACCCCATGACCCAAGGAGAAGCCCCAGGGCCCTGGGACCATTTCTCCCCTCTCCCTCACCAAGGCATGATCACAGGGGCCATCTGTGGCAACTGCTGCAGCTGGGAGTTGGGAGTCAGACCTTGGGACTGAGGCTTCACCTAACTGGAACTCAGCAAGTCACTGGGTCAGATCCGTGTTTGCCATGGAGAGGACTGTGTGGAGAGGCAGTGCTTGCTCTAGGCCTGGCTTCACTGAAGTTCAGAGAGGGAAACAGCCGCATGGCCTCAATGGCCTCATCTGTGAACTGGGGATAATGAGGCCTCCTCTGCCATTCTTCCCAGGGAGCAGCAAAAGTGTCCTATAAATGGTCGACAACTATCTGAATATGAGAGTGTTATGATAACATAATCTCTCTGGACCTCAGTTTCCCCAGCTGTAAAAAGGGGACAGTCCCCTTTCTGCCTCCCAGGAAGCCTGGAAGAAGCCTTGCTTTCATAACCAGCTGGACCCAAGGAAACCCAGACCTACAGAACATCCAAAATGAGTGGGATGGGGGAGGAGTGTGTAGGGTGGGGAGTCACACTTGTCAGACAACTTAGTAACTTTTAACTTGATAGGTTTGCAGAGGCCTTTCACACATAGGTGCTGAAGAGGGGATTTTGATTATGGTAGCTGTCTTCTTCCTTTCGCTGTCCACCCATCCCATCCCAGCCCTGCCACTTGTGGAAAGCACACAGAAAGCACATGGCCCCAGTCCCTAGCCCCAGGCATTTGGCATGTTGGTTTTCCTTCTCCATAGGGACGGGACCACAGACATCACCAGAACAGTCCACTGGGGCACCCCCTCTGCCTTCCAGAAGGTAAGCATGGGCCCAGATTTCCCCTCACCACCCTCCTCCAAGGGGGCACCCAAGCAGTCAAGATCCCTTCCATTTCAGAGGCTAAAACTGAAGCTCAGAGAGGTTAAGTAGTTTGCCCAAGGTGACACCATTGGTGCCGGAAAACCCAGTGCTCCCTGCTGCTTCCCCGGGGATATTTCAGGCCACTGACAAGGCCTCAGCCCAAGCTGAGCCTCATCCTATTCTGGTAAATCAGTGCACAAATATTTTTTTGTTGTTGCCTGTGTGCCTGGCCCTGTACTCAGCAGAAAGGAGAAAAAAAGGCATCCCAAGTGGATGAAAACGGCACAAATGAAGCCTCCGCGGTGGAAAGGAGCCAGAGGTGTTCAGGAAACAGCGAGGGCTGGCCAGCTGGGGCAGAGGCGAGGGCATTGTCTCTGTGCACCAGAGGGCCCTGGGGGTGGAGCAGCGAGCTGCCATCATGCTGCATGCAGCAGGCCGACTATGGGGCAGACATTGTGCTGGAAACACAGAGAGGGGAACAAAATGCTGTCCAGGTCTCCAGGAGCTCACAGTTTAGCGGCGGAGTCTGCTGCCTCTGGCTGTCCTGCCCAAAGTGACAAGCCTGTGAACCTGTGTGGTGATGGAGATTGACCACATCGCCTCTGGAAGTGACCAGAAGAGGCCACTGTCAGGCCACCTCCCTCCACTGACAGAGGAAGCCTAAGCTGCCAAGTCAGCAAACCTCAACCCTCATGAAAGGCCTTAAGAAAACTCAGCAGCCGTCACAACCACAGGAATGAGTGTGCTAAACTTCCATGAAGCATGCACGCTGTTGGCAGCACCTTCTGTACATTAGTCTGCCTGCCTCTCCCAACAACCTTAGGAGCTAGGTCCTGTTATCTTCCCATCGCAGATAAGGAAACTGAGGCACACAGCAGTTAAAGTCGCCTGCCCAAAGTCTCAGAGTGAGTGGCTGAGTCAGGATTCAGCCCAGGGAGTCACAGCCTCAGTTCACCGCCACCAAGTGTCTCCTGCAGATATTGTAATGATCCTCATAGACCAGCCAGAGGGAAGCACGTGATGGAGCCCCAGCTTTGGGAAGGCCCTCCTCAGCCTCTGCTGGCCATCTTCCAGAACCCGGGCAGCCACACATAACGATGAGACTCCCCCCACCCTGCCTACACACACCCAGGCCTGGGCCCTGCACCGTGTATCCATAGGCCAAGCAGCTGGAAACTCCTCTGGCTCCTCCTCCCGTCCTCCACATCACCTCTTCCTCTCCCCATCAGGAGGCATACACCCGTGTGCTGATAGGAAATATTGACCTGTCCAGGCTCATCTTTCCCGCTGCTACATCAGGTGGGTTTCAGAAACCAGGCTGGACACAGCCTCAGGCCCTGATTTCACAGGACTCAGACCATCACCCTGGGAGGCTGGTGGGGCAAGGATTTTGTCATCATCCCATCCCTTATGTAGATGAGAAAATCCAGCCTAGAGAGAGAAAGTGACTTGCCCAAGGTCACACAGAAGGTTAGCGGGAGACCCAGGCCTTGAACCTGAGTTTCCTGCCTCTTAATCTAACACTGTTGCTCAGAGGTGGGAGAGATCAGTGGGCCACAGCAATTATGGGAGGATTCTTAGAGGAATTAGGTGTCAAAGTGCAAAGCCCTGACAGATGGGGAGAAATTACAGTAGAGGCATCAATCCAGGTAATGGATACAATGTATGGTAAGCTGGAGATAGTGATGGGCTGGTCTGGCGAGGGAACCACTAACTCCATCCATCAGCCCTTCTCCATCCCAACCCAACATCATTGCATCAGTGCATGCTTAGCGGCCTCTCAGGGGCCCCTCTTCTTAGGCACCACTCTGATAGTGAAGCAAGAAGGGGCAAGGTGGACAGTCTTCAGTAAAGCCATCTGACTGGGGTCAATCTCTCTTCCCTTCCAGGGCGAATGGTGGAGGCCTTTGCCCGCAGAGCCTTGTGGGATGCTGGTCTCAATTATGGTCACGGGACAGGCCACGGCATTGGCAACTTCCTGTGTGTGCATGAGTGTAGGTGTCTCCTCAGCACTCCCCAGGCCACCCCCCTTTTATTATACCCTCTATGAAGGTAGAGAATTTCACAGGTATGGAAATGACAAAGACCCACAAAGATGCCATGATCTACCCAAGGTTACCCAGCCCCACAGGATAAGTGAGGAATGCCAGCAGCAGGCCAGTCCTGCTGGCTGCTTGGCATTCAAGAGGGCACCAGAAAGAGGGTCAAGCCCTAGTGACTAACTTGTATAGACCCCAGAGAAATAAAAGCCAGAGCCAGCTGCATGTGGTGACTCACACCCATAGTCCCACTGCTTTGGGAGGCCAAGGTGGGAGGATCACTTGAGGCCAGGAGTTTGAGATCAGCCTGGGAAACACAGCAAGACCCCGTCTCTACAAAAGAAATGTTTTAAGTATCCAGGTATGGTGGCATGTGCCTGTAGTCCTGGCTACTCGGGAGGCTGAGGTGGGAGGATCCCAGGAGGTCAAGGCTGCAGTGAGCCATGATGGCGCCACTGCACTCCAGCCTGGGCAGCACAGCAAGACCCCTCTCAATACCTAAATAAATAATAAAAGCCAGAGCCAATCTGGTGTGTGCCAGGCCCAGGTAGACAATGATGTGATGGACCTGTGCTCATAGAGATGCTCTGGGATCCTCACTTATCTGCTCTTCCTCGGAAGCTGCTCACTTCCAAGCTGGTGAGTATAGGAGAACTGATACCATGTTTATGTTTTCCTTTCTAGGGCCAGTGGGATTCCAGTCCAACAACATCGCTATGGCCAAGGGCATGTTCACTTCCATTGGTATGGCCCTCAGGCCCCTCTACCTCACCACCCCATCCCAGAGCAGGACTAGCCCAGGACTGCAGTCTAGAGTGTACCAGACTTCAGAGGAGCACAGCAGGCACTAGTACAGCTCGGGACTCACCTCCCCATTCCCACCGCTACGCCCAGCCCCAAATGGCTTGTCCCACCCTAATTCCAGCTCCCCTCAGCCCAGACCCTCTTTTTGCTCTTGGGAGTTGTTTCCCAGCTGTATATTCAGACGAGATCAGGTGCGTTCAGGGTGGTATGGCCGTAGACCCAGCTGTATATTCAGACTCTGGAGTTGCCAAATGCTGGAGTAACAAGACAGTGGCATCCAGGGAGATGGGAGTACCTTCAGGACCCAAGTGGGTTTTTAGGGCTTCCCTGCTGGGCTACAGGGAAGAGAGGGTGAGTCAGAGATGCCCCTGTGGGGGATCTGAGGCCTGACAGGGATGAGTTGCCTCTGCTTAGCCAACAAACATCTAACCAGTTGTGGGGCTGCCAGAGTCAACAGCCAGGGGACAGCCAGGCAGCCAGTCCCTCCAGCCACTCATCAGTAGGTACAGGAAGCCTGGGCTTGGGCCCTCTCCCAGCTTAATGCCACCAGCATCTCTGTGTCTCCCAGAACCTGGTTACTATAAGGATGGAGAATTTGGGATCCGTCTCGAAGACGTGGCTCTCGTGGTAGAAGCAAAGACCAAGGTAAACTGCCACCAGGATGGGCCGGAGGTGTGGGCAGCATGTCAGTGACTTTGGGCTGCATGGGAGGAAAGCGGGGAGGAAGATCAAAGGAGAAGGGCATTTAGTGTGCAGGCATGAATTTATCTGGAGTCTTCCTTAGGAATTCCATAAGTCAGACTTTTCAAACTCGCTTGCACATTTGAATCACCCAGAGAGCTTTCTGGTGCTTTAAATGCCCATGCCCAGGCCCCATTCCAGACCAAGTGAATCAGTATCCCTGCCCTATATCATTGGTTCTCAATGCACATAATAATCACCAGGGGAGCTTGTTAGAAATAAAGATTCTGTATAATAGCAGCCAACAAGATAAAATACCTAGATGTAAACTTAAAAAGGCTAACATGGAGAAACTCTCTACTAAGGGACATAAAAAAGATTTAAGTAAATGGTGCTCTCTGGAGAGAAGCCTCAATATTATGAAGATATCATTACTCTCTAAATTAATCTATAAATTCAAGATAACCTCAATTCCAGTGCTAACTGGATACTTTTGTAACTTCACAAAATGATAGTAAAGTTTATTTGTAAAAATAAACATGCGAAGATAGCTAGGAAAATTCTGAAAAAGAAGAGCAGGGCCAGGTGCAGTGCCTCATGCCTGTAATCCCAGCACTCTGGGAGGCCAAGGCAGGAGGATCGCTTGAGCTCAGGAGTTTGAGAGCAGCCTGGGCAACATGGCAAGACCCCATCTCAACAAAAAATACAAAAAAAAATTAGCTGGGTGTGGTGTCATGCACCTGCAGTCCCAGCTACTCGGGAGGCTGAAGTGGGAGGATGGTCTAAGCCTAGGGAGGTTGAGGCTGCAGTGAGCTGTGACCACGCCACTGCACTCTAGCCTCAGTGACAGAGCAAAACCCAATCTAAAAAAAAAGCAATAAGAAAAGCCAGTCCTCTCAAATTTGAACACAAACTACCATAACTAAAACAGTATGACACTGGAGATGAAATAGATAGCTGTAACAACGAAACAGAACAATCAGTCCAGAAATAAACCCTCTTATTCCCATAAACAACATGGGAATTTAGTTTACAAGAAAGCTGATTTTGCAAAAGAGTAAGAAAAAAATGATTATTCAGCAAATGGACAGGGGGAACAAATGGCTAATCATTTGGGAGGATTAAACTGAATAACCTCCAAAATAAAATTCCAGATGGACCAAAGTTTTAAGGTGAGCAATGAGACCACAAAAGATGTAGAGGAAAACCTATATCAATTCATTTATAATCTCAGGGTGGAAAAGAGTCTTTCTGTGCAAGACCAGAAGCCATGAAGGAAAAGATTAATAACTCTGACTAAATAGAAAATGGAAACAATGTTTATGGAAACAATGCCATAAACAAAGCCAAGAGATGTGTGACAAATATCTCTTGGCTTTGTTTATGGCATTGTGAGAGGGTGAGTTTTCTTATTTTACCATGAGCTTTTTACAAATCCATAAGACAAAAATAGACAAAACAGGAAAAAATAGGGCAAAGGACATGAAAAGGCAATTCACTAAAATTAACACCAAATGGTCCACATGCATGTGGAAAGATGCTCAAGTTCATCCTTAAAGAAATACAAGACCGGGCGTGGTGGCTTACGCCTGTAATCCCAGCACTTTGGAAGGCCGAGGCTGGTGGATCACCTGAGGTCAGGAGTTCGAGACCAGCCTGACCAACATGGAGAAACCCCATATCTACTAAAAATACAAAATTAGCCGGGTGCGGTGGTGCATGCCTGTAATCCCAGCTACTCATGGGGCTGAGGCAGGAGAATCACTTGAACCTGGGAGGCGGAGGCTGCGGTGAGCCAAGATCATGCCATTGTACTCCAACCTGGGCAACAAGAGCAAAACTCTGTCTCAAAAAAAAAAAAAAATACAAATCAGGGCCAGGCATGGTGGCTCACACCTGTAATCCCAACACTTTGGGAGGCAGAAGTCAGCGGATCACTTGAGGTCAGGAGTTCAAGACCAGCCTGGCCAACGTGGTGAAGCCCCATTTCTACTAAAAATACAAAAATTAGCCAGGCGTGGTAGTGTGTGCCTGTAATCTCAGCTACTCAGGAGGCTGAGGCAAGAGAATTGCTTGAACCCGGGAGGTGGAGGTTGCAGTGAGCCAAGATCACACCACTGCACTCCAGCCTGGGCGACAGAGTGAGAATCTGTCTCTAAAAAAAGAAGAAGAAAAAGAAAGAAAAGAGAAGGGAAAAAAAAGTCTCTTTCTTGCTCAGTTTCCTTCCTGAGAACATTTCAGGCACACACAGCGTATGTATCTATCTATGTATATATTTTGAAAATACAAACAAAATGGATTCTACCGTACATACTTTTCTGCACCTTCCTTCCCTGCCCCGCTGCCCCTTACTTAATAGTAAACCTAGGAGAGTGGTCTGCAATAGCGCAGGGAGATCTACCTCATTCTTTTGAAGGGTTGTGGAAGAGCCTATAGTATGTGGATGTCCCATGATTTATTTAACCAACCGTGGATATTGAGGCTGTTTCCAAATTTTTACTATATTTGCCATCAATGCTACAAATCACTGTATAAACATCTTGGTGAGCTTTTGGGACTATATCCAGAAGGTGCATATCTGGCGTAGGGATTTCCAAGACAAAAAGTACAAGCATTTTTAATAGGTAATTTGATAGATATTGTCAAACTGCCCTCCAGAAAGGTTGCACCGATTGTACTTTCTCCAACAGTGTGTGAGAGTGCCCATTTCCTCACATACTCACTAGCACTGAGAATCATCGAAGTCACTAATTTTTCCAATCTGATAGGTGAAACATGGTATTCTATTGTTGTTTTGACTTGTATTTCTTTTTTTCTCTCTTTTTTTTTTTTTTTTTTTTTTGATGGAGTCTCCCTCTTTCTCCCAGGCTGGAGTGCAGTGGCGAGATCTTGGCTCACCGCAACCTCCGCCTCCCAGGTTCAAGTGATTCTCTTGCCTTAGCCTCTTGAGTAGCTGGAATTACAGGCGCACACCACCACGACTGGCTAATTTTTGTATTTTTAGTAGAAACAGGGTTTCACCGTGTTGGCCAGGCTGGTCTTGAACTCCTGACCTCAGGTGACGCACCTGCCTTGGCCTCCCAAAGTTCTGGATTACAGGCATGAGCCACCACACCCAGCCTTGAATTTCTTTAAGGATGAACTTGAGCATCTTTCCACATGTATGTGAACCATTTGGTGTTAATTTTAGTGAATTGCTTTTTCATGTCCTTTGCCTTATTTTTTCCTGTTTTGCCTATTTTTGTCTTATGGATTTGTAAAAGCTCATGGTAAATATGAAAATTCACCCTCTCTCTGTGATATGTGCTATATTTGTCACACAACTCTTGGCTTTGTTTATGGCATTGTTTCCATAAACATTGTTTCCATTTTCTATTTAGTTTAGTCAGAGTTATTAATCTTTTCCTTCATAGCTTCTGGTCTTGCACAGAAAGACTCTTTTCCACCCTGAGATTATAAATGAATTGATATAGGTTTTCCTCTACATCTTTTGTGGTTTCAGCCTCCCGAGTAGCTGGGACTACAGGCACCCACCACCATGCCCAACTAATTTTTGTGTTTTTAGTAGAGAGTAGAGACGGGGTTTCACCATGTTGGTAATGCTGGTCTTGAACTCCTGACCTCAAATGATCCACCCACCTCAGCCTCCCAAAGTGCTGGGATTACAGGCGTAAGCCATCCATTGCACCTGGCCTCTTTTTTTTTTTTTAGAGACAGGGTCTCACTCTGTTGCTGAGGCTGGAGTGCAGTGGCACGATCACAGCCCGCTGCAGCTTCAACCTCCTGGGCTCAGGTGATGCTCCCACCCTTCCACCTCAGCCTCCCAAATAACTAGGACTATAGATGGACACCACCATGCTCAGCTAATTTTTGTGTTTTTTTGTAGAGACTGGTGTATTAGTCTGTTCTCACATTGCTATAAAGATACTACCCAAGACTGGGTAATTTTTAAAGGAAAGAGGTTTAATTGGCTCACAGTTCCCACATGCCTGGGGAGGCCTTGGGAAACTTATAATCATGGCAGAAGGCGAAGGGGAAGCAAGGATCTCGACATGGTGGCAGGAAAGAGAGAGCTAACAAGAGCAGGGAAAACTGTCTTATAAAACCATCAGATCAGCCAGGCGTAGTGGGTCATGCCTGTAATCCCAGCACTTTGGGAAGCTGAGGTGGGTGGTTCACCTGAGCTTAGGAGTTCGAGACCAGCCTAGCCAACATGGTGAAACCTCATCTCTACAAAAAATACAAAAAGTATCTGGGTGTGGTGGTGCCCATCAATAATCCCAGCTACTTGGAAGGCTGAGGTAGAAGGATCACCTGAGCCCAGGAGGTAGAGGCTGCAGAGGGCCGTCATCGCGTCACTGCTCTCCAGCTTGGGTAACAGAGGGAGATCCTATCTCAAAAAAAATAAAATAAAATAATTGAAATTTAGATTTCTGGGCCCTGCCCTAAGGATTCTGCCTCCAGTAGGTTTGGGAGGTGGGCCCTGGAATCTGCATATTTATCATGCTCCCTAAGTGCTGTTGATGTGCGTACTTTGAAAAACACAAACCTAAGTCTAAATTTCCAGAATCAGGAGGGAAGCACCAAAGGTGGAGCACTAAGTGGCAGACAAGGGGGCTGGCCAAGAGAAGGGACTCTAGAAGGCTCAGGCCTAGCCAGGGTGTCCAGGGTTGATGAGGCCCAGCTCCTTGTGTCCTCCGGGTGGAGTGCTCCTTCCTTCCCTTCAGCCCAGTTCCTCCTCCTCCCTCACTGTCCTGCTTACCCGGCTTCTCTTCTGGGCTCCCAGTACCCAGGGAGCTACCTGACCTTTGAAGTGGTATCATTTGTGCCCTATGACCGGAACCTCATCGATGTCAGCCTGCTGTCTCCCGAGCATGTGAGTGCCCCTCAGCATTGCCTTCTCCCTGACCCTGGGCCTTTCCTGCCTCTGCTACCTGCCACCACATCCTCTGTCCCTGCCCCTCCTCCAGGAGGGTCCGCACTGGTGGCACCTGCAGACACACACTGGGGCATTCCTCCCCAGCTCATCAGAGACCCCAGAGCTTCTAGAACTTTCCAGTCAGACCAGCCTGCCCAACCCCAGGTAGTGAATAACTGGAGGAATCTGAGATTGGGCCTCTGAGCTCGGCCACTACAAGGCCTGGAAATATAAGTGATCCCTTCTATTCTTTTGCCTCAGTCTCCTCTTTTGTAAGCTGAGGATAAGAATGCCTGCCCAGCTTACTCCCATTCCCGGGCCTGAAATCTACCCACCCCACCGCCCATGAATATCACCATGACATGAAACAGCCAGCCAGGGGAACTGCCTCTGAAAAGCCCCAGAGAATTCCTGAAGCCTGATGATGGTGGGGGACCTGTGGCCATCTGGACTATGGTGACTGCTGGAGTACCACAACAGGGGACTGGGCGTCACCAAGACTTCACCTCTTGGCAGCTTGGCTTGGAGAGGCTGTCACCCCTTCTATCCTTCACAGCTCCAGTACCTGAATCGCTACTACCAGACCATCCGGGAGAAGGTGGGTCCAGAGCTGCAGAGGCGCCAGCTACTAGAGGAGTTTGAGTGGCTTCAACAGCACACAGAGCCCCTGGCCGCCAGGGCCCCAGACACCGCCTCCTGGGCCTCTGTGTTAGTGGTCTCCACCCTTGCCATCCTTGGCTGGAGTGTCTAGAGGCTCCAGACTCTCCTGTTAACCCTCCATCTAGATGGGGGGCTCCCTTGCTCAGCTCCCCTCACCCTGCACTGAACATACCCCAAGAGCCCCTGCTGGCCCATTGCCTGGAAACCTTTGCATTCATCCTCCTTCTCCAAGACCAGGCCCCAGGAACACAGGGCTTCTTGGCCCCAGACGGCACCTCCCTGCACCCCAGGGTTGTATACCACACCCTGGGCCCCTAATCCCAGGCTCCGAGATAGGAAAGCCAGCTAGTCTCTTCTCTTCTGTGATCTCAGTAGGCCTAACCTATAACCTAGCACAGACTGCTACAGCTGCTCCCCTCCCGCCAAACAAAACCCCAAGAGAGCAATGCCCCTACCACCCAAGGGTGCCATGGTCCCAGGAGAGCCCAAACCTATCACCACCTGTTGGGCATAGCCAGAGCTGTTCCCACCCAGCCAGGGCATGAAACATCAACCCCCCACATGTGAACCCATCATTCCTAAACCCTGGGTAGGCTCCATGCCAAGTAACAGCAGAGGGAGTTAAGCCATAGGAATTTGGCTGTGGAGTAAGAGGGAATGCGGTGAGGCACTCTAGAATATGACCCTACCAGAGGTTGGAGAACAAACTTGGGCAGCCGGAACCCGTCACTATTCTAGACTTCCCTGGCATTCGAGGAGCCCTTTGAACTTTCCAAAGTGCAGCCACAGCTACAATGCTGTTAAATCCTCCCGCATTCTTGGATGCCCCTTCACCTTGTGTGGACAGTGTCTGGTTTCTCCATTTTACAGACAGGAAAACTGAGCTTCAGACAGGGGGTGGGCTTTGCCTAAGGACACACGAATTTGGTTGGGAGTTGATGGGGCCAGATGAGCCAGCATTCCAGCTCTTTCACCCTTCAGCAACATGCAGAGTCCCTGAGCCCACCTCCCAGCCCTCTCCTCATTCTCTGAGCCCACTGTGGTGAGAAGAATTTGCTCCGGCCAAATTGGCCGTTAGCCACCTGGGTCCACATCCTGCTAAGACGTTTAAAACAGCCTAACAAAGACACTTGCCTCTGGGTTTTGCATTGTGTCTGCTGTGTTGCCGGAGACTGCTGTCACCTGTGGCTTTTGTGGTGGGGGAGGAAGAAGAGAGGGTGAGGTAGGGGTGGGGACATGAGGCTCCTAGAAGCTCAGTGGGGGAGCACGTGGGCTTGAGAGTGTGTGTGTGAGCATGCATATGAATATGTGTGCGCATGTGCACAGATGCACGTGCACACCACGCCCAACCAGCCAACCTCCAGCCTGTCTAAAAAGGTATTGTAACCTTGTGGAAGGGACAGAAAGGAGCCCTACACTGGGGAACTTGTCAAATGTAATCCAGAAAAGTTGGGGCTGGCACCTTTGCCAAGCAGCGCACAGTTAGTGGAAGGAAAGAACCAAGGTGCAGGGTGCCAGGCAAAGGCACCAGGCAGAGAAGTCTCCTGGCCTGAAACCATCAGGCCTAGTCTGCTGAGTGTGAGGGTGACCTGTGATGGTTACCATCACCAATGCTTGCATCCAGAGGCTCCAGCCCTGACCAAGCCTTACTGAGTATCCAAAGATGGGCCTCTGTTTGCTAAATAATTTGCTCCCTCACCTGCTCACCCCACAAAGACAGGTACTACTAATAAAATTAAAGTCATCATCACCCTCATCATCATCACCATCATCATCATCATGGCTGCCATTTACTGAGTGTTTATGTGCCACCGTGCAAGAAGCTTTACATGCATTTTCTCATTTAATCCTCACAACCTCTGAGAAGGCCCTTTTCTTATTCCCATTTTACAAGTGCAGGAACTCAGTGAGGCCCATAGAGATTTATCAAGTGGCACAAAGTCACTTTTTTCATTGGGTTAATGAAAAAAAGCCAGATTTAAACCAGTCAGAGGACTCTAGAATCCACTCTCAAGAAAGGGCAAGTCCTGGCCGGGTGTGGTGGCTCACCCCTGTAATCACAGCACTTTGGGAGGCCGAGGTGGGAGGATCACATGAGGCCAGGATTTCGAGAGCAGCCTGGGCAACATGGTGAAACCCCATCTCTACTAAAAATACAAAAATTAGCTGGGTGTGGTGGCGCACACCTATAGTCCCAGCTACTCGGGAGGCTGATGCAGGAGAATCGTTTGAACCCAGGAGGCGGAGGTTGCAGTGAGCTGAGATCGTGCCTCTGCACTCCAGCCTGGGCAACAGAGCGAGACTCCATCTCAAAAAATAATAATAATAATAAAATAAAGAAAAATAAAGGGCAAGTGGTATGGCTTTCATCATTTTACTGACAAGAAAACTGAGGCTCAAGCAGGAGAAGCAGATCCACACCATAATGCCTCCCCAGACCCT
This sequence comes from Pan paniscus, assembly GCF_029289425.2. NCBI lineage: Eukaryota > Metazoa > Chordata > Mammalia > Primates > Hominidae > Pan > Pan paniscus. The sequence goes on from NC_073272.2 coordinate 129,193,983, forward strand.
GCCAGACCTTTGCCTTTGCACCCTGACACTTGCTCCTGGGGTTCTAGCAGGTCATGGGTGGCAAGACCAGGCACCTGACCAACACCCTCACACAGGCCTTTCGGACCGAGGCAGCTCGTGCTTTTTTCCTCAGTGTGAGACCCAGGACTCCACCTCATCTCTGAATCCCCTTAACTGCCCCTTCCAGCCTACCATTCTGGGAGGAAGAACCCAGCCCTGGAACGTGGCTGGAACGAGGGCTCACAGTCACCCCAGCTCTTCCCTCCCCTGGGACCCAGATGGCCAGACTTGACCATTCCTGCTTTAAGGGATTAACTCTGGGTCAGGCAGGGAAACAGTCAGGGCACATACACCAGGGCTGATACACAGGGACTCTTGTGACATCGTTAGGAATGAAAGATTGTTAGGAACTGTCCCCTTGGGCTCTAGTACTTTGTTTTAATGTTGGAGGATGGGGCTTAGCAAACCTCTCCTCGCCTGCTGATTGCCTGGGGAGCCGGCCATGTGGAAAAGCCCCTTTTCCTAGGAGTTAAGATTCTGGGGTTTGAGTCCCATTTGTGCCAGCTGTGTGGCCTTGGGCAAGTCACTTCTCTCTGGTCTTCAGTTATCCTTTCTGGAATCTCCCATGCTGCCTTCTTGGTGAGGTTACAGCGAGAGGCTCATGAGACCCGGATGTGGCAGCACTCTAAACCAGGAAGCCACACAGACAAGAAATGATATTGCTGTTATTTGCCCAGCACAAGTTCAATTCAGCTTCACCTTTGCAGGTAGGTAAGAAAAAGGTCTGGAACCCAAGTTTTATATATAAATAGCCAAAATTAGAAAGGCTCTAGAGCAAACATCTAATTTACGTCTTTCCAACTATGCTCCCGGGAGCCTGAGATGCCTCAGAAACACCACAGGGGCTGTCGAGGAAAACAGAGCTGCTGCACGAAGTAGCCCTGACGGGCTTCCCGTAAAATTGTACTTGAAGTAGTTGCAGGGCCAGCTTCACGGGTGTAGGACCTGCGCAGTCCCTCAAGACTTTGTGCTTACAAGGGCCCCATGCTTGGTTTAATGCTCGCCTGTCACTGTCTCAAAATTCTTGATAATTTTTAAGCAAGAGGCACCGGGCATTTTCATTTTGCACAAGGCCCGCAAAATTCAAGAGCCAATCCTGAATAGGAGCTCCATGACCAAACACACACACACACACACACACACACACACACACACACACACACACACACAAAACCTGGTGCAGTCCTTTCAGTGTACAGATGGGAAAACTTCAACAGCAACCCAGGAAGAGGAAGGGACTTGTCCAAGGTCACACAGTCCAGTGGGGCCAGAGCAAGGACTAAATCCGCAGCATACTGACTCAGCTCCACAATGGCTCCGCTCTCGCTTTCAGTGTGTGCTTCTGTCACTCCCTTACTGCCTCTAATGACCCACTGAGGCCCAAGGAGATCTGTTGGAGGTCACACAGCTGTGACAACAATGGTGATGGCGGTGTTGAGCCACGTTCCTTCAAGCTTCAAATCTGAATAGAAAAGGGCATAGGTAAGATGATAGGTAGATAGGTACATACACAAATCATCTAAATAGCTCCTTTTGTTTTTTTTGTTTTTTTTTTAGAGAGAGGGTCTTGCTCTGTCACCCAGGCTGGAGAGCAATGGCACCATCATAGCTCACTGTAACCTTGAAATCCTGGGCTCAAGTGCTTCTCCCGCCTCAGCCTCCTGATTAGCTAGGACTACAGGCATGCACCGCCATGCCCGATTAATTTTTTTTTTATTTTTATTTTATAGAGATGATGTCTATGTTGCCTAGGCTGGTCTCAAATTTCTGGCCTCAAGCAATCCTCCTGCCTTGGCCTCCCAAAGTGCTGGGATTACAGGTGTGAGACAATAGTTCATTTTTTAAAATGATAACTAACTCAGCCTTTGCTGGTTTGCCAGTCAGCTGGTTCCAGCTGTGTGTGAGTTGGGACCTCAGAAGGGGCTGGGCTGGCTACTCTTCAGCCAGCTAAACCACGTCAGCAGTGAATTTTACCAACTCACTGGGTGCTTCCTCAAATCAGTGGTTGGGCACTCTTGGCACCAAAAAATATATATATATAGAAATGCGAAAGATTCAGTAGCAACCGTTTCCTCCCTGTCCGTCCCTGCTCCTCATGGCTCGTCACAGCCAGGAGGGGGAGGTGCTCCCCAAACCCCAACCCAGCTAGCCTTTGCCCAGAGGCCAGCCCATCTCTTCACTTCCTTGTTTCTTTGTGAAACAGGAACTGAGCAAGCAGCTTAAGTCGGGTAGGATGGGTGGTTGAGAAAGCCCCAGTGGTCCGTGGCAAGTCCACGAAGCTGAAAAGCTGGTTTCTCTCCCAGCGGGTCCCAGGCAGCTTCAGGCCCTCTTGTTTGTCACATCTCTTGTGTTCTAGAACAACTTGGGGTGAGGGATGCACTCTTGACAAGGTGGAGACATAGGATATGGGCCACAGGGTCACGTAGCAGAGATTCAGATGCGGACCTCAAGAGACATAGAAGCAGGTGCCAGGCCGGGCATGGTGGCTCACGCCTATAATCCCAGCTCTTTAGGAGGCCAAGGTGGGTGGATCACCTGAGGTCAGGGGTTCGAGACCAGCCTGGTTTGGCAACATGGTCGGCAACATGGTGAAACCCTGTCTCTACTAAAAATACAAAAAATTAGCTGGGTGTGGTGGCAGGCGCCTTTAATCCCAGCTACTCGGGAGGCTGAGACAGGAGAATCTGGGAGGCGAAGGTTGCAGTGAGCCGAGATCTTGCCACTGCACTCCAGCCTGGGCCACAGAGTGAGACTCTGTCTCAAAAAAAGAAGAAGAAGAAGAGGAAGATTCCAAGGGGACACTAAGGGAGAAAGCGGCAGCTCCTGACGGTCACCAAGGCCTTCCTGGATTTAGCAAGGGGAGAAACTCCAGGTGGAGTCTGAAGTGAACTGATGTGGAGTCACTCACCAGGTACCCAGCACTTTCCACTAGCTGGGGCACTGGGCTGAGAGCACTCCCTCTATGCATGTCACTTGAGTAGTAACCCTAGTCACACACACCCACAAGAAAGGCCCACATTATCACTGTTACCATCTTCACTAAGGCTCATTGCAGGTGAGGTCACTTGCCCAAGGTTATGCAGCCAGTAGGTGACCATACAACAATCTGAATCCAATCAGGACAACCTGACTCCATTTCTGAGAGGTGTTCTGTTCCTCCTCTTCCCTGGAGCCCTGGACAATTGTCCCCATGGGGGAGGGGCCCACTGATCAGAGAGGTTTGTCCTTGTAACCTTGGGACAGAGATTTATGCAGAGTAGCCCAGCCCCTACTTGTCCCCCATAGAAAGTGCACCCCCCCACCAGTGAGTCATGAGTGTGTTTTAATCTGAGCACCAAAGTCCAGCCTCCTCTTCTGATGGTAATTGACAGAGCTACCAGCAGGTGTTTTTTGTTTTGTTTTGTTTTAAAACCAAGACCTTATCACGAGTTCAGAGTTCCAAAGATCACTGTCTTTCCCTCCCCTCCCATCAGCCCCTGCCACCAGCTGCCCACTCTGTGTGTGTTGTATGTGGGCATGAGGAATGGGCGCAAGAGTCACCTGCCCTTGTCTCCTTGCTTTCCTCTGCCCGCCTTCTCCCTCCTGCAATTTTGCTCTTTCTGCCCTCCCTGCCTAAAATGACCACCATTAAATTTGCTAATGGGCCGGGCTACTAAAGTGGGCTTCACCTTGGAAATGTCCAGGTATTTTCAAGAAACTATGTGGCCTCTGCTTGGATATTTCTTTTTCTTTTCTTTTTTTCTTTTTTTTTTTTTTTTGGTTGTTTTGTTTTGTTTTGTTTTGTTTGAGACGGAGTTTCACTCTTGTTGCCCAGGCTGGAGTGCAGTGGCGTGATCTTGGCTCACAGCAACCTCCACCTCTCAGATTCAAGCGATTCTCCTGCCTCAGCCTCCCAAGTAGCTGGGATTACAGGCATGTGCCACCATGCCCGCCTAATTTTTGTATTTTTAGTAGAGACGGGTTTCACCATGTTAGTCAGGCGGGTCTCAAACTCCTGACCTCTGGTGATCCACTCACCTGGGCTTCCCAAAGTGCTGAGATTACAGGTGTCAGCCACCGTGCCCGGCCTACTTGGATATTTCAAGAGATGGGGAGATCATTACTTACCAGAGCTGAACTAGTGCCATCTGAATAGCCAAAATTTGTTCCTTGGAATATACTAAAACCTTCCATTTATCTGTTCCCCATCATTCATACCACTTGCTTCCCCACCCCAATCACCTAGGCTAAATGTGACAGGAGTTTAGTACTTCACAAGTTGACGACTTCCCTATACTTCACCCCCGCTTAATCGACCCTAGCTATTGCAGCTTTGCACATGTGATGCGACTTCCAGATGTCCTCCCCATCCTGTTCACTCCCCTCTGGGCCTGCTTCAAGGTGGCTCTGTGGCACCTAGTGTGGCACCCAAACCAGCATCAGGTGCCAAGAGAAGGCTGCAAGCCGAGGGCTCCATAATTCTCTCACCTCCCCGTTCAGGAACTCCGCATCGGAGGCACTTCAGCTGAGTGGTTAGTAGTGTGGGCCCTGGCCAAGACCAGACCTGCATTTAACGCTGGGCTCCACTGCTTACTAGCTGTGTGGGCAATTCACTTAACTCCTCTGGGCCTCAGCTTCCTCCCTGGAAAATGGGGATAACAATAGTGCCTGACTTACCAGGTTGTTGTAAAGCCCACTGCCTGCCATGAAGTATAATAATTTTCAGCTAGATGTGGGGATGGGGGGGAATGGAAATAAGAATCTTTGGGGGCCGGGTGCAGTGGCTTACACCTGTAATTGCAGCACTTTGGGAGGTAGAGGCAGGAGGATCACTTGAGGCCAGGAGTTCAAGATCAGCCTGGACAACATAGGCAAAAAAAAAAAAAAAAAAAAATTAGCCAAGAATGGTGGCATGTGCCTGTAGTCCCAACTACCCGGGAGGCTGAGGTGGGAGGATCATGAGCCCCAGGAGTTTGAAGCTGCAGCGAGCTGTGACCACGCCACTGCATTCCAGCCTGGGCAACAGAGGGAGACCCTGTCTCAAATTAATTAATTAATTAATTAAAACTTAAAGAATCTTTTGGGAGGTTTTTCCAGATAGAAGTATCTCTCACTATCCAAACTCTTACTATCTCAAATTAGAAATATATCCATTCAGAGAGTGAGAGATGCTTTTGTACATGGTCTGGATCTCACCTGCCCCAAATATCCCACTCATGATCATCTACTAAATAAGAATTTCTTGGCTGAGTGCAGTGGCTCACACCTGTAATCCCAGCACTTTGGGAGGCCAAGGTGGGCAGATCACGAGGTCAGGAGATCAAGACCATCCTGGCTAACATGGTGAAACCCCGTCTCTACTAAAAATACAAAAAATAAGCCAGGCATGGTGGCATGCGCCTGTAGTCCCAGCTACCCAGGAGGCTGAGGCAGGAGAATAGCTTGAACCCAGGAGGTGAAGGTTGCAGTGAGCCGAGATCGCGTCACTGCACTCCAGCCTAGGCAACAGAGTAAGACTCTCAAAAAAAAATTAAATTAAATTAAATTAAAAAAAATACTTGGAGTGTGCTGGTGTGGGAGCTGCTTTATCTGAATGTGGCCTACGATGATCTTTGTGTCTTTGGTAGTCCTACATCCACCCTCTGAGGGTTCAGGTTGATTTCACTATCAGTGGAACCCCAAAACACACACACACACATACACACCCTGCAATCCTGCAGTATTGGCGCTAAATCAAGGTTCTTCTGCCCCAAATCTATACTTCTGGATACATCTTTATATTAAACTACTCGCCTCCAGGGGTTGTGGTGGGATTAAACATCGTCAAGTGCTTAATGTAGTGCTTGGTAAAGAACAAGTGCTGGGTAAATGTAAGCTTGCCACTCCACCTAGGATGTCAGCTCCCAGGTACAAGGGGCCCTGATGGCTATTTATTTTGTACCTCCTCCCGAGGCCTAGCACAAGGCTGTGCCCACAGCAAGTTCCTAGGTTCTGCCTGCCGGCCCATTATCAAGTTTAAGGTGACCTTGTTCCCTGAACTACTGACTCGTATCACTTCCTTAGCTGAGAGCTCTGCGTACCTCAAACAACATAACCTGTAAAATGCAAATATGTTACCCAGAAGGGAAAATCTATTAAACACATGTTTAAGGGTCATTAGCCAGCAAGGACCTGGCCTATTGGGATTCAGCCAGGCCAATCTGTTGGAAGAGAAAAGCTGGGGGAAGGCAAGTCCCGATGGGGGATCCTGGACACCCCGCCTCCACTGGCCCCGGTCCCCAGGTGGCGGGGAGGAGGTGTTGCTGAACAGAGGAGACAGATCTGAAAAGGAGAACGAAGGAAGCCGTTGAAAACACTTGCTCCCTTCTGTCCTGGGAGCTGGTCACCTCTCCATATTTCTCTCCAAGGCACCCTCACCTCCCCCTCGCTGCCTTTTCCCAAGCCTCGCCAGCCCTGTGCCCTGGTTTGCTGGCCGCCTTTGAAGGTTCTGCGGTTAGTGTGTGATCTTCGGTCGCTGCCGGCGCTGAGCAAACAGGAAGCGGGCACATCCTGCGAGGCGGCCAGGGACGCAGCCGCTGCGCAGGCCCGGAAGATTCTGCGACCTGCTTCCTCCCTCACGGCTCTGGCTCCAGGTGCCCCAGGCCACTACAGCGGCGTCCCCAATCCCAGAACCCTCTGGGGCTGCCCTCCTGCCCCTGGTCACGCAGAGCCCCAAAGGCCCGATGGGTCCCCTACACGGCTGCCAGGCTACTGTATATGCCGAAAAGCCTTAACCAGTTACCGCGCTTGCTAGTGACCCTGGGCCGCCTGGGAGGGACTTTCAGGGTGGAAAACACAGGCCAGTGGGAAGGAGATCTGGGGTGTGGAATCTTTTCATGAGTCTGCCTGGCCGACTGAGTAGGCCAAAGAATGTATGGTTTCAGCTTAGGGAAGAAAGATCTTATCTTCCCTGAGCTCACCCTGAAGGTTGGATGGTCAGAGGGCATAAAGCAGAATCGGAGAGGAAGTCACGAGAACATCTTGGGAACAGGGGTGGACAAGCCTAGTATTTCACAAGTACCACAGAATTGAAAGCCTTAAAAATGCGCATACCTTTGACCCCAGCAATTCCTCTTCTGGATATTTCCCCTACAGAAAAAAAACTATGGATGTGAATATTTGCCATAAGTATGTTCAATGAATAATTTAAAAATTTAAGCCAACCCAAGTTCATCAGCAAGGGCTTGGTGAAATAAGCATGGCACATCCACACAATGGGATGTTCCACAGCCATTATAAATTACGTAGTTGAAGACTATTTCATAGCATGAGACAATCTTGATACTGTGTTCAGCTGGACGTAGTGGCTCACGCCTGTAATCCCAGCACTTTGGGAGGATGAGGCAAAGAGGTCACTTGAGACCAGGAGTTCAAGACCAGCTTGGGCAACATGGTGAAACCCTCTCTCTACAAAAAATACAAAAATTAACCAGGGTGGTGGTACGCACCTACAGTCCCAGCTACTTGGGAGGCAGAGGCACAAGAATTGCTTGAACTCAGGAGGTGGAGGTTGCAGTGAGCCGAGATCACGCCACTGCACTCCAGCCTGGGAGACAGAGTGAGAGACTCCATCTCGAAAAAAAAAAAAAAAAAGATACTGTGTTTAGTGTGAAAAGCAGACACCAATAGTGTGAATTATGACCTTTTTTAATTAAAAAATTTTAAACAGCTTTATTGAGGTATAATGGAGCTACAATAAACTGCACATATTTGAAGTATACAATTTGATACGTTTTGACATATGTATTCCCCCATGAAATCATCACCACAGTCAAGATAGTGAACATATTCATCACTCCTAAAAGCTTCCTGTTACCCTGTGTGATGTCTCCCTTCCCTTCCCTCCCCTCCCCTTCTCCCCAAACCAATTATCTGTTTTCTGAGCAGTATGATTTTTGTAAAAAGAAAAAAAATGTGTATAGACAGAGAGTAGATAGATGCTTAAAACAGTGTAGAGGACAATGATGGGAAATTTTGAAATTTTTTTTGTTTATGTGTTTGTGAAATTGTATGACAAATACAAGTTGCTTTTGTAATACCAAGAAGTTATTAAAGTTATTAAAATCTGCCACAGACAACCCACAAATTGAATATACTGCATAGGTGTTTGATAAATGCCTGTTGGATACTTGCTAGAGGTGTGGAGTTGGCTGTAAGTGCTTTTCAGCTGTGGTGGTGATAAATATACTCATGATGGCTGAGGGGTACTGACTGGAGGGGTGACTGCTCTAATGATGATGGCTTTAGGTGTACTGATGGCTGTAGGAGTGATGGCTGCAGGGCTGATGGCTGCACGGATGTGATGATGGTTGTAGGAGAGATGACTGTAGGGACGATGGTTATAGGGGTGAGAGGGTCATGGGTGCGGTTGGCTGTAATGTCCAGAAGGGTGACAGCTGTAAGGATGATGGCTGGAAGGGTGATAGCAGCAATGGTGATGACTGTAGAGGTGATGGCTGAAGGATGTCAACTGTAGAGGTGATTACCATAGTGACAATGGCTATAGGTGTGCTGATGGCAGCGGGGATGGCTGCAGGCCTGATGGCTGTAGGGGTGATGGCTGTATGGTGATGGCTATTGATAGGAGTGATGGTAGCAGTGGTGATGGTCACAGGGGTGATGGTAATGGTAGTGATGGCAGTGACGACCTTGAAGACGTGAGTTGACCGGGAGCATTGATCCAACAGGCAGCCAGATGGTCCAACTTCTGGTTTCCGGATTCTGGTCAGTGAGATAAAGGGCTTGGGTACGCCATATAATGTAGAGCTGATTGTCCACCTCTAGGAAGATGGAGCAGAAGGACTGATGATGATCGACATGAGACAACAAGGTAGGGACTTTCTCTGACTGTTCAACCCAAGAGCCGTCTGCATCAGAATCTCTGGAGACTGAAGCTTGGACTTCCTTCCTCCCTAGGGGCCGGCAGGGGCTGCAATTGCTGTAAGAGTAGGTCACGTGGCAGGGCTTCCTGTATGCTGCTGCTGCCGGGTGTCCATGGCCCGCACCCCCAAGCTGCCACTGCAGCAGTCAGAGTGGCAGCTGAAGGCTCGGTTCATGCCGTGCCCCCGGGCAGTTCTGGTGAGGCTAAGCAAGAGGCCTCTGCATCTTGACACCTAGGAGAGCAGGGACGGAGTCTCCCAGGGTGGAGGACCATGCTGCGCCGCAAGCCCTCCAATGCCAGTGAGAAGGAGCCCACTCAGAAGAAAAAGGTGAGGAGCATTTTGGGAACTCACATCTTCCTTTCCTCTGCTTGCTCGACCCATCCCTTCCAAGACTCTTGGAAGTGGGAAGAGCCAAAGGCCATATGTTGAGTCTGTAGGTGAGGGCCACTCACCTAGAAGGCAACGGGACAGGGACCCAAAGGTTAACAGAAGTACAGAAGAGATGTTTAAAATTCTGGAGCAACAGAGTTACAGAATAGATCCTTAGAAATCTAGAGTCATGCAATTCAACCCTAGAAGAATGGGAAAAAAGATCTAAAATTAGGGGCCAGAATCTTAGACTAGAATTTGAGAATAACAAAATACAATGCTTAAGCTGAACCCTAAGCCTGTACTTAATTATCTCTCCTCTACGTTGGTCCTGCCGCCACTTCTGCCCCGGCCACGGCCTCTCAGGAGCCATCTCACTCAAAGGGCCCCGCTGGGCCGCCCAGCTTGGAGCCATGATGCTCACAGGACTGCCACCCCCTCCTCCACTTTGGCCATGGCCCAGACCCTGCCCACTTGGCTCAGCTCTGTGGTAGCTCCCAGGCCCTACCCGAGATGGAGCCAACCTGGAGATGGGGGCCTGAGGCCATTCCAGTCTTGGGGGAAAAGGCATCCGGAAGTGCAGTGGGATGCAGGGGGCATACAGGTTCTTCCTGTGTGGGGAATGAGAAATTAAGTTGAGGTGGTGAGTAGGAGTGAAGGCTGAGGAGGGAGGATTTTAAAGGCCAGGAGGAAAAACAGCTGTCATGGATGGCTGAGGTGTTCATCCTCCTGGGGCAGAGACTGGACTGGAAGATTCCTTGAAGGCTGTGCCAGATCTAGGATTTTGTGGTTGAATTTGAGGATTTCCAGATTTCTTTGGTTGGGTTTGAGGATTTCTAGACCTAATTCTTTAATTCAATTGAAGGATTCTCCCAGACAATCAGCAAGTATATCCTACACATCCAATGGGATGCTAGGACAGTCCCAAAGCAGGCCTGAACTAGGTCCAAGAGGCCCAGGCTATCCCCCGCCAATTTTCCCTGGAACTCAGCCCAGGTGCCCTATGGTGGATCCCCCTTGTCAGGGGAGTAGCTCAGAGATGGAGGCCAAGGCAGCTGAAAGACTGAGACTCGGGGCAGTGGGGTGTGCATCCTGCCCCAGCTCTCAGGTCCTGGGGTGGCTGCCACTTCCGGCTGTATTCTCCCCACCCCAGCTGCTTCTCTAAGGTTGCAGTGGTGGTGGGCGGGGGAGGGGGGAGGTTCATGAATCTTCACACGGGCTCTGTCATCCCCGTCCAAACCCTGCAGGGCGCTAGGCCCAGCAGTCCTGCCATTGGCTGCCACTCCTAAGAGAGCAGGGCCACTTCCCCTTGCTCTCTGGCTGGTGGGGGTGGGAAACAGAGATTGCTCTATAGACACTGCTAGGCCTCAAACCACAGGGGCGCTGAGCTGGAGGAAAGTGTGAGAAAGAGCTGACACTTTGACACTGGGACCCTGTGCCACATCAGGAAGACGTACCTAGGGGCACACAGAAGCCAGAAGTCCCCTTTTTCTTTCCCAGCTTCAATTACCCAGATTCTGTGTTCGGCAGGCAAGTGGGCCCCTGGGATTTCCCCAGGTCTCTCCCAGGAGAAGGGGTCCTTTCGGGGAGAGTAGTCCAGGCAAACCCCACCCCAACCCCTGCCAGAGCCGGTGCCAGCCTCCAGAGCTGGGATGAGCTTGCCTCCACACACTCTGCTAGCCCCAGACTATGGAAATGTCCCCCAAAGCCAAGCTTCCAGAAGGTACACAGCATCTTCCCCAGGCCCAGAGGCAGCGGGCTGGCTGAATCACTGCTAGTCCCTTCTTCTCAGAGGCTGAGATGACGTGGTGGAGAGGAAAGCACAAAGGCAAGAGAGGCCTCTTTCTCCTGCCCCTGCTTCTCCTCTTGGGCCTGCCAATGGAGAATGTGCCAGACAGGGGGCAAGAAAGCTGAGCTGGAATCCTACCACGCTCTAGCTGTAGGACCTTGGACAGCTCATTGACTTTCTTTGGGCCTCAGTTTCCTCGCCTCTGAAAAGGGGGATAACTCCTAATCTGCCCCCCTCAAGAGGTTGTACAGATCACCCAAAAGAATAGATGTGAGAGTACCCTGTCACAAGTGTGCACGTGCACACCACACAAGGGGGTGCCTGCTGCAGGCATGGGTGGGGATAGGGAGACACTGCAAAGAAGAATGAGCCATGCCCCCAGTGCTGGCACAGAGAACACAAGACTTAATAGTACTAAGAGCCACCACAGAGTGAGAGTTCATGGGATGCCAGGCACGGTGCTGTGCATCTCTTACCTTGTTCACTCCCCACGACAACCTGGTGAGGTAGGGGCAGATATTGTCATTATCCCTATTTGACACTTGAGGCTCACAGAGGTGAAGCAACTTGCTGAAGGTCACACAGCTGGGAAGCTGCCGAGCAGGGATCCAAGCCAAGATTTGTCTGACTCCAGAGTCTTGACCCCTTCTCTCTCCACTCTCTTGTCCCCTTGTTGATCTCAAAGGCGCTAGAAGAGCCTGATGAGCATAAAAGATTCAACCCATCAGCAGGAGAGCTCCGTGGGGCAGACCCAGATAGCTGTGGAATGAGTGACCTTCCAGCCAGCAGAGCAGAGGAGGGTGCGGGCCCTCTAGAATGGTAGGGCTAGGACATGGCGCCTCCCATGGATCATGAAGGATTGGAGAGGCCCCAGGGTTGGGAGACAGACCTCTTAGCTGCCCTTTGGAGACTTTCACTTCCTTCAAGTTCTTGCTCTGCAAGCCCTTTGATCTGATTTCACCCAAAGGCCAGTGTTGGGGTATAGGAAGTGGAGAGGGATTTTTCCTGGACTTGGTTCCCCTAAGGATGCTCCTACTCTACCACATCCCCACTTTCTCCATGGCTCCCTTCCTACAGCACACCTCTAGTATGACCCCCGCACCCTGCCAGCATGCACTTTGTATTTTCAGTGGCTCCTCACTGCCCACAGGATACATGCCCTTGGCCTGGCGGGCAAGAGCCTTCCATAGCCTTTTCTACTCCCCCACCCACCATCCCATCATCAGGCTCTCAACGTCTCTAACTTTCATTCTTGTTCAAACCCTTCCGAGCTCCACCTGGAGAAATCCTGCCTCCCCTGCACGGCCCAGCTCAGATATACCTCCTCCACAAAGCCCCGCCAGAGCCCTTCCCCCTCTGCACTTCCACCTGCTTTCCTAGGAGCTCTGTTCAAAAACCACCTGCATGCCATCACCACTACACTCAATCCACTGCTAACTTCTACACTGGTGGGGCGGGGCAACAGCATGAGCTCTGAGGTAGCACGAGCACAGCAACATACTTGGGTTTCCAGAGTCATAGACCTGGGTTTGGAGGCTTGCTCTTCCTAAGACCAGCTGCGCCACCCTGCCTAGGGCACTTCATTTCGCATCTTGGTCTCCTCTGCTTCGAGGTGCGAATATGATGAGGGGCTGCGATGAGGCTGGAGTGAGCTGGCACACATGAAGTTCTTGGCAGGACACGGGCATGCGGGAGGAGTTTAGACCCTCATTGCTGGATTCTCACACACACAGAGGTAGGGCCTAGAGCTCACAGGGTGCTCAGTATATGCCTGGTACCCTGAAGGAGCAGAGGGGGTAGCTCAGGAGACCACTGGGGAAAGCCAAGTTTGCTCAGGAAGTAAGGGAAGAGGATGCTGGCTGGGGCAGTGTGGACCTCTGAGAGATTGATCAGGGCATGGTTTCTGCTTGGATGCTGCCTTTTAAGCTGGAATTGAAAAATCTTTCTATAGAAGTATAATATCCATACAGAGAAGTGGATAAATCATAATTGCGCCACCGAATGAGTTTCTATAATGTGAACATCCCCATGTAGACAGCACTTAGATCAAGAAACAACACTCTCAGAAGTCTAGAAGCTTCCCTCATGCCCCTGCCAGTTACTACACGCCCCCTTCCCCCAGGGCAACCGCTATCCTGACTTCCAACAGCACAGGTGAGCTCTGCCAGGCTTTGAACTTACAGGGGGAACCATATCGTGTATATATACTCTTTGGTGGCCAGCCCCTTTACTCAACCATATGTTTGTGACACTCATCCATACTGTTGGGAACAGTTGTACTGTCTCCTACCTGGGTACTATTCTTTTGTGTGACTCTGCCACAATTAATTTATCCATTCTACAGATGATGGGCATTTGCGGGTTTCCCACTTAAATTGGAAGGGGGAGAAACTACGGCTGACAGAGAGAAGGGCAGAGCATTCCAGGTGGGGAAATACCCAGGGTAAGAGGCTGGAGGTGGGGTGTAGGAAAGAGTAAGCATAAACCTACATTCCACAAGGGACTGCCGTGTCAGACAATGTTCCAAGCACTGTAGGCGTACTCGCTCATTTCATCCTCACAACAGCCAGATGAGGTCGGTGCTTTTGTCTTCATTCCACTAACGAGGAAACAGAAACCTAGAGAAGTTAAGAAACATACCCAGTTTACACAATCAGTGGCAGAACCAAGATGGGAACACTTGCCCTGATGTGAAGTGGGCTTCAGAGAGGTTCGATAACTTGCCAGAGGTCACAAATCCAGAGTTGAACTTCTGAGAAAGCTTCCCTCATGCCCCTGCCAGTCACTACATGCCCCCTTTCTCCGACAGTAACCACTATCCTGACTTACAATAGCATAGGTGAGTTCTGCCAGGCTTTGAACTATAATTATACAGGGGGAACCATATGGTGTATATATACTCTTTGGTGGCCCTACATTTCAAATGTATTGTATATTACATTTGAAATATATATTGAAATATATATTGTTGAGTATACTCAATGTATATTTCAAATGTAATATACAATACAATACATATATACAATACAATACATATATACTCAACAATATATATTTCAATATATATTTCAAATGTAATATACAATACATATATACTCAACAATATATTTAGTATATTTCAAATGTAATATACATTTGAAATGTAGCTCTTTCCAAGAGGCCCACACATTCCTCTGAGCCATGAAGTGAAAAGGGGGCCAACAGTGTATGGTACCACCTCCCCCGTCAGGCACGACTCCCAGGAAGTCCTCACTCCAAAGGGAAGCCAGCAGAAAAGCCAGCCAGGCTCAAGAATTTCAACTCAACCCTGAATGGGGGTCACCTCTCTCTGAAAGGCGGTCAAGATACTTGGGGCTGTCCCTGAGGTTGGAGGTAGGCTTGGCAAAATGCCACCCTGGCGGGCCCTGAAACTCGATCACCCAAAGAACATGTGTTTGTCCTTTCCATCTCCCTGGGCTGAGAGTAGCCAACTGGGCCCAAGACCCAGCACCATCTCTATAGTCCTTTGTGATTATCTCCTCCCACTTTGGACTAAAACTGAGACAGAGGGACCCTCGCACAAGGGTCTGGGAGCCAAAGGCCTTTCCTCCCAGCCCCCAGACTGCAGATTAATGACAGGAAAAGGCCTTGGGAAAGAGCTGCAATTAGAGGGCAGGCAGGCAGTGAATTTACTCTTCCCCAACAAAGCCGACTTCCGGCCCCATGCCTGCCCTCCTGCTTGCTTTCCAGCCTCACCAGTCCCTAGGGTTTCAGGGGCGACTCTTAGCCTCCTGGTCTGCAGATCAGGCTGAGGGTTGGTGGAGAGAAGGCCACAATAGGCCCCATCGGCCTATAAATAGCAGCCCAGCCTGCCCTCCTTGGGCCCAGGCCAGCCCGATGCCCACCCTCTCTCCGTTCCCTCTTTTCCATGCAATAAGAGGAGGAAGTTATCCAGGCAGCTGCATCCTAGCCATACAAGAGGAGGAAATAAATGGAAGGTGGAGGAGAGAAGGGGAAAGAAAGGGAGAAAAAGAGGAAGAATAGTGGGAGGGGACAACCAAGAAAGGAAGATGGAGGAGAGGCAGGTGAACCAGAGTGGTCACCCTGTGGTCATGCTTCTCCTCCCCCACACCCACCTATGGCCCCCTTTTCAGCTCCCCAGGGCAACACAGAGGAGGCTTTCTGACAGAGGCTGCAGGCACCCCACCCATCAGGCCCCAATCGTGCTAGCGTCTGCTTGGCCTGACCACTGACCGAGTTTCTCATCAACTACCTTGCTGTGACTTTTAGGAATGTGTGACCCCAACCCCCAATTGCTGACTTGGCTTTGGTCAAGACCCATCAAGAGTACTAAACTGCTACACTGCAGTCCCCAGGAGTTGGGGCCAATTATTTGTGTGTGTGTTGGTGGGGGACAGGTGATATTGCCCCTGCCCTGGGAGTTTGTCACTGGACACACACAACCCCTTTAGTAGGAAAGAGGATGTGAAACCTTCAACGTTGTGTGGGTTTGGGGCTTCAGTTCCTCAAGCCCTTATCTCGGGTATCTGCAGTCTATCCCACTCTATCTGTCTGGCCATCTGTGAACCCTGGTTCCTGTGTGTATCTTCTGGTCTTGACTGTTTATCTTGATACAGGCTCAGCCTTAACTTCTTGTGTCGAGGGCCTGTCCCCCTTACCTGCCTTGCCCTGGTTTCTGGCTGCTACCTTGCATGTGCATGCATATATATTTAAGAAAGCTCACTAGACTGGGCTCGGTGGCTCACGCCTGTAATCCCAGCACTTTGGGAGGCTGAGGCGGCAGATCGCGAGGTCAGGAGATCAAGGCCATCCTGGCTAACATGGTGAAGCCTCGTCTCTACTGAAAATACAAAAAATTAGCCGGGCCTGGTGGCGGGCACCTGTAGTCCCAGCTACTCAGGAGGCTGAGGCAGAAGAATGGCATGAACCTGGGAGGCAGAGCTTGCAGTGAGCAGAGATCTCGCCACTGCACTCCAGCCTGGGTGACAGAGCGAGACTCCATCTCAGAAAAAAAAAAAAAAAAAAAGGCAAGCTCAGCCGGGCATGGTGGCTCACACCTGTAATCCCAGCACTTTGGGAGGCCTAGGTGGGCAGATCACCTGAGGTCAGGAGTTCGAGACCAGCCTGACCAACATGGTGAAACCCCGTCTCCACTAAAAATACAAATAATAATAATAATAATAAAATAAAGCTCATATCCTGAAAAACATCTCATCAACACAGACCACAAACAATAATAGGTCATGCCTAAAAGTCCAAACACTGGCAAACGTCACTATTGCCAGCTCATCACATTAGTGGCTAAGATTAAAAGCTGAGAAGAAAAAGAAAATGGTGTCTTTCTTCTACCAAATTAGCCCCAATCACGTATGTCCTAAATCTGTGGGCCCCTTCTGTGAATAAGCCTCTACTGTGCTTTTCCAGAAAGTGTCATGCCAGGTCTTGCTGGCTTCTAGTCAGATTGTCTTGCTCTTCTTGGGACACAAATTCATCAGGCTGGAGACCCCAGTGTGTTTGTTCCTATCACTGTGACTGGGGACCTGGCTCAGAGTACACCCAGGACATGGAGGCCAGAGCCACGGGTTTTGGGAGGGATTTGCTCAGTTACACACCGGGCGATGTGCTCATGGATGCTGAGGTATGTCTCTAGTAGTAGATACACATTTACTCTGACTCATGTAGTCTTTCACTCCAGGATTCTGGGGACCAAACTTGAGGAACTGGTGGAATTTCAGGCTAAGTCTGAGGCCCGATTGAGGTGTGAAGCTCTTGAGGTCAGGAACTTGGTCTGTGGCCAGGGCTGGGGTGAAGAATGGAATGAAACCAGGTAGCCCCAAGAACATCGAGGTGCTTCACCCATTAGCCTGGGGCTCCCATGGCCATGTGGCTCTGTCAGCTCTGGGCTGTGGGTATTGTGTGGTGGGGGGAGGCGAGTATGTGGGCCCTCGGGCAGCCATTTAGCCCACTGATTGCAACACCCACCCTTTTTCCAGCTCTCCCTTCAGCGCTCCAGCAGCTTCAAGGATTTTGCCAAATCCAAACCCAGCTCCCCCGTGGTGAGCGAGAAGGAGTTTAATCTGGATGATAACGTGAGTTTCAGGGCATCCTTGTGGGATCTGGCTGCAGGCCCTGGGCAGGGGGGTGGGGGTGGGAGGGAGGAGGGTGAAGAGGAGATAGAATTGTTGGGGCGAAGCCCCCTTTAACACAGAGGGTCCACCTCTCCCCACACCAAGCACTCCCCTGCATTCCTTTCAATTACACATTAAATAGCAAACTATTTATAAATTTATAGGGCTAAGGACATGGCTGGGGTTAAGAGGGGAGGGGATGGGGGCCTCTCAGTTCCACCCCCTCCAGCTTCTGCTGTGACCCCAAGGCCTCTTTTGCCTCAAGTCCCGGACCCAGGCAGGACCACCAGGGTCCCTGGATCGCCTCTTTTGTTGTCACAGATTCCAGAAGATGACTCAGGTGTCCCCACCCCAGAAGATGCTGGGAAGAGTGGCAAAAAGCTGGGGAAGAAGTGGAGGGCAGTGATTTCCCGAACCATGAACAGGAAGATGGGCAAGATGATGGTGAAGGCCCTGTCAGAAGAGATGGTGAGGCCTGTGGATATAGGGGAGGGGGTGTCCAGGGGGCCTGGGGACCGCTCTGGCAGAATGTGAGCATGACCACCTCAATAGCCACTACTCAGGCTGGAAGGCCCTATTTGATGCAAGAAGGAAGGTCACATGGGAGAGGAAACTCACTTGCAGCCACGGACAGGCAGCCAGGCAATCTTGACGGGGCAGGAGGCTGGCGGGGGAAGGGGTGGAGTTTGAGAAGGGATGAAAGTCTGGGCAACAGGGCTGGACATGGTGGCTCCTGCCTATAATCCCAGCACTTTGGGAGGCTGGGGCCGATCACTTGAGGTCAGGAGTTTGAGACCAGCCTGGCCAACATGGCAAAACCCCGTCTCTACTAAAAATACAAAAATTAGCCAGGCGTGGTGGCACATGCCTGTAATTCCAGCTACTCAGAGACTGAGGCAGGAGAATTGCTTGAACTTAGGAGACAGAGGTTACAGTGTGCCAAGATCGTGCCACTGCACTCCAGCCTGGGCAACAGAGCAAGACTCTGTCTCAAAAAAAAAAAAAAAAAAAAAGAAAGAAAGAAGAAAGAAAGAAAGAGAAAGAAAGAAAAAAAAGAAAAGTCTGGGCAAGGGATGCTTCTTGAGGAGGCGGGCCTGGAACAGGGGCAGCTTGAGAAAGATGAAATGGCCTGAGGCAATCCATCCACCTCAAAGCTTTGCTTTGGAACTTCCCCGGGATTGGGAAGGCCTATTTTCTCTCATAGAATCCCTATGAGAGAAAACAGATTGGGCACGGTGGCTCACACCTGTAATCCCAGCACTTTGAGAGGCCAAGGCAGGTGGATCACCTGAGGTCAGGAGTTCGAGACCAGCCTGGCCAACATGGCAAAACCCCGTCTCTACTAAAAATACCAAAACAAATTAGCCAGGCGTGGTGGCAGGTGCCTGTAATCCCAGATACTCGGGAGGCCAAGGCAGGAGAATTGCTTGAACCCGGGAGGTGGAGGTTTCAGTGAGCCAAGATCACACCATTGCACTCTGGTCTGGGTGACAAGAGCAAAACTCCGTCTCAAAAAAAAGAAAAAAAAAGAGAGAAAACAGAGAAGGCTGGCTTCAGCCCAGGGAGGAAAGTTGGCACAGACAGCTGTGGGGCAGGCATGACCCAAGAAGCTTAAATCACACAGTGGGTTTGGGTTGCCATGGCTCTAAAAGGAGCCACTGAGGCAGTGGTGTGCTGGAGTTGGCTCGTACTGGGCTTATACCAGCTCACAAGAGCAGTTGGTCAAACTGTCAAAAATTGTGCAAGCCAGTTGTTAAACACAACCATTATTAAAAATCAAATTAAAGAAACTTACAATTCAGTTAATTATATTTTTTTAAAAAGGTAAACTGGGCGTGGTGGTGTACACCTATAATCCCAGCTACTCAGGAGGACGAGGCAAGATGATTGCTTGAGCCCAGTAAGAGTCCAGCCTGGGCAACATAGGGAGACTCTGTCTCTAAATAAATAAATTTAAAAAAATAAAATTTTGTAAAAACGAACAAAGGTAATACAGTAAATCTTCAAAACTCATCACTTCCTAATTCTTGTACTACCTTTTACTCTTATCAATGCTGCTGAGGTTACGTGCATCCATAGCATCTTCATGGTGGCAATAGCCTCGCCCTCATTTCAGACAACACGTCCAGTGATGTCAAAATGGTAGCTTGACATTGGCCGTGGAGGGGAGTGTTTACAACACAGGAATTGGCAACTCATCAGGGCCAGCTGTTAAACAGTTATCACCTCACTGAGGTGTGGTGAGGTAGGGGGAGCTCTGGAGTCTGGCTTGGTTGTGGGTTGCCTTGGGACTTGAACCTGAATTCCCTTGGCCTGAGTTTACAGATGAGGAGTAAGTAACCCTTGGGCCTTACTCCTCATTTGTAAACTCAGGCCAACAATACCACTTACCTTCAAGTGTCACTGTAAGGATTCAGTGAAATGGCAGGCAGGCCTGGCACACAGAAACACAGGCAAAAGTAGTTTCCTCTCTAGCGACATTGTCTGCCCAGTTGTGCGGTAGCAATGGTTGAGTCCAGGTTGTGCCACCGTGGTCTTTTCTGTATGTACATCGGCACTTGAGGCTGACAAAAGCACATCCACGTGGCACCCTGGTTGAACCTGTTTCTGTGAGGTAACCAGGGCAAGGACTGTCACTCTCATTTTTACAAAAGGGGAAGAAACTAGGGCTCAGAGAGTGCCATTCAGCCTATAAGTGGTAGAGTTGGGGTTTGAGCCAGCCCCCAGCTCTTCACCAAGCCCAGGCCCATTTCTTCAGCTTCATGCACACCCCAGCAAGGCTCCTTAAAGCTTCCCGCCTACCCTCCCTGCAGGCAGACACTCTGGAGGAGGGCTCTGCCTCCCCGACATCTCCAGACTACAGCCTGGACAGCCCTGGCCCTGAGAAGATGGCGCTGGCCTTTTCTGAGCAAGAGGAGCATGAACTTCCGGTGCTCAGCCGCCAGGCATCAACAGGTGAGTAGGGGATGCGGGGGACACCTGCCGAATCTGGAGGAAAGGACTGGGTTACAGCCATGCTGGTGGCACGCTGTCTGGGAGGGGGGTAAGAGAAATGAATGCTTACTCTTTGCCTGCTGGGAACATTCTCAGTCCTCTTCACATTAAATCTTCTCAACAACCTCATGGGGCCAGTACTGTTATCCTTGCTTTATTGATGTGGAAACAGGGTCTTAGGGAGGTTAAGTGACTTGCCCAAGATGACCCAGTCTTGAACTCAGATGTACCGTAGAGGAACTTCCACTTGCTATCCTCAGGCCCCGGAGAGGCCCACGGGCAGAGGAAGAGTCTCAGTCACCCTCTTGGACCAGCCCGTCCCCACCCTTCCAAGGGGAGCTAGAGGCTACAGATCCCTGGGCCTCTGATGCCCCAGTCGGGGGTGGGCGTATGAGGTCTCCAGCTGTGAAGAGTCAGCCTCTTGACCCTAGACCATAGTTGCTGGGCTCAGGGCATCACTTGGCATCTTCTAGAAGTCCATGGGACGGGACAAGAGGTGCCAGCAGGGAACTCGTCCAGGCAGGGGCTTTGGGTTCTGCAGCCCCATTCAGCACCACCTTTCTTGCCCCTCAAGTCCACTCCAAGTTTCCTGCTTTCTCTGCCTCCACAGACACTTCCCTGCCCCCGACTGAAAATCATTCAAAATGCCCACTACTCTGTACTTCCCAGGGAGAAAGAGCCCAACTGAGTTTCTATGTGACATTGTAACTAAACATTGAGTTAAGCAGGGAAAGTCAAATATGAATGCAGGGCATAGCTTCCTGGGTGGAGGGAGCGTTGGAGTGGGTATCAGGGAACATGGAGTCTAATGGACTGACTCAGTGCTGCCAGTTATAAAATGAGAAGCCTTGAGCAGTTCACTTGGTCTGTGTGACCTCAGATTTCCGCATCTGTTCATTGGAGTGTTGGCCCAGTTGTTCTCTAGAGGCCCTCCTAATTTGCCCATTCTTTGGTCAGTGAGCCATTTCTCCTCCCATTGCCAACTCTTTTCATGTCCAAGGGTCCAGAGGTGAAGCTGTGCTCCTGGTCGGTAGCCAAGGGGGTGGTTCAGAATCCCTTCTGCAGTGTAAAGCTTGCCAGAGCCCAGCTGCCTTCCCGGTGTATACCCTTGGGATTTCTAGGCAGGTCCCCTGGAAGGCACCTGCTAGGCACTGTCTCAGCTGTTCTAGGACAAAGGTGAGCCTCCTCCCTGCCCCATCTCCTGCAGGCAGTGAGCTCTGCAGCCCCAGCCCAGGTTCTGGCAGCTTCGGGGAGGAACCACCTGCCCCCCAGTACACAGGGCCTTTCTGTGGCCGGGCACGAGTCCACACCGACTTCACTCCCAGCCCCTATGACCACGACTCGCTGAAACTGCAGGTAAGATCAGCATCTGGGCTTCTCTGGAGCCTGGCAGGCTGTGCCCAAAAGGGAAGCTGGACTGAACCAGGCTATGACAGTGTCAGTGGAGGCCAAGGCCCCCCATATCCTCTCTCCCTTGCTCCCTTCTCCTCTCCTCTCCCCCAACAGAAAGGAGATGTGATCCAGATCATTGAAAAGCCACCTGTGGGCACGTGGCTGGGCCTACTCAATGGCAAGGTGGGCTCTTTCAAATTCATCTATGTGGATGTGCTGCCCGAGGAGGCCGTGGGGCATGCCCGCCCCAGCCGCCGACAGAGCAAGGGCAAGAGGCCCAAGCCTAAGACCCTGCATGAGCTGCTGGAGCGCATCGGCCTGGAGGTTTGAGCTTGGACCTCACTAGTATCTAGTATCAGGGAGGCACAACTGCCCCAGGGATGGGGACCAGGAAATGACAGCTATGCGTAGTTGGGGAGGACCTAGGCAGGGGTGGCTGGTAAGCAGCTGTGCCGATGGCCTGCCTCTGCCTACAGGAGCACACGTCCACCCTCCTGCTCAATGGCTACCAGACACTGGAAGACTTCAAAGAGCTGCGAGAAACACACCTCAATGAGCTGAACATCATGGATCCACAGCACCGGGCCAAGCTGCTCACGGCCGCCGAGCTGCTGCTGGACTATGACAGTGAGTGGCTTTAGGAGCGGCCTGGTGAGGGTGTGTGCCCACCGGCATTCCAGGGAGGGGAGGCTTGCCCTGGCCTTGCCTTCTGTCCACGCTCTGCCCTAGGACTGCTCTGCAGTGGAAAGGTACTTTCCACTTGAATTAGAATTTCAGGGAAAGTGTACGGGAGAAAGGAGTTGTAGGGATGATTGGGCCCAACCTCCTTTGGATCAAAGGGGACCCTTAAGGCCAAAGAAGGCAAAGCCTTACTTGAGGCCTCAAAGCTGAGTAATAACAGAGCCAGGATTCAAGCCCACTGCCTGGCTCCAGCTTAGTGCTAAAGAAGTGTGAGCTCCTGGACTGCAGAGCTGGCCTGGAAACAACTCCTACCGGCTTCTAAGCTGGAAGCAGTGAGGAGAGGGGCAGGGCGGTGGCAGGTGCCCAGAAGGAGAGACTGCCTATGGTGTATTTCCCAAGGTCCCTACCTCCACCCCCATATTCTGTCTCCCTCTCTCGTCCCTGGCAGCTGGCAGTGAGGAGGCTGAAGAGGGCGCCGAGAGCAGCCAGGAGCCAGTGGCACACACAGTGTCGGAACCCAAGGTGGACATCCCGCGCGACTCAGGCTGCTTTGAGGGCTCGGAGAGCGGGCGCGATGAGGCAGAGCTGGCAGGCACTGAGGAGCAGCTGCAAGGCCTCTCCCTGGCCGGGGCACCTTGAGGTGGCGGTGGCAATAGGCCAAGGCTGGGACCCAGCTGCAAAGGCTGTAGGAGTGGGCCCAGCCTCCCGTGGTGGCCCAGGCCCTGAGGACTGGCACTGAGCCTGGCCCTGCTTCCCCAGGGACACTTAGGGCCACAGAGGCCAGGCCAGGGCCCTACAGGTTCCAGGCTCAGCTGGAGTGGTTGGGGAGTCGCCCAAGGGCACATCCCACCTGCCTGAGCCCCGCCCTCCACCAGCGACTGACAGCGCAGCCCCTCCTGGCACCAACTGCTCCCCTGCCATGGCCACGGCCACAGCAAGCGGGGCACTGGGAAACCCTGCCCATGTCCCTCACCAACAAGGCCTCCAAATCCTCCTCACCCCCACACCACCTACCCCTGTCGCACTGCTCCTGAAAAGGGGGCCAAGTCAATGTTTCAGGTCAGTCTAAAAACCCTAGGGAAGCTGGCCATTTAAAAGAACCCAAACTGACCATGGGTAAATCCAGTTCCCCTAAATAAGGCCTGAAGAAATCCACAGGTACCATTCCCACTTTCCTTCTCCCTAGCTTTCTTAGAGGTTTGGCCACTAAATCTTATGAGACTTGAACCAAGTGGCTTCCTCTTTCTAGGCTTAGGACGGGTTGGGGTTAGAAAGGGTGATCACTGAAGGCCTTGCCTGCTCTGACATTCTGTGACATTAAATGTCTATTCTCCTGTTACCTGTGGCCTGGGACACCAGTGGGGTTTATCGAGGGGACCAGAGGGGCCTCAGGCTTTCAGATGAAATGGCTCCTCCTACTCACCCACTTTATTCCTCTCCATGTAATTCAGGACAAGCTGCAACTTCCCCCAGCTTAACACAATGCCCATACCTCATACGATATGCGCCCTCCCGTTCCATCCCTGGCCCCCTCAAACGAGACTTCTCACAAGGCTGATTACAGATGGTCAAACCTGGCTTCCAAGGACAGAATTGCCTCTCGGAAGCCAGCTGTGGATCTGAGTCCAGAGTTGGCCACTTGTGTGGGTCCTCACAAGCAAAGAGAGCACTAAACTTGATATTGGGGGTCCACCACTCCAACTTTGCTTTCTGAAGGTTTTGGTGTACATTGAGCCCCAGAAGGAAAGGAGAGTATCTGTGAGTGGGGGCCTCCCTTGACCCCAGAACGAAGTCTATGCCCTGAATCCCCAGAGTAGCCCTTCCCTGGTGCCCAACTGGCCTGGGGACAAACAGCGTCCACTACATCTAGGACTGCCGGCTAAGTGGACACACTTCTTGACCTCCTACCAGGAACTTTGGTAAAAGCTAGCTTTGGGGAAGGGGTTGGGTGTAAATATGAGAGGGTGGAGGGAGACCAGCTGGTAGCAATAAACATGGGTAGAACTAAATTACCGTCTCCAGTTATCTTTTCTATGGAGAGAGTGTTGTGGGGAGGGGCAGACCGGTCTCCTTCAAAGCTGGCCTCAGAAAAGTGTCCCTCACTGTCCTTTCAGGTCCATCTTTCCCTTCCCTTAAATGTTCAGTGCCCTTGACTCTGCTGACCTAAAGCTCCAGTCTGAAGCCCTAGCTGGCTCTGCCCTCCCCTCTAACCAGCCCTCCTCAGAACAAGGCTCAAGCTCCCATGACCACGGGCTTTGCTGGGGTCCAAGAGGTGTAGGGGGGAATGGCTATTTCCCTCATCCAATAACTGTTCATTTTAACAGGGCCCTTAAAGACCTTCACCCGTGTGAAGAAAGGCCTGCACTGAGGAGCTGTCCAGGATCTAAGAGGGGGAGATTTGGGGTCAGCATGGCCTTTCCTCTGAAGTCACCTTTTCCTGGCCCCCACCCTGTACCCACTAAAGCAGTGCCATCTCCTGGGAGGTAGGATGGAGATGAAGACCCCTAGCTTCCTTTCTGTTTCTGCCAGAATTAACTGCATTGGGCATTGGGAAGGGGGTTACTGGAGAGAGAGCTGCCACCAGAGTGAGGACGAGGCCACTTGACTTCCAGGCCTTGTTCTCAGTTGCATTCATCCCACCGCCCTTAGTGACTGGGGGTGCCAGGAAACTGCAAGCATGATCCTCACCAAAGATATAAGAGCCCTAACAGCCTCAAAGCCCCAAGGGTACTGAATAATTGCAGTCATTTAAGGACCACCTCCACTTGTGCCAGGCACTGAGCACTTTACATATAGCATCTCCTGTAATCCTCACAGTGTCCCCCTGAGGTGGGTGCCCTCATCATCCCAGTTTACAGAGGAGGAAACTGAGGGTTGGGGAGGTTGAAGAAGTTGACTAGAAAGTAACAGAGCAGGAGTCTTCCTGACTGCAGAACCCATGTTCTTAACTCCTATGCTACAATGCTTCTCCAAAGGCCTCATCCAACAAGCATTCAAAAGTCCTGGGCACTTTGGAGGGCAAGCTGACTCTCTGACCCAGCCATTTCCCTTCTAGAATTTAATCAGCCACATAAGTGCAGAAACAGCCACATAAGTGCACAAATACCCATGGACAAAGATATCTACAACAGCTCTGTCTGTAATAGTAAAAAATTGAAAACAATGCAAATGGGGAATTAAATGCTTTATGGTTTGTTCATATACCACGCAGCCATGACACATGATGTTGTAGAAAAATATTTAATAACATGAGGAAAATCTTTGTGTTTTTTTATTCTTTGATTCTATTTATTTTTCTAGAGACAGGGTTTCGCTCTGTTGCCCAGGCTGGAGTGCTGTGGCACAATCATAGCTCACTGCAGCCTCGAATTCCCAGGTTCAGGTGATCCTCCCACCTCAGTTTCCTGAGTTAGCTGGGACTAGAGGCATGCGCCACCACACCCAGCTAATTTTTGTTTAGTTTTTGTAGAGATGAAGTGTAGTTATGTTGCCCAGTTGCCCAGGCTGGTCTCAAACTCCTGGGCTCAAGCGATCTTGCTACCTCAGCCTCCCAAAGTGCTGGGATTACAGGCGTGAGCTACCACACCCAGCCTTCAATTTCAAATTTGAAAATTACACAAATAATGTATAAACATTTTAGTTGTAAAATAAATTTGTGTTATAGCAAGGGGAAAAGCAAATCCTAAAACATTATTAATAGGATGATTCCATTTTTATTTTAGAAAAGGAGAACATATACATAGAATAAAGACTATGAAGATCTGCACCAAATGACTACTACTGGTGATCTTGTGAGGCGTGTGGGGTGGGACTAGGGGAGTGAGGGAGAAAAATGCTCACTTTCTACATTCTTCTTTTATTTGCACTTCAAAAGTATTATTTTTATATCTATGAAGAAAAGGAAACTGCATTTCAATTTTTGAAAAAAAAAATAAAACTAAATTAACAAATAAATAGGGCCCACGCCTCTGGCCTCCAATACGGGACAGTAGCAGCAAAATCATTATCCTGCTGCCTTTTGGTACACGGTTCTGGAAAGATGAGAGGTGAATAATGGCCAAAGTGCTTAAAATCCATGCATACCAGGGTGCACCTATCAGAGGAGATTCCTAAACCTTTTAAAACCCCTGTGTAATAGGTATTGCTCTAAGCTGGGGAAAGGAAAAGATCAGAAAGAGATGAATGCCTGGGAACATGATGTTTGGAAATCCTCTCCTACTCTGGGGAGGCAGCTCAGGGGTGGTGTGTCTCAGATATCAGGCCCAGTTTGGCATATAGGATGATTACAGGCTGGAGGTAGGTAGCTGTGCAAGGACCCCAAGGATCACAGGAGTTTGGGAGGGGCAGGTAAGGTGGGGCATCAAGGGAATGTAGAACAGGCCAGGGCCCAAGGGGCAAGAAAGGCAGTGCTGAGCAGGGCCACAGGGCCCAAAGCTCCTCCTCCAGGCAGGGCTGCTGACACCTATTGTCCTGCCCCATGCACTTCTAGAAGATGCCAAGTGGTGCCCTGAATCCAGCAACCAAGGTCTAGGGTGCAAAGAGCTGATTCTTCACAGCTGGAGACCTTACACGCCCACCCCAGCCTGGGACGTCAGCAGCCCAGAGAGCTGTAGCCTCTAGCTGACTCCCCTTGGAAGGGTGGGGACAGGCTGGTCTAAAAGGGTGATGAGGCAAGCTCTTCTTCTGCCCGTGGGCCTCTCCAGGGCCTGGGGAGAGCAAGCAGAAGCTTCTCTAGGGTAGTTGAGGCCTAGCACTTAGGAGCTCAGGCCCACCTGAGTTCAAGTCTTGGCTGTGTCACTTCCTAGCTGGGTCACCTTAGACAAGTCATTTAACCTCCTTGAGCCTCCGTTTCCACGACAATAATGTAGGAATACTAGCACTAGCCCCATGGGGCTGTTATGAAGATTTAATGTACTAGCATAACGTCCTTTGCACAGTGTCCAGCACAAAATAAATGCTCAAGGAGTGATAGTGTGTCTGGCTGCCTCGATTTGCTCCATCCTGCTACCTCCATTTCACTCCTTTCAAGGCCCATCTGACCTTTGACTCCCAGTTAGTATAGTGAAGTGACCAAAAGCAAAAGGCCTTGGAGTTCAAATAAAGTGTTTTCAAACTCTTGCTACACCACTTACTAGTTATATGACATTGGGTAAAGTACATACATATACATTTCTTTTCTGTGGAACAGGAATAATGATCTAATAATACCTACCTCTTGGGGGTCATGAGAGAAATCAATCAGATAACTCGTACAAAGTTCCTGGCACATAGGACATTAAATGGCGGCTATTCGACTTTTTTGTAACCTCCAAGGCACTGAGCTCAAGACTGGGCACAAAGGCCATGTCGGTACATGCTTGTCTGAGGACTGACTGATGTTCAGACCTGTCATATCCCAGACACCACTGATGTCCAGGTCCCCAGGAGGTGTTGGGATTCAGGGGTAAAGGGTGCCAACTCTGGTACCCAGAGAGGCTGGTGATGAAAGAAAACCCACTTGAGGAGCCTGGGGCAGCCCTGGCTCTGCCCAGTCCACAGCAATTTGATCAGCCCTGGGCATTAGACTTACTTTAGGCAACTCTCTTGGACTTCCAGGGGCTGCTAGAAAGAAGAGAACAAAGACCAGATTTCAGAAGAAAGAGTTGAGTCTAGCCAGCTCCTCACCAGTTCAGAGTTAGAGCCACCTTCTGTGTCTCCTTCCTATCAGGAGAAGCAGCTGGAGGCACCAGCACAGCCCAACTGAACCATGTCCTCTCTCACTTGCTTCCTCTGTATCTCACAACCTGACCTTAGACTACCCCAGCAGGTTCTGATCCGCCCCCCAAAGGCCTCTGCAAATTCCCTCTCCTAAACCCCAAACCCTATGGCACTGTGATCTGATACATGGCACTGAGGCCCCAGCCCCTATGAGTCAGTTTCTCATTTCCTACTCACAGAGCTCCCCGCCCACAGTTGGGCCATGAGAGACCTAGGCATTAAAACAAAGGCTAAACGAGGTTTTTTACGGGAAAAATAGGCACTGATCACCATCGTCTCAACAAGGCCCAACAAGGCCCTTCCCCCCTCCCAAGTCAGGAAATTCAGGATGAGGTATGAGGTTTGCCACTGGGGAAAAGAAGTGGCTCTCCCACCTCTCCTTCACAATAGAGGCTACCATAGCTTCTCACACAACATTGGCCATATTACATATTATTCAGCCAACAACACAATCAAGTGGGAAGGAACTGCCTCCCCTCTAGACTCAGCCAAGACTCCTCCTCCAGGAAGGACCTAAATAAATGGAATTCTATAGCACTTGATATGTAGGCTTCACCTTTTCCTATAACTTCACAGTGACCAATATAGCATTTGTATACCATTGCCTCTGGGACCTGCCAGGGATAGCGTCAGAAAGAGCCCAGAGCAATGGCCCTCACAAAGGGACAGCCAACTTGACTGTGGGAACTTAGCAAGGCAATTTCCTGACTTTCTGTGCTAAAGAAACCACATCATCAGTTCAACCTAAATGCAGGGGTCTGGAGAGAGACTTAAGAGAGTTAAGTTGAAAACAAAAATCCAACAACCAGCCTCATATCAGCCCGACTATATATAGTCAGTCCTCTGTATGCCTAAAATGGAGAGCTTATCAGTAATATTCATCCCAAATGGCAATGATTTTAATCCTAAAAATCATTGCTGTTTCTCAACTTACGAGGGTTGGTACTGCAATTTCTCCTAAAGTTAACCCTAGCATGCAGTCAATCTTCAACAAGTATTTATTGAATGTTAAATAAATGAAAGCTTCATTTCATTCAAGTGTCATTTGCAGTTATTCTAACTCTTTTATCCATCTACACCTGCTTGACAGAGGACCAGTCGGTTATGCCAGAAAGCTCTCTAGACTGGGAGCCAGTACATCTGGGTTCTGGTCTTGGCTCTGACAGTAACTCTCTATGTGACCCTAAGTTACAGTATTTAATTTGAGGGAGAAAGAGAGAGAGAGAAGCATAGACTACATGATCAATATGTTCCTTTAAGCTATGTCGTTCAACAGAATCTGTGTTTTATGACAAATAATCATCATGTCTCGTATTTGGGCAGAAAACCCCAACCCTTTTAACCAAGTTGGAACAGCTAAACAGCTGGAGATGGGCAGGGGCTGGCAGAAAAAGCAGTGAGAAGGCAAGTGGGGGAGTGAAGAAAGTGAAGGGCTTGGAATGTCAGGGAGGTAATTCTACTCTAGATTCTAAAGTTGTAAAGCCACTTCTAAATCAAGGGCCCCTTCATTTCCTGGCCCGTGGTGAAGTGTGAGCTCTAAGTTCTAATTTATTAATCAATCAGAAAACCCCTTAATGCCTGAAGAAAAATAGACAAAAGATTAGGACAGACAATTTACAGAAGAAATACAAATGGTAATAAACATAAGGCAGAGGAGAGGTGCAGAAAGTGTTTAACTTACTATTAATCAAATAAATATAAACTAAATAACACTGAGATATAAGTTTACAACTATCAAATTACCATAGGTTTAGGTCGGGCACGGTGGCTCACGCCTGTAATCCCAGCACTTTGGGAGGCCGAGGCGGGCAGATCACTTGAAGTCAGGAGTTGGAGACCAGCCTGGCTGACATGGCAAAACCCCGTCTCCAATAAAAATATAAAAATTAGCCAGGTGTGGTGGCGCACACCTGTAGTCCCAGCTAATGAGGAGGCTGAGGCAGGAGAATCACTTGAACCCGGGAGGCAGAGAATGCAGTGAGCCAAGATCGTGCCACTGCACTCCAGCCTGGGTGGCAAAGCGAGACTCTGTCTCAAAAAAGCTAAAATAAAAATTCGAAAGGTTTAAATGACATGGGTTGATTAGAGTCTTCTCTGATACACTGCTGGCAAAACAAACAGGGACAGCCTTTCAATAAAGCAATTTGGCCACATTTATCAAGAGCCTTTAAGAGAGCATTCCCTTTGACTCAATAGTTCCACTTCTAGGAATCTATCCTAAAGAAATACTCACAGACACACCCATATTTAAGGAAGTTCATCACAGCATTATTTGTAATAATGAAAAATTAGAAACTCTTAAATGCCTGACATGTACACGTTACAAAGTCATTAAGAAGTATTTTTGAGCCAGGCGCGGTGGCTCACGCCTGTAATCCCAGCACTTTGGGAGGCCGAGGCAGGTGGATCATGAGGTCAGGAGATCGAGACCATCCTGGCTAACACAGTGAAACCCCATCTCTACTAAAAATACAAAAAATTAGCTGGGCGTGGTGGCAGGCGCCTGTAGTCCCAGCTACTTGGGAGGCTGAGGCAGGAGAATGGCATAAACCCGGGAGGCGGAGCTTGCAGTGAGCCGAGATCGCACCACTGCACTCCAGCCTGGGCGACAGAGCAAGACTCCGTCTCAAAAAAAAAAAAAAAAAAAGAAGTATTTTCGGCTCGGAGTAGTGGCTCATGCCTGTAATCCCAACACTTTGGGATGCCGAGGCAAGTGGATTGCTTGAAGTGAGGAGTTTGAGACCAGCCTGGCAAAATGGCGAAACCCAGTCCCTACAAAAAAATACAAAAAATTAGCCAACTTTGGTGGCATGTGCCTGTAGACCCAGCTACTTGGGAGGCTGAGGCGGGAGGACTGCTTGAGCCTGGGAGGCGGATGTTGCAGTGGGCTGAAATCACGCCACTGCACTTCAGCATGGGTGACAGAGTGAAACCCTGTCTCCAAATTAAAAAAAAAAAAAAAAAAAAAAGTATTTTCAAATAATTTCTAATGATATGGAAAATACTAAGTTAAAAAAGCAGGTTTACAAAACTACATTTATAGTCTAATTCCAATTATGTTTAAAAAAAACATGTGCACAGAAAAAATGACTACCAAGAAATGCACCAAAACATTAATGGTGATTATTACGTCTTGGTGATGAGGTTATGGGTGATTTTTTCAAATCTTACTATTCTGTACTTCTCCAATTTTCAAAAATGAGCTTTAAATTTTTAAAAAAGCACATTAAGGGTGTGAGGGGAGGAGGATGTTTATTTCCTCTCCAAGCTTTCCAAATATTAAGGGTTAGAAAGGGACCCTTGAGATAATCTAGTCCAGTGGTCCTCAAAACTAGCAGCCCTAGCACTCCCTTGGTATATGTCATATTTTGAATGCATCTTTTGCCACCCTGAAATGAACTTTATAGTTAATATGACCTGCTTATGTACATAATTTCAAGAATAGTAATATAATATAGTAATTAGACTATAAAGAAGAAAAAAGTAATTTATAATAGGATATGTATTTCAATATACAGATACCTAAGGCAAGACTATACTAAAGCATATAATAGAGTATGAGGTGCTTCTACCTATATGTAAAATCACTGTGCAAGCAATCTCTATAAATGAAGACTCATACAAGTATGTTATATTGGCAACTTAAATACCCATGAATGGCACTGTCGTCAGTGACATGATTTTCAAAAGTTGTGAGCAACTCTTAGTAAAGTTTTGAACAAAATAAAATATCCTCTTCCCCCAATGTACACAGTTGTTGCATTCCTGGAAATTCAGTGTATATATTAAAACTGTAAAAACATTTTGTGTTCATTTGTAAAATAATTAGGTCTAGCTAATTATACCAGGTTTTTCCACCTACATTAACGTACAGAACATTGAAAGTTTTACTGATGTAGATTTGCAGTTCCCATTGCCCTTTCATATTAATCCCAAATATAAAGTTTATAATGATTCTTTTTTCTGTGAGCTGGGCTTGCATCCTTTAAAACAAATGATATTCAGAGTTGTAGCCTTTGACAGTTTCTAAAGCCTATCACCAAGAACAGCAAGAGATTCCTAGAATGTAGTCTCCAAACTGACACAAATGCTTTTTGAATTATTGGGAACATGACTCTTCTTTAGTAGCACCAAGGCATGAGAACGAATTATCATTTTTTTAAAACCATTTACTGTGCTCCCTTGGTGATTTCCCCTGGCCTGGCCCCAACTCAGGAGTATAAAATGAACTGAGCTGAAAGAAAAGGACTAACAGGGCCAGGCCATAGGGAGAGGGGAGGGGGCTGGGTTGCTAGGTTACTACTAGAGCCAATCCAAGTGGTCCCAGAGGGGTACCAGATACAGGACAGGTCCTTCTCTCTGCCCCCACTAAGTTGAGGGCCCTCTCAGAGGAAGGGGGTCAAAAGGTGGGGGAGGGAGGCCAATCACTCACACTAGGCACAAGTAAAAAAATGAGGCAGAAGCACAAAGAAACAGACAGCCCTGTATTTCTAAAACCATTCAAGGCTCCTTCATTAATTGGCTTCCCCCCAAAAGAAAGATTTCTTTATTAAGAAATACCAGAGAGTGAAAAACCCCCAACACATACACATTTGTAGGCTCACACAAAAGTGCAGAGATTTACATATTAAATTGCATTTAAGTTAGAAAATAGATTTAAAAACAAAATACTTTTTTTCTCCAACAAAGTAAAGAGATTTGGTCAGTAGGAACGGGTGCTTTATGGGTAAAGGCAGGATGGTCAGGACAGGGAGAATGGAATTTAGCTGCTACGGAATCAGAATCCACCTCTAACCCAACCTCACTCCTGGGGTAAAAGCAAAGGAGGAGATGATGATCTCAGCTAGGGCCAGGAAGGCCTCAGAGCTGAATGGACATGAAGAAATGGCTCACCACAGCCAATTTCCACCTGCCCCCAGAGGTTTGGGATCAGTGCCAACCATCCTGGCCTGGGAAAGTAGGGTGCATAGGAAGCTTGAGGAAGAAGGAGGAAGGGGAGAGTTGGAGACAGTGTCAGCCATTGAAAAGACCAAACAATTTAAGGCCCTTTTCCCCTGGGAACATTGATTCTTTAATCTCCCCTCTGATCAGATAGGGACAGTCCCAGCTGGTGCATGGTATGAATGGGACAGATCTTCAGGCCAACATCTTAAACACGGAAGATTTATTAAGGAAAAGAAAGAGGGCAGGGAGTATGAAAAAGCAGAAACTTAAAAAAAATCATTTCACACTAGAGATAAGACATTTCCACTTTGACCCTTCCCATCAGAAAGAGAAAGCTTCTCTGTCTGACCTAAGGGTCCTCAGGAGAACACTTGAGGTAAGGTGAGGGAGGAGAGAGAGCCATCTGAGCCCAGGAGAGGAGATGGGCTGAGTATTTATTAAAATGGGGTTCATATGAGTGCCAAGTTACC
Organism: Pan paniscus; assembly: GCF_029289425.2. NCBI lineage: Eukaryota > Metazoa > Chordata > Mammalia > Primates > Hominidae > Pan > Pan paniscus. Next base: position 129,227,467 of record NC_073272.2, read on the forward strand.
TGGGAAAACCTAACAACTTACAAATTCTCCAGGTTTGGCTTTATAACTTCAAGAAAAAAAACAGAGAGAACCAGAAAAAGAAGCAGACAGGAGAGGGATCTGAGTCAGTCTCTCCCCATCTCTCTTCCAATCTCTCTCTTTCTCTCTCTCTCTCTCTCTCTCAAGAATGCTCAACTTAAATCCTGTTAAAAGGAAAATAGGAAGACATGGAAAAAGGTCTGGGAGCAGCCAAATTTCATTAATTCCAATTAACTGGGAAGTATGAGATGGGAATTGATAGGGAGTCTTGATTATACACCACCTAGAAAGAAATATATACCATCACTTGTAAAAGACCACTGATCAAATATTTCCAAGGGGGGGCCCTGATGAGCCTGCGTTAATAACTAAGACTTATTAGCAATTAACGGCATCCATCTGCTTCAAAACAATATCCTAATATAGAGCTTGTTCTCTTAAGTAAATATAATCCCTCTACCTTCCCGATCCTGCTCACACTATATCTCCTTGAAAGTCCTTTCTTCATAGTCCAGAATAAGAAAACCTTCAGCCCAGAATGTAGTATAGATCAATGGAGAGTTTGGAACTACCTCTCCAACCCAAGGGTGCCCTGGTTAATGGAAGTTTGGGGAGTAACAAGCAACCCCTTCCAACCCCCACCCCCACCCTACACACAAACATATTCTTGAAATGGAAGGGGGAAGGAGGAGGCAGGAAGTTTGCATTAGACACAGTTTAATCGCCTTCGAATAGATGAAAAGTTCTGGTTTACACTCCCCCACCGCATAAGTCATCCAGACAGGACCCTGGCTTAGAAAGAGGAAAACACAGGTGCTCTAGGAAATATAGCCACATATAATACATAAATCTTCTTCCCTGAAATAGAGCAGGTCCTGAGCAGAGCTGACTGGGGGCCACAGCCCACCCCCAGGGTGAAGTGGCTCTGGGACTCTGCCGGTGGAAGTGCTGGAAGAGCGGGGCTTGGAGGAAGCCCCCAGTGTGGTTACCATAGCCAGAGGTGGGCCGAGGCCTTAGGGTGAGTTACCCGAGAGGGCAGCAGTGCTGGGCTTTCCCTCACTCAGCCGAGGCTTAATGGAAGAACTGGTTGGCATTTTTTTTTGAGGGTACATCGGGGGAGAGGAGAGGAGAGGAGAGCCTCTCTGTGCCTTGGTTTCCCATTTGTGCATTCAGGGCCTCTGCAGGCCTCACACAGGGAGTCTGAGGGGATAGTGTTTAAGTGAGCACTCAGGCTTCCTCTAAGGAAAAGAAATGACCAAAGTGCAGACTTTTATTACTGCCATTCCTGCTCCTAATGGGAGCAGGAGTCAAAAGGAAAAACAAATTAAAAGGGGCTAATGAGAAAGGAGGAGAGATGAGACAGAGAGTGTGAAGGGCTATGCCGTTGGCATCTCATAAATTCTTATTGAGAATGGCACAGGTATTAAAAAAGTTTCTGGGTAGTCTACGAGAAATGTCAATTATTATCTCTACTACAACTACTTACATATATCTAATGGAAAAAGAGTGGGGCTTAGGTGTCAGAGTGGATGGGAGACAAAGGAGAAGCTACACTAATAAATACAACAAGTGGAAGGTACCTGTCCCATTCCTAAAAGGATTTGTGGGCAATGCTGGCACTTGGTGGCCAGGAGAATCTTCTGACCCCACTCTCCCTCCTCTTCAGTCCTGAAGACCCCAAGAACCCAGTTAGGATCCCCTGGCCAGAGGTCTCTGTGACTGCCTCTGGACTCGGCACGTGCAGCAGCTTGGGAGGATTTGAGCCAGTCTCAAAAACTTTTAGCCCCAGAATGAGACCAGTGACCCCAAGCAGGAGGGCTGGGATCTGGAGGGAAGAGAGGGGGTCCAAGGGGACCCTGTGGCTGAGGCCATGGAGAACCAGTGCCAGGGCCCAAGAGACCCATTTGTCCAGTTATCAGAGGTGACTGACATCTTCTGCCACTGCCTTGAGTTCAGAAATTTAAAAAAGCTTGCAGCAAGAAAATGCCAGTGTGCAACTGGGTGACTAAAGACCAAAGAAAAACAGTTAAAAGGGACAGCTTACTTGCTCTCTGTCTCAGGTTTAACTTCTCACCTGAAATCTCTCATAGCCCTAATTAAACACAAACAAAAGTCTCTTCCATAGATAGGCTACTTCTCAGCTTCAGCTGCCTCCTGTGGTGGCTCTGGGGGCTCTGGAGGTGGCATCTCTTCGGGAGTGCTGCTGTCCTCCGGCATCTCATTTGAGTTCAGGTGTTCTGTGGGGGCCTGAGAAGGAAAAGATATGAGATTCAACACAAAGCTGTCCCTCAAAATCCAAATGCAGATAAACCTTAGACACTGAACTCTTCCTCTCAGCCCCCGATCACACTGATGCTACAGATATGCAGCCACCGACACCAAACTCGGAACCAACACCAAGCTATCGTCTTCTCGGCAGAACACAACTGAAGTTTATTTGAGTTTGATCCTTAACTGTTGGTTGGGGACAGATTTTTCTATTATTATTAATAGTCATAATAATAGGAATCACAAATAATTACACAGGTCCTCCCCACTTCAGAACAAGTGTCATAACATACTTATGTAACAAGGCCTGACCCAATGGTCCTCAATCGTGTTTCTGCCCGAACACACAGCTCACTAGAATAGTGATTCTGAACCAAAGAAGGCCAAGTGTCCAAATTTTCAGCTGGTCATATGTGGTTTGAAAATGTCCCCAAGTGATTCTAAAATACCACCCTTCTCCACTTTGAACCAAGAATAACTAACCTAGATTGTTACAATTTGAGTCCAGACTCATTTAAAAAATAATATTAAAAATGACAACAATAATATATAAACACGGGTTGCTGTACTTTAAAAGGAAATTCAAAATTTAGGAAAGGCAAAGCAGAGAACAATTATCTACCTTATAAAAAGAATTCACTTAAAAGTATGATTCTATTTTAAAACAAAGTTCAAACTACTAAAAATCTATTAGAACTAATGAACAAGGGCCGAGTACGGTGGCTCATGCCTATAATTCCAGCACTTTGGGAGGCCGAGGAGGGTAGATCACTTGAGGTCAGGAGTTTGAGACCAGTAGCTGGCCAACATGGCAAAACCCGGTCTCTACTAAAAACACAAAAATTAGCCAGTGTGGTGGTGGGCACCTGTAATCCCAGCTACTTGGGAGGCTGAGGCAGAAGAATCACTTGAACCCAGGAGGTGGAGGTTGCAGTGAGCCAAGATGGCGCTGCCGCACTCCAGCCTGGGCAACAGAGCGAAACTCCATCTCATAAAATAAAAACAAAAACAAACAAAAAAGAACTAATGAACAAGCTTGGCAAGGTTTTAGGGTATAAGATCCATATATAAAAATCAATTGTCTTTCAATACACTCCAAGTGAAAAATCCAAAAATGAAATTAGTAAAACAATTTCACTTACAATAACATGAAAAATAATCAAATATTTATGAATAAATGTAACAAAAGTGTAAAACTTATACTCTGAAAACTACAAAATGTTGTTGAAAGAAATCAAATCATACCTAAATATGTGAAAATACAGTCCATGTAAATGGCTCAGAATATTTAATCTTGTTAGGATGGCAATATTTCCCCAAATTGATCTATAGATTCAATGAAATCCCCATCAAAATTCCAGCTGGCTTCTTTTCATAAATGACAAGTTGATCCTAAGATTCATACGGAAATTTAAGGCACCCAGAAGAGCCAAAACAATCATGAAAAAGAAGTATAAAGTTGGAGGACTCACATTTCCTGATTTCAAAACTTACTACAATGCTAAGGTAATCAAGACAGCGTGGTACTAGCATAAGAACAGACATATTGAGCAATACAATAGAACTGAAAGTCCAGAAATGAACTCTCACATTTATAGATTTTCAACAAGGGTGCCAAGACAAGTCTATGGGAGAAGAATAGTCCTTTCAACAAATGGTGCAGAGACAACTGGATAGCTACAGGCAAAAGAAAGAATGTGGACCCTCTACCTCACACCATATATAAAAATTAACTCAAAATGGATCAAAAATCTAAATGTAAGAGCCAAAACTGTACAGCTCTTACAAGAAAACAAGGGCATAAATCTTCATGACTTTGGATTAGGCAACAGTTTCTCAGATATGACACCAAAAAGTACAAACAACAAAAGAAAAAAATAGACAAACTGGACTACATCAAAATTTAAAAACCAAAGGACACTATCAAGAAAATTAAAAGATAACCCATGGAATAGGAGAAAATATTTTCAAATTGTATATCTGGTAAGAGACTTGCATACAGATTACATAAAGAACTCTTACAACTCAACAATAAAAAAGACAAACAATCCAATTAAAAAATAGACAAAAGCTCTGAACAGACACTTCTCCAATGAGCACATAAAAATGGCCAATAAGCACATGAAAAGATATTCGACATCATTAGTCATCAGGGAAATGCAAATCAAAACCACAATGAGATACCACTTCACATTCACTAAGATGGCTAGACTCAAAATGTCAGATAATAAGTGTTGCAGAGGATGTAGAGAAACTGGAACCCTCAGGCACTGCTAGTGGGGGTATAAAATGGTGCAGCCACTTTGGAAAACAGTTCAGCAGTACCTTAAAGGTTAAACATAGAGCTACCATGTGACCTAGCTATTTTACTCCCAGGTATATAGCCAAGAGAAATGAAAATATATGGCCATGCAAAAATTGGTACACAAATGTTCATAGCAGCATCACTCATAATAATCAAACGGTGGAAACAATCCAAATGTCCATCAACTGATGAATGGATAAATGAAACGTGGTATATCCATATAATGGAATATCATTTGGCCATATAAAGGAATGAAGTACTGCTACATAGTACAACATGGACAAACCTCGAAAACATGCTAAGTAAAAGAAGCCAGTCACAAAAGACCACATATTGTATGATTTCATTTACATGAAATACCCAGAAGAGAGAAATCTGTACTAAAAGGAAGTAGATTAGTGGTTGCCTAGGGGTGTGGCTGGGGAAGTTGAGGGGAAAGGGAGAGTGACTGCTAATGGGTACAGGGTTTCTTAGGGTGGAAGGGTAACGAAAATGCTCTAAAATTGATTGTTATAATGATTGTACAACTCTGTGAATATTCTAGACCAGTGAATCATACATTTTAAATAGGGATCAGCTGGGCGCAGTGGCTCACGCCTGTAATCCTCCACTTTGGGAGGCTGAGGTGGGCAGATCATCTGAGGTCAGAAGTTCGAGACCAGCCTGACCAACATGGAGAAACCCCGTCTCTACTAAAAAATACAAAATTAGCTGGGTGTGGTGGCACATGCCTGTAATCCCAGCTACTCAGGAGGCTGAGGCAGGAGAACCCGGGAGGCGGAGGTTGCAGTGAGCTGAGATTGCACCACCACACTCCAGCCTGGGTGACAGAGCGAGACTCCGTCTCAAAAAAAAAAAAAAAAAAAATTGGGACCTATGGTATGTGAATCATATATCTCAATAAAGTTCTTATTAAAAAAAGAAAGCTCAGCTGGGCACGGTGGCTCACGCCTGTAATCCCAACACTTTGGGAGGCTGAGGCGGGAGGATCACGAGGTCAGGAGATGCAGACCATCCTGGCCAGGATGGTGAAACCCTGTCTCTACTGAAAATACAAAAATTAGCCAGGCATGGTGGCGGGCGCCTGTAATCCCAGCTACTCGGAGGCTGAGGCAGAGAATTGCTTGAACCTGGGAGGTGGAGTTGCAATGAGCCGAGATCACACCACTGCACTCCAGCCCGGGTGACAGAGCAAAACTCCATCTCAAAAAAAAAAGCTCAAGTAATATTTTTTTTAGGAAAGTACTTTATATACTTTAAAGATATACTTTATATATCTTAAATAGGACAGCTGGGAGAGTTTCCACAACTTTTGCATATTCCAGTTAGGAAGCCCCCTTCTACCACGGTAACCACATCACTAACTCTAATACAATCCCCTGACCTCTGTCTTTCCCCCTATAGCATTTTATGCTTTCCTCATCAAGGCACTTTTCACAATGTTGAGCAATGGCCTGTTTACTTGTTTCTTGCCCCCACTAGACAATGAGCTCCTTGAGAGCAGGGACATCGTTTGCCTCATTCATTGGTATATCCCTGGCAGCTAGTACAGTGGCTGGCACAGAGTCACTCAATATACACCAAAGAAATGACTAAATCTTAATCTACATCAAGGACACAAAGATCTGAAGGCAACATCAGGGCAGGTGTAGAGGCAGGGAAGCTGGGGTGATTAGAATACAATATTGCCTAATTATATTTCCAAGCTGTAAATTAGCCTCCGCCCTCTCTATATCGACCCAGCCTTAAGTCAGGAACACTTACTGGGCTCTGTGGCAAGAGGCTGCTACTGGTCTCTTGAGTACTGGGAGGTCGACTTCCACTTTCCTCCAGTGGCAAAATACCCCTTCGATCCAGCACACTGAAGGAGATAAGAGAGTTAACAAAGAACTGGGCATTCACCCCTCCACCCACCTGGCCTACGGAATTTTGCTGCATAGACTGGAAAATATAAACCTGTCCTTTGGCAATCTAGCCTGAACACAGCACATGCCTCTTATCTCCCATTCACTTTTTCTTCCACAAACCAGGAAATGTCACGTTAACCAGGGAACAAACAAATGAAATTAAGAATGAAAGATCATCCCTCCAAAACAACCAGCCCATGGTCTATGGTCCATGTAGACATGGTACCAAGTGGCAAGCCCTGGAAAGACCTATTTGACACCAAGAGGCCACACTCAGAAAAACACATCAGACAAGGTAACAGGATCAGGTTGAGCTGCTCATCCCAACAGTCCCAGGACTTTTGAGTGCCCTGAGCACCTGGGGGGCAAGGGGCCACACAGCACTTCACAGCAGTTCTTCACAATATTGCCATGGCTATAGGGATTCTGGACGCGATTCTTCCCTGTCCATGATCCTTTGATCTGCAAGATAAAAACCAAGGCTGACATTAAAAATAATGTTAAAATGAACAAATAATAATAATAAAATTAAAAACACACACACAAAAGAAAAATAATAATAATAATGTTGAAGAAACACATGCAGCATGAGATAATAAAAAAGTTCTGGAAATGGATGGTGGCAATGGTTGCACAACAATGTGATGCCACTGAACTGTACATTTAGGATGTGAGGGCGATCTGGCTGCAACAACTGTCACCCCATTGATCGCCAGGGTTGAAAGACATTTAATATAGCACACTTTATATTATGTATATTTTATCACAACAAAAAAGAAATACATACACAGCCATGAAAAATACTCACAATAGAGTGAAAAAAGCAGATAACTGAATGATATATACTATTTTTATTTAAAAGTACATAATATAAACAAATAAATAAACATGGAAAAAAGTCTAGACAAGTCTAGAATATATAAATCATACTACTAACAAAGGTGATGTCTAAGAAGTAAAGTAAGAGGAACTTACTTTTTCTTTTTGCTCATCTGTATTTTCTGATTTTCTACAGTGAATGTAGATTAATTGCTAACTTTTTTTTTTTTTTCCAGACAGAGTCTCATTCTGTTGTCCAGGCTGGAGTGCAGTGGCATGATCTTTGCTCGCTGCAACCTCCACCTCCCGGGTTCAAGTGATTTTCCTGCCTCAGCCTCCCGAGTAGCTGGGACTACAGGTGCATACTAACACATCCGGCTAATTTTTGTATTTTTAGTAGAGACAGGGTTTTGCCATGTTGGCCAGGCTGGTCTTGAACTCTTGACTTCAGGTGATCCGCCCGCCTCAGCCTCCCAAAGTGCTGAGATTACAGGCGTGAGCCACCACACCCAGCCTAATTGGTAACTTTTTATATAGCAAGGATTCATCCAGTGCAACTGTCCCTCTCCATGCCAAACAGAGGCACCAGCTAGCCTTTAAGGACCCGTGAACAGTTAAAGGCTGTATACCCACCCAACTTTTCAACCTCTTCTTCCTAATGCTCCACAAGCATTCAACAAAGCCCTCTCCTTTCTTTTCCACACATCTGACTTAACAATCTCGCATACCACGTTTCTGCCTGCCTCAACCTCCCAGGCCCTGGAGACTCGGTAGTTCTCTAGCAGGTGGCAAGAGGATAGGCTTTGGGAAGAAGAATATGTGGTGAGGAGAAGAGAAAGTTGACTCACGTCTTCATTGGTTGTCTGGTTGAGAGCCACGAGGAAAGTATGAAATCCAGTCAGTCCCACGACGGACCAGAGTGTAAAGAAGCAAATGAGGACTTCTAGAACAGTGAGGTGTGGTTAAGGAGTATTGAAGAACTCAGCATTAGGAGACTTGATGCCTCCGCCCATATTCAGAGCACCAGTCATACCATCTTTACCTCCTGGAACGTATATCACAAAAAGCCATGTTTCCATATATAACAATAGATGAATTCTGAACTTACTGGATAGATCCCTTATGAAAGAATTTCTAGCGTATCTAGGGTATTTAAGGGTGTGCCTATTTACCCATCATTGGCTCTTGGAAGGGGATGCGTGGGAGGGGCCAAAGCTAAACAATGTTGGCCATCACTGCCAATGGAAATTCTGTCAAAAAACAAAATTCATGTAATCCCGGCACTTTGGGAGGCCAAGGTGGGCGGATCACAAGGTCAGGAGTTCGAGAACAGCCTGGCCAACATGGTGAAACCCCCGTCTCTATTAAAAATACAAAAAATTAGCTGGGCGTGGTGGCGGGCATCTGTAGTCCAAGCTACTCGGGAGGCTGAGGCAGGAGAATCATTTGAACCCAGGAGGCGAGCTGGGGCAACAGTACAAGACTCTGTCTCAAAAAAAGAAAATTCATAAATGAAGAACTGGTGGGGGAAAAAAAAGAGGATGTGATTTATAGAAATCTCATCTGAACCCCCTTTGCAGAAATGCAGCCACTGTCCTGAGCAGGGGGTGAAGGAAAGACCTCCCTTTTAGTCCTGGTCATCTTCCATTCTGGTTGCTACCACTAAGACTATATATTTTTTAATTATTTTAGACCTTGGCACGCTCTGATGTCTGAAAAACTAGATAGTGGGAGAACTGTGGGGAAAAAGCATGCTGGAAAGTAGCTTAAGAAGGCTTCACAGGGACATACTGCCAGCAGAGGATATGTTCCAGGAGTTTCTTTCAATGTCTCCAAGAAGCCAATTTTCAAAGATTCTGTGAAATTGGATGGAAGAGTAGAGAGAAAAATTAGTGACTTCAGTCAAAACTACACACTATCCTAGTGCCTACTCACTTCCTTCCCTCCCTCTCCCGTGTTACACACTGGCAAGAGCTAAGCTCTCACTCGGGCAAGGGTGAAGAGCCTCATCTCCTAGCTGGTAGTCTCATGACTAAAGAGTTCACATTTCCAGTGCAGGACCAGGCCCTGGACTAGACAGCGGGCAGAAGAGCAGCAGGCTCCCTTCCCTTTTCCCTAGCCCCCAACTATGGACATGTTAGGGGGATATTAACAGATAAAAGAAATCAGAAATACCCAAGAAAAATCCTCTCTCCTTGCCAATACATGTCCCTCCCTTGTTCAAAATCCAGCTCAGAACTCTTCTCCTTCCAGAAAGCTGTCTTAAGACCACTCCCTTAACTCCACATCACATCTGCTCTTAGATTGGCGTGTGTGTGGGTGTGTATGTTTGTGCACATGTACACATGTGGGTGTGCTTTCTATCTCCCAAACTAGACCATGAGCTACCAAAAGACATTTCTCAGGCAAAACCCTTACCCTTTTCTACCCCTTAGCACAAGGCAAGTTTTACAAGGCAGAAGAAGAGAGGATGCTCCGAGACAAAATACATCCCCAACCTTTGGGATTACCTCAGAAATGCCCCAGTACTCTGGATACAGACCAGTAATTATGGCCCCAGTGCCCAGCAGTTGGCCAAAGAGAAGGCCAACACACTGATTAATACTCATTGATGTGCACTGAGGTTTGCAACCCTGCTCAAGAGCAGATAACTGTGCTCATTTCTAACCTGTCCTAAAGTACCTTTCACAATGGTACCACCAGGAAACCCAACCACCCTCTAAGCTGCCCTTAACTCTTCCCCCACCCCACCCCACTCCAACAACGGACACTGCCCTGTATACTCACTGAGGGCCACATAGACGATGTTGAAGGCGAAGACATAGATTGTGAGGAGGGAGAGAGAAAGGATGAAGAGGTAGAAGTAGCGGTAGTTCCTCTTTCCAACACAATTCCCCACCCAGGGGCAGTGATGGTCGAAGCGCTCTGTGGGAGAAAGAGAGAGTCCAAAGCCAAAAGCCTCCAGAACAAAAATCAACCCCACCATCCCTATAATACCTAATTCAAAGACCTCCAGGATCATTGTCTATTTCAGTTGTAAAAAATACAGGGTTTTTTTTTTTTTTTACTTTTTCAAAATGTTTTCATAACCATCTCATTTGATCCTCACAATTTCCCTGGAACTTGGGGAAAAGGAGATACTCTTTTCCCCACTTTACAGATGAAGAAACAAAGGCATGGAGAGGTTAAGTGATTTGCCTCACTCAGCTCATTAAAAGCAGAGACACTGCTTTTCCAAATAAAATCTTAATCGGTGGGCCTACTAAGTTCAAGAAGAATAAACAGGTCAAAATAGCCAAGGAAAAATGTAAAACTACAATATTTAAAATGGTATGGCATAGCTCAATGGAATGGAAAGAGCCCAGAAACAGATCTTAGAATATAGAAGATTTTGTTGTCTAATAAACTCAGCATTACAAAATCAGAGGTAAAAGGAAGTATTATTCCATAAACAATTACGTGACAATTGGCTATTTGGTGCAAAATAAGGATCGATTTTTTTGTCTTCATACTACTTGTCATAGTAAATTCCAGATGAATTAAAGAACTAAATGTAAAAACAAAGTGAATCCATAAAATAACTATAAAGAATAAATGTTTATTTGTCCTCTATATGCAGAAGGACTTTCTAAGCATAAAAGTACTGGAAGAAAACAGATGACAAGGAAAAATAGATTTGACTCCATAAACTTTAAAAAAGTATTTTGTGGTTTTGATTTGCATTTCCTTGGTGATCAATGATGTGATTATTACACATTGCATGCCTGTATCAAAACTTCTCATGTACACCATAAATATATATACCTACTATATACCAACAAAAAATTAAAAATTTAAAAAATATTTTGTGTATGTTAAAATTACCATAAAGAAGACTAAAGAAAAAAAAAACAATGGCAATCTATGTAAAGTTGTACCTGACTATATGAAAAGTTCTTAGAAATCAATAGGAAAATACAAATACTTCGTCAAGAAAATAATAGTCAAAAGTTACTTGAAATTTGCTAAGAGAGTAATCTTAAGTGTCCTCACCACACACACACATGCACACACAATGTTAACTATGTGTGGTGATGAATATGTTCATTTGATTGTGGTAAGCATTACAGGCAGACACCAAAATCCACCCATACTCAAGTCATTCAGCAGCCCTGCAGAACCCACGGATAAGAAAAGTTGCCCCTCATGTACACAGGTTTTGCATCTTGTGAATACTGTACATTTGAACCTTGAACAACTCAGGTTAGAACTGCGTGCGTCCACTTGTACATGGATTTGTTTCAATAAACACAGTTGGCCCTCCGTATCAACAGGTTCTGCATCCACAACTAAACCTAGATCAAAAATACGGTATTCACAAAATATGAAACTCCTGGAGACGGATACAGAGGGCTGACTTCATATCCATGGGTTCCACAGGGCCACTGCAGGACTTGAGAATGCATGGGGTTTGGTATTCAAGGGCAATCCCTGAAACCAATCCCCCAAGGATACTTAGGGACGACTGTATTTTGGATCCGCGTTTGGTTGCAGATGAGGAACACACTGATACTGTATTTATTGGAAAAAAAAAACCCTCATTATTAAGTGGGCCCATGCAGTTCAAAACTGCATTGTTCAAGAGTCGACTGTACATAAAACAAAAACAAAAAACAAACAAAAAGGAAATAGGGCAAAAACTAATAAATACCATAAAACCTATATTTAATATTTTTCCTAGTCACCAATAATTCAGTGTAATACTAGTAAAATAATAGCATATTTTATGCCTATCAAAATATGAATATAAATAATAAAATCCAGTGCTAGTGAGAATAGGGTAAAATGGACACTCTAACATACTGCTTGTGGGAGCATAAAATGAAAGAACCTTCCCAGAAAGCAATTTGGCAGTACGTATCAAGAGCCTTCATAAAGCTTGTACCCCTTTGGCAGAATAAGTCCATTTTCAGCAATTTCTCATAAGAAAATAGAAATGTACACAGAAATTTTAAGTTCAAATTTTTATTTTTATTTATTTATTTATTTTTGAGACACAGTTTCACACTTGTCACCCAGGCTGGAGTGCAATGGTGCGATCTCGGCTCACTGCAACCTCCACCTCCCAGGTTCAAGCCTCATCAGCCACCCGAGTAGCTGGGATTACAGGCATCCACCACCATGCACAGCTAATTTTTGTATTTTTAGCAGAGACGGGGTTTTGCCATGTTAGCCAGGCTGATCTCGAACTCCTGACCTCAGGTGAAATGCCCGCCTCAGCCTCCCAAAGTACTGGGATTACAGGCATGAGCCACTGCGCCCGGCCGAAGTTCAAACTTTTAAATTAAATTTTGTATTGTTTGGAAGGCCCAGGCAGGGGAATCACGAGGTCAGGAGTTTGAGACCAGCCTGGCCAACATGGTGAAACCCCATCTCTACCAAAAAATGCAAAAATTCGTGGGTCGTGGTGGTGCACACCTGTAATCCCAGCCAATCACGAGGCTGAGGTGGGGGGATCACTTGAGCTCGGGAGGCGGAGGTTGCAGTGAGCTGAGATCACGCCACTGCACTCCAGCCTGGGTGACAGAGTGAGACCCTGTCTTAAAAAAAAAATCTATTATGGTAAAATATACATAATATACAATTTGCCATTTTAACCATTTTAAGTGTGCAATTCAGTGGCATTAATTACATTCGTAATGTGGAACCATCACCATTATCTATTTCCAAAACCCTTTCATTACTCCAAACAGAAACTCTGCACCCATTAAGCAGTAACTCTCCATTTCCCCCTTCCCCATCCCCTAGCAATCTCTAATCTTCTGTCTCTATGAATTTTCCCATTCTAGATATCTCATATAAGCGGAATCACACAATATTTGTCTTTTTGTGTCTTTTTTTTTTCACATAGCATGTTTTCAAGGTTCATCCACATTGTATCAGTACTGTATTCCTTTTTATGACTGGATAATATTCCACCATATGTACATACCACATTTTGTTTAACCATTCATCTGTTGATAGACACTTGGGTTGGTTACACCTTTTGGCTACTGTGAATAATGATGCTACGAACACTGGCGTACAAGTAGGTTTTGAGTCCTTGTTGTCAATTCTTTTGGCTATTGTTATGGAATGAACTGTACCCCCACTCCCCAGTTCCATATGTTGAAGCCCTAACCCCCAGTGTAGCTGCACTTGGAGGCAGAACCTTTAAGGAGGTAGCTAAAGTTAAATGAGGTCATCTGGATGGGGCCCTAATCCGATGGGACTGGTGTCCTTGTAAGGAGAGGATGAGACACCAGTAGTGTGTGAGCACAGAGAAAAGGTCACGTGAGGACACAGCAAGAAGGCAGCCATCTGCAAGCCAGGGGGAGAGGCCTCACCAGAAACCATCCCTTCTCGCACCTCTATCTTGGACTTCCAGCCTCCAGAATTGTGAGAGAAAAATTCCCATTGTTTGAGCCAGCCAGTCTGAGGTATTTTGTTATGGTAACCCAAGCAGACTAATATAGGTATACACCCAGGAGTGGAATTGCTGGGTCATGTGGTAATCCTATGTTTAACTTTTTGAGGAACCACCAAACTTTTCCACAGCAGCTGCATGATTTTACATTCTCACCAGAAATGTATGAAGGTTCCAATTGTTCCACATCCTAAAGTTTAATAATTATGATTGCAGTGTTACAACAATGAATAAAATAGAAGAATGAATAATGTCTAATGACAGAAGACTGCCTGAATAAACTTGAATAGAACCATATGATGGATTATGCAGTCATTAAAATAATATATTAAAGAAACATTTATTAAAGATGTAGAAAAACGCTCAGGATAGAATGTTAAATGACAAAAGCAGGATTAAAAACTCTATCATGTTACAGTCCAATTTTGCAGAAACACTAGTAGGAAATATAGCAAAATGGAGAGTGAATTTAGGATTAAGTTTTATTTATACTTTCTGCACTTCCCATATTTTCCACAATGAACATGTGTTATTTTGATGAATAAAAGACTACAAAAGAATAAAATACATCAATTTGGGCCAGGCGTGGTGGCTCACACCAGTAATCCCAGCACTTTGGGAGGCCGAGGCGGGTGGATCACAAGGTCAGGAGATAGAGACCATCCTGGCTAACACGGTGAAATCCCGTCTCTACTAAAAATACAAAAAAATTAGCCAGGCATGGTGGCGGGAGCCTATAGTCCCAGCTACTCGGGAGGCTGAGGCAGAAGAATGGCGTGAACCCGGGAGGCGGAGCTTGCAGTGAGCTGAGATCGCGCCACTGCACTCCAGCCTGGGAGAGAGAGACAGCCTCCATCTCAAAAAAAAAAAAAAGAATAAAATATATCAATTTGAAAGAAAAGTGAGCTGTGTACTGGTGAAAAAATAAGGCTGTAAAAATGGTCTATCTCCTGCTGAGGAAGCTACATCTTTTCAGGAAAGGGAAGAAAGGTATAGAGAAGAATGGTTATACAGATATATATTTTTTACAGTATTTTAAATCACATCTTTTCTGATAATACAAGTAATACATGCTCATTGTAGAAAACTTGAAAAAAATAAAAGGAAAAATGAAGAAATCACAGTAGTGGAGGATGGCATATGAAAAAATGAAGGAAACAAAATCACTCATAATCCCACAACCTATAGATAATAAACTATAAAAGTTGTGGCATATTTCCTGTATTTCCTTGCATATTTCTTTAAACATCATTAGATTTTTTTAAAATAGGTAACTGACTTCACACTGTAAATGTAGCCTATCTCCCATTTTGTCATTTAGCTTTCTGGTATGAACTCTTTCCATCAGTCTAATGTACGAATGTCCTATTATTTATTTATTTATTTATTTAGAGACAGAGTCTTACTCTGTCGCCCAGGCTGGAGTGCAGTGGCACAATCTCGGTTCAATGCAGCCTCCACCTCATGGGTTTTTTATTCTCATGCCTCAGCCAGGGTCTCAGCTGGGATTACAGGCACATGTCACCACGTCCAGCTAATTTTTGTATGTTTTAGTAGAGACGAGGTTTCACCATGTTGCTCAGGCCGGTCTCAAACTTCTGGCCTCAAGTGATCTGCCCACCTCGGCCTCCCAAAGTGCTGGGATTACAGGAGTGAGCCACCACACCCGGCTCTATAATTTATTTGGCTACTCATCTATTGGTAGACAATTAGGTTCTTTTCAACTTTTAATTGTCATAATAATCCTGAGTTAAACATTTCCACCCCGAAATATTTTCCCACATCTCTGATTTCATGGGACAGACTCCCTAGAAAGTGAACCACTGGCACCAAAAGGTATAGATGTTTTAAGGCTTTCGATTAATCTTATTAGATTGCCTTCCAAAAAGTTTGTTCCAATTTACTAGTGGAAGAATAAACATCAGGTTTTCCTTGCTAATTTTCTAGATTTAAAAAAGCATATTGGGCTGGGGGTATTGGCTCACACCTGTAATCACAACACTTTGGGAGGCTGCAGCAGGTGGGCTGCTTGAGCCCAGGAGTTTGAGACCAGCCTGGGCAACATGGGGAAAACCCATCTCTACAAAAAATACAAAAAAAAAAAAAAAAAAAAAATAGCCAGGCATGGTAGTGCATGCCTGTAGTCTCAGCAACTTGGGAGGCTGAGGTGGGAGGATCACCTGAACCCAGGAGGTTGAGTCTGCAGTGAGCTGTGATCGTGCCACTGCCCTCCAGCCTGGGAAAAAGAGTGAGATCCTATCTCAAAACAAAAGCATCCTGAAATCATTTATTTGACTATTAGTCATGATAACTAGCCAATTATATTGTTACGAACTGTTTATATTTCTCCTGGAATATCAGTGCTTTTTAAAAAAATTGATTTGTATGAGTTCCTTATAGTTAAGAATATTAATAAGGAAAGGAAATACTACCTCACATCAGACCTTTTTATTTTACTTAAGTTCTGGGGTACATGTGCAGGATGTGCAGGTTTGTTACATAGGTAAATGTGTGCCATGGTGGTTTGCTGCACCTATAAAGCCATCACCTAGGTATTAAGCCCAGCATGCATTAGCTATTTTTCCTAATGATCTCCCTCCCTTCCCCACCCCTCAACAGGCCCCGGTGTGTGTTGTTCCCCTCCCTGTGTCCATGTGTTCTCATTGTTCTCGAAAGAAGACATTCATGCAGCCAACAAATATATGAAAAAATGCTCAACATCACTGATCATTAGAGAAATGCAAATCAAAAACCACACTGAGATACCATCTCATGCCAGTCAGAATGGCGATTATTAAAAAGTCAAAAAACAACAGATGCTGGCAAGGTTGCGGGGAAATAGGAACGCTATTGTTGTTGGGAATGTAAATTAGTTCAACCATTGTGGAAGATGTGGCAATTCCTCAAAGATCTAGAACCAGAAATACCATTTGACCCAGCAATCCCATTACTGGGTATAGACCTTCTTCTTTTTTTTTTTTTTGAGATGGAGTCTTGCTCTGTCGCCCAGGCTGGAGTGCAGTGGCGCGATCTTGGCTCACTACAACCTCCGCCTCCTGGGTTCACGCCATTCTCCTGCCTTAGCCTCCCGAGTAGCTGGGACTACAGGCGCCCACCACCACGCCCGGCTAATTTTTTGTATTTTTAGTAGAGATGGGGTTTCACCATGTTAGCCAGAGTGGTCTCGATCTCCTGACCTCGTGATCCTCCCGCTTTGGCCTCCCAAAGTGCTGGGATTACAGGTGTGAGCCACCACGCCCGGCCAGACCTTCTTTAAATATCAAGTTTCCTGCTTCATTTAAAATGGGTTTCGACAGCCGGGTGTGGTGGCTCATGCCTGTAATCTCAGCACTTTGGGAGGCCTAGGTGGGTGGATCACAAGGTCAGGAGTTCCAGACCAGCCTGACCAACATGGTGAAACTCCATCTCTACTAAAAATACAAAAATTAGCCGGGCGTGGTGGTGTGCACCTGTAATACCAGCTACTCAGGAGGCTGAGGCAGAAGAATCGCTTGAACCCAGGAGGTGGAGGTTGCAGTGAGCCGAGATCATGCCACTGCACTCCAGCCTGGGCGACACAGTGAGACTCCATCTCAAAAAATAAATAAATAAAATGGGCTTTGACAATAGATGCTGATGAGGCTGTGGAGAAATAGGAACACTTTTACACTGTTGGTGGGAGTGTAAATTAGTTCAACCATTGTGGAAGACAGTGTGGCAATTCCTCAAGGATCCAGTACCAGAAATACCATTTGACCCAGCAATCCCATTACTGGGTATATACCCAAAGCATTATAAATCATTCTACCATAAAGACACATGCACACATATGTTTATTGCAGCACTATTTACAATACCAAAGACTTGGAACCAACCCAAATGCTCACCCATGATAGACCGGATAAAGAAAATGTGGCACATATACACCATGGAATACTATGCACCCATAAAAAAGGATGAGTTCATGTCCTTTGTAGGGACATGGATGAAGCTGGAAGCCATCATTCTCAGCAAACTAACAGAGGAACAGAAAACCAAACACCGCATGTTCTCACTCATAAGTGGGAGTTGAACAATGAGAACACATGGACACAGGGAGGGGAACAACACATACTGGGGTCTGTCGGGGGGTGGGGTGAGGAGGGAGGGCATTAGGACAAATACCTAATGCATGCAGGGCTTAAAACGTAGATGACAGGTTGATAGGTGCAGCAAACCACCATGGCACATGTATACCTATGTAACAAACCTGCACATTCTGCACACGTATCCCAGAACTTAAAGTAAAATAATAAAAAATAATAATAATAAAATGGGTTTTGATTTATAAAAATCTTATATACATATAGTAGCTTTTTAGTATACACGCTGCCGAAGAGAGCACCATATAGCTTTTACCATATAAAGCAATATATATCTCCCAACCTTTGCCTAAAGAAATGGCTAGTAAGAGGAAAGCAATGCCCTTAGGATGCCACATGGTATACAGAAAAAACATTTATCCAATCATGGGAACTCAAGAAAAAGTAATTTTAAAAAGAACGTTAGAAGTATGCCTAGTGATGATATAAGCAATTTCACATATAGGCCTATCAACAGGAATCTTTATGGCCCATTTCTCATCTTGGCCAGGGTTTAGCACACAGTAGGCAGTGATTACAACAAAGCCACATATATGTGGATGGAAGCACAGACCACTGTATTAGACACACATATACCTGACCCTCTTGCAGCAGCAGCAAAGAGAAGAAATAAGCAGTTTGGAATCAGACCTGCTCTAGCCTAATCTCATACTAATTATGTGAACTTACATACTGGTGCTTCACCTATTTCCTCATCCGTAAAATGGGGATAATACCAATCTCATGGGGCTGTTACAAGTCTTAAATGAGAGAAAGGTAAATCACTTAGCACAGTGCCCAATATGTAGTAGAAACTCAATAAATGCTAGCAACTTTCCTCTTCTTGGGTTGCGTCTTAGACAGACCTTCCTTCCTCAATGCTGCCCTCCAGTGGACTAGGTGTCTCCTCCCACTATGTAAGGTGGGTCCCACATGAAAATCCAGTACAGGAAAATCTAAATTTCAAAAATAGGTAAAGTTTATTTTTCTCATTTACTAAAGAGGTTTTTGTAAAGTTTAGGCTAGAGGATATTTAAATTTTGATTTGATCTACACAAGTACAGCTGATTTGCAGTTTTTCAGGAGCTTGTTGCCTATCTAAATTTCCCTATCTAAATCTAGCTCATTTCTCATCTAAATCTATCTTCCCTCCTCCCAAAATTGGTGACCACCCTGACTTTCTAGTTCAACTCAGCCTTTTCCCTAGGCAATGTCCCCGTAGTTTTACTCACCCACACAGTTGTCACAGATGCTGCAATGGGAGGCCCGGGGAGGCCGGAAGATCTTGCATGTGTAACAGTATTTCAGTTTCACAATCTGGTTGTTTATCTGGAAATTCTTGATACGAGGCGGTGGTCGCTGGCCCTGGGGCACCGCACCATTGGTAGCTTCTGTAAATCAGTAAAGACAGTTAATATCACAGCTAGCCATTACTTGAGCCCAAAAGTCTCACCACCTCTCCAAAACCAATGGGGGCATTCAAAGGTTCCCTAAGCCCCCTGTCTTTTATAGACTAGACACTCAACATCACAGAATATGCCCATAAAACTCCACTAAGTGCGTGCAGTTCTGTTGTATACATAAGAAAAAGTGTTTCTTCGAGGCTTTTTTTTCTGATTACAAAGAAAAACATTCATTTAAAAAAATAGCTAAAAATACATTAAATGAAAACATCCAATTTCACTAATAATCAGAGAAATAAAAATTAAAGCACAAAGATACCATTTTTACCTATCATATTAAAAAACTTTACAAAGAATAAAAATACCCCATGTTAGCAAGGGTGGGGAAAGGTCATTCTTAGATCTTATCAGTGAGCAATATGGCAGCTGCTACTAAACTTTTTTTTCTTTTAAGATAAAGTCTCGCTCTGTCGCCCAGGCTGGAGTGCAGTGGTGGGATCTCAGTCTTGGCTCACTGCAACTTCTGCCTCCTGGGTTCAAGTGATTCTCCTGTCTCAGCCTCCTGAGTAGCTGGGATTACAGGGGCCCACCACCATGCCTGGCTGATTTTTGTATTTTTAATAGAGATGGGGTTTTATCATGTTTGTCAGGCTGGTCTCAAACTCCAGACCTCAAGTGATCCACCCGCCTCAGCCTCCCAAAGTGCTGGGATTACAGGTGTGAGCCACCGTGCCCAGCCAGCTACCAAAGTTTTAAACGTGTATATTCATTTACTGATCAAGTCTACTTCGAGAAACTTATCAAAATTATAATGAGATATACGAAAGATGTTTATATAAGGATATTTGTCACAGAGTTCCTTTTAATAGTGAAAAACTAAAAATAACTTCAATGTCACAATAGAAGGGTGGTTAAGTAAATTATGTTATGTGCATAGAATGGAATATTATGCAGCCGTTAAAAATGACATAGACGAAAGAATGGTGAAAACAGGAAAATACAATATATGGCAAAATGAAAATGTATGTTAAAAAGCAATACGCATAAAACAATACTATCTTGCAAACAAAATATATGCATGTGAAAAGAAAAGACTGGTAACACAAAAACAGTTACTGAAATAAAAGTAATGCTTGCTTATTGTAAAAATTTTGGAAAAAAACAGAATAGGGCCAGGCATGGTGGCTCACGCCTGTAATCCCAGCACTTTGGGAGGCTGAGGCAGGCGGGGCACCTGAGATCAGGAGTTTGAGACCAGTCTGGCCAACATGGCAAAACCCCGTGTCTACTAAAAATACAAAAATTAGCCATGCATGGTGGCACGCATCTGTAATCCCAGCTACTCTGGAGGCTGAGGCAGGAGAATCGCTTGAACCTGGGAGGCAGCCTGGGTGACAGAGCGAGCAAGACTCCAACTCAAAAAAAAATTTTTTTTTGGAAAAAAACAAAGTATAAATAAGAAAACATAAAAATCACTGACAGTCAGTCTCTCAGCTCAGAGATATTTATATTTTTTGGCGTATTTCCTTCTAATCTTCTATTAACAGGTAAACATTCATAATTTTTAAAAAATTGAGATCGTATTATAAATGCAGATTTGTACCATGAAGTATTTACTTAATATTATATGCTGTGAACATTTTCTCATTGTTAATTTTTTTCTAAAACATAACTACTGGTAATATTCCATCATATACGTGTACTATGATTTATTTAAATATTCCATATTGTTGGGATTTTTTACTATTTAGGTGATGTTTCATGTAAAAATTTAAAACATTACAGAGAAAAGCTTAAATCTCCTTCGATCACCACCTCAATCCTAGTCCCCTCCTCCCTTCCAAGAACATACTCATGTGTTAAAATTAATTTCTAAAACAGAAAGAATAAAGAAAAGAATGGTGAAGTATAAGCAGTAATACATGAAGTTGCCGGCATTAAAATAGCTACTCATGTTTAAAAGAAAAGAAAAAATGATGCACCAAAAATCCTTCTACAGTAATTTGTAAAAATCTGTTTATCTCCTTTAGCTAAACCCTCAGAGAAGTAGAACTACTGGGTCAAAGGGTATGACCCTTTAAAGTCCATATTACTTGTTGCCAAACTGCTTCCCAGACAGACCGTATGAATTTGCATGCCTGCCCATCCGCAGCATATGAGAGTGCCTGTCTCATTGCACTCTCACCATGCAGTATAATTCTAAAAACAGAATATTTTTCAATTCACTTTGATTTTAAAAATATCTGCCATATGGAACATTTTTCCTTTTTTTGTGGAGTGGGGTAGATGCTGTGAAATCAAACAATAACAATGTGTCACAAGTCTTAAAAGGATGAGGACAGCTATTCATTAGAGGATAAGTACCAGCATGCCACCTTAATATTCTATGCATATGCTTTCCATGAGGGCACCTGGGAGACAGGGTTCACGGTTCACCTTTCTCAGGAGGCCGTATCAGGCAAGGGCATCACATGACTTCCTCTCTCCCCATCCCCCACCCACAGCATACCCAGTACAGGACTGAATATAAGATGACAAAAACTTGCTAACATAAACATACCTATGAACTGAAAAATGTACTCTTCTAGTGAGAGAAACATGCTAAATGCAGAGGCCACAATGTGACTGCTTGAGTCTGAGCCCCAGGCCCAGTGATCAGGCAGAAAAGAGCTAACTTTGTTAACAACCTGCTGTGAGAGGCAGGAGACAAGTCAAGGTACTGCCTTGACCCTCAGTTTCTCCATATGTGAATGGGAAGGGAACTGGAAAAGAATAATCCAGATGGAGAAAAAACAGCACTCACAACTCTTCCTCACCATCTTGCTCCTAACTACTCCTAGTTCTATCGGGTCTCCCCAGAACTCCAGCTGTGCCAGCACATGTCGCCTCTGCTCTCTTCCCACTATCCCCACCCTCACCCCACCCCCAAATAGTTATAGCTCACATGTGCACAAACCCATTTCTCCTTAGCTCAACTAAAACAGGCTGGAATTTTTCAAAATGAAATCCATTAAGAAGCCTAAGGGAAAACACAGCTAAAATAAACAAAAGAAATACATGGGCTGAGCACAGTGGCTTACGCCTGTAATCCCAGAACTTTGGAAGGCCAAGGTGAGAGGATAACTTGAGGTCGGGAGTTCAAGACTAGCCTGGCCAATATGGTGAAACACCGTCTCTACTAAAAATACAAAAATTAGCTGGGAGTGGTGGCGGGTGCCCATAATCCCAGCTACTCTGGAGGCTGAGGCACGAGAATCACTTGAACCTGGGAGGTGGGGGTTGCATTGAGCTGAGATCACGCCACTGCACTCCAGCGTGGGGGACAGAGTGAAACTGTGAAAAATAAAAAAGAAGAAAGGAAGGAAAAATAAAAAAGAAAGGAAGGAAAGGAAGGAAAAAGGAAGGAAGGAAGGAAGGGAGGGAGGGAGGGAGGGAAGGAGGGAAGGAGGGAGGGAAAGAAAAAGAAAAAAGAAATACATGGAAGCCTTCAAAGCACTGTCAAAGAACTAAAGGCTAGCCACAGATTGGTGCTCTACTGGCACAGCTTCTTAGTCTTACAAGTCCTGGGTCCCTTTTTCTTACTCTGTCTAGCTTGGATGCTGACTCAAGCTACCTGGGTACCAAACCTGAGAACCATTTAGGTAGGCACTGCTGTTGATCTGGTGGGCTCCCACTCCCTCCTAGTACTTGCATCATAGTCTTCTTTCTCACTGTGAGATCCCAGGATATCTCCTCCTCTGGCCCTGGGATGGTTCTGCTTCAAATCATGAAGCCACCCTGGCTCCTAGATAATGTAGCACTTCATCTCTGTACCAAAGATCCTTATCCTGAGCTGCAGTCTGCACTCTACTGAGCCTGCAATTGCTTCTTTTACCCCTCCTAGAATTCTCAGTGGTTCCTGGCACCACAGCTGCCCCCTTTCACATTGCATGTTCCCCTAAAGCAGCGTTTTTTGTTTGTTTGTTTTGGTTTGGTTTTTTGAGATGGAGTCTCGCTCTGTTGCCCAGGCTGGAGTGCAGTGGCGCAATCTAGACTCACTGCAACCTCCGCCTCCCAGGTTCAAGCAATTCTCGTGCCTCAGCCTCCCGAGTAGCTGGGATTACAGGCACATGCCACCACACCCGGCTAATTTTTGTATTTTAAGTAGAGACAGGGCTTCACCATGTTGGCCAGGCTAGTCTTGAACTCCTGACCTCAAGTGATCTGCCCGCCTCAGCCTCCCCAAGTGCTGGGATTACAGGCGTGAGCCACAGCGCCCGGCCTAAAGCAGGAATTCTTGGTTGGGGGGGACATGAATGAACTTCAGAAGATCTATGAATCCCTGAAATTACATACAAAATTGTGTACATGTACATGCATATAAGAGCATTTTTATGGGGAGAAGGTTTACAGCTTTCATCAAAAAACCAAAAAGTGGCTCTTGAGCCACTTGCTCGAGCCCCCTCCCACTCTGTGGAGTGTACTTTTGTTTCAATAAATTTGTGCTGGCCAGGTGTGGTGGCTCACGCCTGTAATCCCAGCAATTTGGGAGATCAAGGCGGGCGGATCACAAGGTCAGGAGATCGAGACCATCCTGGCCAACATGGTGAAATCCCCGTCTCTACTAAAAATACAAAAATTAGCTGGGTGTGGTGGCGTGTGACTGTAATCCCAGCTACTCGGGAGGCTGAGGCAGGAGAATCACTTAAACCTGGGAGTCAGAGGTTGCAGTGAGCCAAGATCACGCCACTGCACTTCAGCCTGGTAACAGAGCCAGGCTCTGTCTCTAAATAAATAAATAAATAAATAATAAATCTGTGCTTTCATTGCTTCAGAAAAAAATGTGTTGGTGACCACCTCCCCCAAAAAAGTAAAAAATCATCCTCCTGGGAACAATACAGCAGGACCTTGGTAACAAATCCTTCCTGAAATGTGACCAAATGCAGTGAAGGACAAAGTCTATGACTTTAGACTGTTGCTAGACCTGCATTACTAAATTCACAGGGTAGTCATGATCTCAGATTCAGGATCTCAGAGAGAAAAGGCTAGAAGTGATTATTAATTTGCAACTACTATTATGATTCCATTCTCTTACTGATTAGGGCCACCCACTACACAGCAGCTTGCCAGCTGGTTGGAAGACTCACCTATCTCCATTTCTATGAAAGCTGCTTCATCTGGTAGCGCCCGAGGAATCACTCCAGGGTCACTGAAGCTGGTCCTCAACAGTGTAGCCATGGAGAATAGGAAGAGCATGGCAGCAAATACAGGGATGGCAGGAGACAGCTGAACAGCCAGGTAGCGGCACCTGAAGAAAGCAGGCAATTCAGCATTTAATGATACCTACCCTATATTGATCTCCAATTGTTACCAGTATGTCAATCTGGCCCCCACAACAGAATCAGCAGCACCTCAAGGGCAGGGACCATGTTTCTTCTCTTGAATTACCCCAAACCCCTAACATATGGCTTTACCCATAGTAGGAGCTCAACAAATAATTGACTGCTGCCACCTATAACATACAGAAGACACGCTTGAGGACACTCTCTTACCCCCAAGTCCAGTCTATCCTATCAACCCACTGGGAGCTACATTTCCTCTACCTCAGGAAAGGTTCACACCTGCTAAGAATAGGGAAGCAACTGAACCTGGATTTCTAAGCAACACAGGTTGATCTCACTCTGGGAATGTCCAGGGCTTCTCATAACCACTGATCTGGCATTCAAGCTGAGCTTGATGAAGAGGGAGAAAAGATGAGGACCAACCAGAAAGCAGGTTCACAGTGTCAGACAGAGAGTATCTCAGCATGCTTCAAGACCAGTGAAAACCTTCAGGGCTGTTGACTGACTCTGCAGCATCCATTCCTCTGGTCTCCTCAATTAGCTCAGCTAATAAGTGACTAACGACCATCAGCAAGAAAATAAGAAAATCGTTTATCCTTAGTACCCCTTCCCAACATCATGTTCACTCCCCTCTTTCCTCATAATGCATCTGGCAAGCTATTTCTCTTCCTCTCTGAATATCCCAACTCTACTCATCTTTCAGGTGCCAGAGACATCAATATCATTGTCATCATTGCAACTATAATTTATTGAGGGCTCTCCATAAGACAGGCACTGCACTAAGCTCTTCATCTACATTATCCCATCCAATTCTCACACTAAATCTATGAAATAGATCCTACTATACCCATTTGATAGATGAAGAATCTGAGACTTAGAGAATTCTTACCTCCTCCAAAAGGCTTATGCTAAGCTGCACTAATCTCTCTCTTCTCTACTCCCTGTGGTCCTCACTTCCAGAGCCTTGCATTATTTCCTAGCTATTTCTCAGTATGTTGATGGCATCTCCCTCAACTGGACTTCCTAAGAGCAAGGACCTAGTCTTATTGGACTGGGAATGCTCGGGTTTGAATTCTGGCTCTACCAGCTCCTAGTTGGGTGACTTAGTTAACTTCAGTCTCCTTATCGATAAAATGAGGATAATAACAGTGCTTGATGCGGTCATTGTGTGGATCAAACGCACTAGTATAAATAAAGTGCTTAGAACTGCACTTGACACACAGTAAATACTAAACACTAAGTAAAATGTTAGCTATTAACATTATCACCATGATTCTGTATCTCCCAGAGCTTTAATACAAATAAGGGAACAAAGAAGCTATCAATAAATACTTGTTGATCTGAACTGAATTTCAAACAAAATAAATAGGAATATGTGAGGAGAGTTATCGCTGACCTATTTTTATCCTCCTCCTCCTGAGGCACATTTCTCCTTGAAAACAGAGTTTTCACTTGGAGGCAGACTATAAGTGGATGAGCAAGGAGCAGAGAGAGAGCAGAGAAAGTAAGCTAAGAAAAACGCTTACCTCATCAGCATGGGGAGTAAGCAAGCTACTGGCCATTCAAAGCAAACGTTTAACCCCTGGTTATATATTCTCTGCAGTTTCAGAACAACCCCCATGAGGTCTTCCCCTAGCTCCCTGCCACACACACAACTTCATGGGGGGACACAAGCCAAGTTTTATATTAGACTAAGCAGTTTTTGATGAAGGTGAACATATGTACTGAACCTGAAGGATGATTTTCGTGACTTTTGTGTTTGCTTGCTTGCTTATTTTTAACAAAATCCTTCATCTTAAGTTGCTTTTTTAATGATTTACTTCCTTCTCCTAAAAGCCAAGGGTTGGGGGAAAACTGGAGAACTGAAGGATCTGGCAGCTGAGTTCAGGGTAATTAAGGTTCTTACATATCACTAGCTTGTGGATTACCCTATTTTCCACTACTCCTTTTCACTGGTACAGATTAACCAAAAAGGGAATTCAGAAGCAAAAATCACCTCCACTTATCAGGAACCCAAAGGATGCAGGAAAAGCATGAGGCTTCATTTCATGAACAAGCCAAGTGAAATTACCACACTAACAGCAAATAGGAATCTTCCTGGCCACTGCCCATCACTAAGATCATTCTTGAAAACAAAGAAGTAATGTCTCCAGGACGCAAACTGCCCTGGATGTATAGTCTCCAATGAAAAGCCTTAAAAAATCAGATGTATCTGATTGGCCACCAAAGAGAGCTTAATTTTTTTATTAAAGGGAAAACATACAGAGTGAGTAGAGCAACAGCAAAAAATTCTAAATTAATGCTGCCCCGCTGCACAGAAGGACCCGAGCTTAACTAAGTCCAGTTCCAACACCTGCTTGTAGGCCAGACAAAGGACAACTTAGATTTGAATTACGCTATGCCATCAAGGATAAAGGTCTCTGTAATCTCCACACAGAGCATCTTCTGCACCTGCTAAAACAATCCACTCTGTATGTCAACAAGTACACAACAGGCCTATTGTATTGTTCTCCTCCAGAGATGAGGCTATTGGCAGCCAGTCGTCTCTAGTGAGTGGGTGTGGCTGGGAAGCCAGATGTGGGACTAGCAGGCCTTTCTACTCTGAGTAAGGGGAAACTTCGAGCGCCAGCCACTAAGACTATTGTGAACTACAACCCATAGTGTTTGTCTTCAAAAGTTATGATAAAAAATACCCCCACCGGGGGTATTGGGAAGGGAGGATTGGGAAGATGTTTGTCAAAGGACATAAAATTTCAGTAAGGAAGAATAAGTTCATGAGATCTATTGCCCAACATGCGGACTATGGTTAATAACACTATATTGTATACCAGAAAATTGCTAGGAGAGTAGATTTTAAGCGTTCTCACCATTAAAAAAATAAGTATGTAAGGTAATACATATGTTAATTAGCTTGATTTAACTATTCCAAATGTATACATGTATCAAAACATCATATTGTATACCAGATACATATATATCTTTGTATATATATCTTTATATATATATATAAAAATATTTGTCAATTTAAAAAATACTTCAAAAATATCACCCTAGACTAATCCCATAATTGCTATAAGCTGGAAGTCTGTCTCTGACAAGAATAAGCTACGTGAAAGTTTGGTGGTAATTCCCAATATAGACCTCCAAAGTCAGGAGTATCCTCAAACATCACTAATTTGTCTTAGATAAAGATTAGATCAGCCAGGCGCAGTCGCTCACACCTGTAATCCCAGCACTTTGGGAGGCCAAGGCAGGTGGATCATCTGAGGTCAGGAGTTCAAGACCATCCTGGCCAACATGGCAAAACCCCGTCTCTACTAAAAACACAAAAATAAGGCCGGGTGCAGTGGCTCACGCCTGTAATCCCAGCACTTTGGGAGGCTGAGGTGGGTGGATCACAAGGTCAGGAGATCAAGACCATCCTGGCTAACACAGTGAAACCCCGTCTCTACTAAAAATACAAAAAATTAGCCAGGCGTGGTGGTGGGTGCCTGTAGTCCCAGCTACTTGGGAGGCTGAGGCAGGAGAATGGTGTGAACCCGGGAGGTGGAGCTTGCAGTGAGCGGAGATTGTGCCACTGCACTCCAGCCTGGGTGACAGTGCAAGACTCCGTCTCAAAAATAAATAAATAAATAAATAAATAAATAAATAAATAAATAAGCCGGACGTGGTGGCATGCACCTGTAATCCCAGCTTACTCGGGAAGCTGAGACAGGAGAATCACTTGAACCCATGAGGCGGAGGTTGCAGTGAGCTGAGATTGCACCACTGCACTCCAGCCTGGTGACAGAGCAAGACTCCACCTCAAAAAAAAAAAAAAAAAAAAAGACTAGATCAGATCCGTCATCCACAAATATAAGCTAATTGTTTTTGAAACTCCCTATATCACTCCATGGAATAATAATATCCATATACTTCTTAAAACAGAACTCTCCTGTATTCAAAGTACCAAGAGGCCTTTCTCCTTCCTGGGGATTAGAGTTCCTTTTCTCCCTTGTGAATTTTATAAATGCAACCATGTCCCAACTAAGTCTTCATTTCTGCCACCTGAAGAGACATCATCATTTTAAACCATCCTCTACTGACTTCTTGACTGTCCTCAGGCTACCATAGCTGGACTAGACAACTGGACTCCCACATGTCCCCTCAGGCGGCACAGTGGTACTGACCAGCAGTAACCATCAGTGCCAGGCTGGGCTCATGTGTCGTGTCCCATCCCCCATCCCTAGCATGCTAGTTCACTGGAGGGATGATGATAATGACACAGACTTCAATTCACATGAAAACACTCAGAAGAGATTCATGAGTAGAATGGGTAAGAATCTAGACAGAGAGCTATGCCTTACGGATTGACAGCTTGGATTGGTGTTCTGTACAATACACTGCTTCTAAGTCTCCCTAACAGCTTTCTTGCTATGTTTTTTGGTTTGTTTGTTCTTTTATCAATGTAATCAGTCAGCCAACAAGTACTTGTTGGTCTAACAAATGAAGAACAAGGGAAATAGGAGTTAATTTTGTTGGGGAAAACGTAACTGAAATATGAAACAGCTAAAGAATAAGATGACCGATAATCAAGTGTTAGAATGGTGACTCAGCCTCTAAGGGCTGTAAGTGGTCAGGGAAGAGCTCTGTAGGGGAGCTGCTGGCTGCTTGAAACTGCTCCAGTAGCAGCTGGTAAGTATGGCTTTAAGGAAGAAGGCCCAAGGATCAGAGCCCCATGATACTCTTTGGTCACACATGGGAGAAATAAGCCTTTGCTATAATACCTCCCTGATATGGATGGCCATCTGTCCTCTTACTACCTACCTGCTACTGACTGAATGTCTGTATCCCTGCAAAATTCATATGTTGAAATCTTAACATCCAATGTGATGGATTTTGGAGGTGGGGCCTTTGGGGGGTGATTAGGTCACCTAAGGCTCCACCCTCATGAATGGGATTAGCATCCTTATAAAAGAAATCCTGGCAAGCTCCCTTGCCCCTTTGGCAAGGGAGAGAAGACAGCCATCTATGAACCAGAAAGCAGGCCTTCATCAGTCACCAAACCTGCAGGCATCTTGATCTTGTACTTGCCAGCCTCCAGAACTATGAGACACAAATTTCTGTTGTTTATAAGCCACCCAGTCAATGGTGGTTTCTTACAGCAGCCAGAACAGACTAAGACACTACCTCTAGAACACAATAAACATGTAGAACCACCCATAAGACTGTTTCAAGATTCTTCTGATGACCCTCAGAGTCTGCTGAGAGGGGAAGTTTCCCTTAACACTAAAAACATAATTTACAATCAGCCTCCAGATTTACTTCTATGTGAAGGTCAGAGAAAAATGCACAACCCTCTTTTGCTCCAGTAGCAATAAAGAAAATTAACCAAACAGGGACACTTTCAATTCTGAAGTGAGAAGCCATCCTCTCATCAAAATCTCTATCCAGGTAAACCCGCTCAGTAGTTTCCAAATTTCAGTTATAATAACAAAGTTCAAATTTCAGTTACAATATACCCCTGCTCGAGAACTTAGAACCATTCACTGCTGCCTATTATATTATGCCCCAAACTCCACAGGTCAGTATTCCAAGGCTCTCCATTAACTGGCCTTATCTAATCATCATCATAGGGGCCCTGTCTTCCCCACTCCATTCCAGAAACATCCCACTAATTAATCACCCTGAATTAGCTAGCTTCTTGCTACTGCAAATAGCCTAAGGTACCTCCTTTGTTCTTAAGCACAATACTAGCACCAGCATCTCTGAGGAGAAAGATTTAGGAGTCTCTTCTTTCCCTCAATAACATCTCAACTGATGTCAGCATGTTGGGGAACATCCCTGTTCTCTGGGCTTGCTTTTCCCAAAACAGAGGATCACTATATTTAATTAAGACTCATCCTCAAAAGATGGGAGAGGCATTCAGTGGAGACTGACAATGTGAAACTCATTACCACAGAAGGAAATAGAGGCTGAAAATGTAGAGAAATTCTGAATGACAGAACCATAAAGAATTATTAAAGGAGCCAGGCATGGTGGCTTACACCTGTAATCCCAGCACTTTGGGAGGCCAAGGCTGTTGGATCACTTGAGCTCAGGAGTTCAAGACCAGCCTGGGCAAGATGGTGAGATCCTGTCTCTACAAAAAATACAAAACTTAGTCAGGCATAGTGGCTCACTCCTGTAGTCCCAGATACTTGGGAGGCTGAGGTGGGAGGACTGTTTAAGCCCAGGAGGCAGAGGATGCAGTGAGCCAAGATCACACCACTGCACTCCAGCCTAGGCAAGAGAGGGAGACCCTATCTCAAAAAAAAAAAAAAAGAGGAAAAAAAAAGAATTATTAAAAGAAAGCAAACTGCCGCCAGGTGCAGTAGCTCACGCCTGTAATCCCAGCACTTTGGGAGGCAGAGGCGGGCGGATCACCTGAGGTCAGGAGTTCGAGACCAGCCTGGCCAACACGGAGAAACCCTGTCTCTACTAAAAAATACAAAATTAGCAAGGCGTGGTGGCGCATGCCTGTAATCCCAGCTACTCAGGAGGCTGAGGCAGGAGAATCGCTTGAACCCGGGAGGCGGAGGTTGCAGTGAGCCGAGATTGTGCCATTGCACTCCAGCCTGGGCAACAAGAATGAAACTCCGTCTCAAAGAAAAAAAAGAAAAAGAAAGCAAACTGTTCAGGAGATACAACCCAAGGAACTCTTGGGAAGAACTCTCTCTCAAGGAACATACTTCATCAGGAAGTTAAGTTTAGCTAAGTACTGTAACAGATTGATACCAAAGAGGCAACTATGCCTTTCTAAAACTCATTTGGTTAGTCAAGTCACAGACAGAATCCGAAGCTAGATAAAGCCAAGACTGACCTCCATAGAGTCATTCCCCAGAGAATGCACTCTTGGTTACAGAGCACAATATAGTCACTTTTTCCTCTTCCCAATCTCACATAAGGATGCTCTTCAGGAACCTGGACCTTGTCACTGTGGGCACTAACATTCTGGTATGTCAAAGTTTGGCTTTGGTCTACATAGTCTTGTGTCTCCTCAAACCTAGTAAGTTCATATTATCAGGTCTGCTTTTTCTATTTCACCTGTCTGCCAGACACACCTCCTCTTTCTTTTTTTTATTTTATTTATTTATTTATTTATTTATTTATTTAGATGGAGTTTTGTTCTTGTTTTGTTGCCCAGGCTGGAGTGCAATGGCACAATCTCGGCTCACTGCAACCTCCGCCTCCCAAGTTCAAGTGATTCTCCTGCCTCAGCCTCCCAAGTAGCTGGGAATACAGGTGTGCACCACCAAGCCCAGCTGACTTTTTGTACTTTTAGTAGAGACAGGGTTTCACCATGTTGGCCCGGCTGGTCTCGAACTCCTGACCTCAAGTGATCCACCTGCCTCAGCATCCTAAAGTGCTGGGATTACAGGCATGAGCCACTGCGCCCAGCCCACACTGCCCCTTTCATCAGGATAAGTCACTAAGTAACAATGTACAGAGCACACATTGCTTGATTTTTCTCCAAGCCATCCTCATCTTGGCAGCAGGGACCAGGAGTGGCCACAGCAGTGATGATCCCTCGTTAACTCACAAAGCTCCTGATAGGCTTCCCTGTTCCTGCAAGGCTACCAGAAATGCCATGCTGCAATACCATCAGTTCTCTGCAAAGATGCCTTCATTTTCTAGGAGCATAAGCTTGGGAGACCCAAAGAGCCTAGATACCACTGGGTAACACACACACTAGCTCGCAAGAATCTGGAATATGCTGGCCTAGTATTTGGTACTATGTACACTTTACTAAAGCATGTGTGTTTGAATATCTTCAGGATTCCATAGCCAAAGGGTAACAATGAACAATGGGATAAAATGTCGAAATTAGAAGAAAAAGCCCTGAGTCAGTATAGAGACGTTGGCTGGTCAACTCATCTTGATAAAGGAACCTCACTTCTGTGGGCCTGGTTTCCTCACCCCACACAAGGATGGAGATAGTCTCCAAAGCCCTTTCCAGATCTACCATTCTATGATTCTGTGGGTCAAGATTGTTAAATTTTAAGTACATCTAGAATGTTTTAATTCAGCAACACTTATTGGCCATCTACTCTATGTAAGGCATGGTAGAGAGCACTGTGGGGGCTACACAGCCATTGAACATAGTCTCTGACCTTGAAAGAGACTAGCTGCGGGGGACAACAACAGTGAGAAGTGTAATCACCACATAGCTCCAAACTATAAGAAATGTCATGTGATTATCTGTTGAATGAGCGGTGTGTACAATTAGCCCAATGAATGCAGAAATTACTGGAAAGTTTTCATGAAGAAAGACTCAAGAAAGAATTTGAAAGAGGGGTAGAATTTGGATAGGCTAGAAAAGTATTGTTTGTATTGATTACTATTGATTACTAAGCAGTGTTACAAAGCTGTTTTCAGTTCATCCAATTCAATGACTCTTCTGCCAATATATACATCAAAAGCTCTAATGGGGACCAATCTGACAGAACCTGGTCTGACAGTGCCTTGGTAAGATTTCCTTCATATGCAGAGGACACAGTGAGACCATAAGCACTGATTATAGCAGCAAACTGCTTCTGCTTCAGGGGTCAAGAGTCTCATAGTCATTCTTGCCACAAGAGAAGTCTGAGGACCTTGACGCCACTAGTGGCCAGGTCAGAAAGCTAAAAGAGAAAGCTGGAAGCCAATTCCAGGAGACAGTGCACTTGTTCCTTTCTCCAGGATCACACTTTATCAGGAAGTTGAATTTGACTGAATACCACGATAGCCTTTCAGTAGCTGGATGTCTCCTAGGTTGTCAGTGGCATTCTGCTACAGTGTCCTAACACTTCAGGCCAAGCTGGTAGCTATGTGTTCATCGCACAAGCTGGATAGAGCTTAAGCAGAAAGAACTGAAAATTGTTCATGTGCTCAAAGCTGAAACTGGCAATACACACTCACATTTCTTAAATACCTCACCCTAAGAATTAATTAGAAAATCCTTTTTCTTTAAGCATTATACCATTTTTCACTCTGCTTTTAAACTTAAATACGTTTACCATGAATACAATTATATTTAAATATAGCAACCTACTGGTAATCTATAATCTCCTTTTGTGTGTATTTGAGTCTTCCAGACAGACACAGAGTTATACAGAATTTCAGGTTCTTGGAGTTGCAAGAGGCTTAGTGAATATTTGGCCAAATTTCTACTCGGTGACAGCGGCCCTGAGAGAGACCCCCCGGCTTCTTCAGAAACACCTCTAACAGGCCGGGCACAGTGGCTCATGCCTGTAATCCCAGCACTTGGGGAGGCTGAGGCAGGTGGATAACTTGAGGTCAGGAGTTCGAGACAAGCCTGGACAACATGGTGAAACCCTGTCTCTACTGAAAACACAAAAATTATTTGTATTTGGCAGATGTCTGTAATCCCAGCTACTCGGGAGGCTGAGACAGGAGAAGTGCTTGAACCTGGGAGGCAGAGGTTGCAAAAGCAGAGATCATGCCACTGCACTCCACCCTGGGTGATGGGGCAAGGCCCTGTCTCAAAAAATAAATAAAAAATAAAAAATAATTAAAAAAAAAAAGAAACACTCTAACAATACAGAGCTAACTGGCCCCAGGATGGACAACTTTTTTTTGTTTTATGTATTCAATCTACTATGTGTCCACTGAAAATTACAGGTCACTCATTTGAAAAGTCTTCTAGAAGGTATGTAAAGGCATAATCCAAAAATAAAAGGACATCTGCCAGCACTGCTAACATTATGCGTTTTTCATTAAGGGGCACCCACATGCCTGACCAGACTTCTCAAGCCATCTGGCTGGCCCAGAGCTGTGCTGCAGGCAGCTATAAATCAACTCACACTTGTTCCTAAGCACCTGCTGCAAGCAGGACCCTGCTACTAAAATGCAGCTCCAGATGTGCCTCAAGATTTGGACTATCTTCCCACAAGGCAAAAATACAGCAGCCAGAGGATGTGGAGTCTCTACTCCTAGACAATGTAAGAATGAAAATAGATCACCATTTGTCTATTCAGACACCCTCACCTGCCTGAAGGCAGGGGGCTAGATCAACTGATTTCCTGAGGCCTCACTAAGTTCTTTTTTTTTTTTTTTTTTTTTTAAGACAGAGTCTCACTCTGTCATCCAGGCTAAGATCTCAGCTCACTGCAACCTCCGCCTCCCAGGTGCAAGGGATTCTCCTGCCTCAGCCTTCCGAGTAGCTGGGACTACAGGCGCACAACATCCACACGGGGCTAATTTTTGTATTTTTAGTAGAGACGGGGGTTTCACCACGTTGGCCAGGCTGGTCTCGAACTCCTGACCTCAAGTGATCTGCCTGCCTCGGCCTCCCCAAGTGCTGGGATTACAGGCATGAGCCACTGCGCTAAGTCCTAATACTAACAAAGCAGCCCACATTCTGCTCCCCAAACCCTGCCCCCACTATGTGGTGGACAGGAAATTATAGATGCCAAAGAAAAAGGCCGACCAGAAGGAGATTTCATTCCTCAGAGGCATGCTGGTGTACCTTGTACAACCTGTCACTGGCTAGGCGCAAGGCAGCCACCACCTAAAGTGTCTATGTGTCTGTATATGACAGACACACACACACATACACAAGCACACACATGCACACATGTACAAAGTATTCATCACCAGGGTCCTCTCCTCTGTGGTCACATTTCCACCTTCCCCCTCCACTCCTCTGCTAACACATTTACTTCCTTCTCCCCTCTTCTTCCCACTACTCCCTCCTCCAGCCCTATCTTCAAAAATATTTAGTCTTTCACACAGACAGCTGGTACTCAAGTAAGTTTTACAAATAACCTCACCCTTCAAAATGCAAGAAATAACCTGGGGCGGGGGGAAGTCATCATGGTAGAAAACTCAACCTGCCTCTGTCAAATGGTAACTTGGCTAATTAGAAGCTTCATCCCACCAGCGGTTTTCTTCAGAGGCCTGCAGGGGCCTCAGTGGAACAGATTCCAGTCAGATTCTTCTGCTGGCTCCCAGATACAAAAGGGGACAAATGGCAATACCTCCAAATTTCAAGTACCCCTGGCCAGTCAAACCAGAGGTTTCCTGGGCCCAGAACTACCAACTAACTCAAAGCCTGGGAACAAGGCTCATCTCTGTTTGGAATAGTTGTAATAAAAATTTAACCTGGAGGTGGGGGTGGGGACAAAAAGAGAAAAAGAGAGGAAGAATGATAAAGAACAGATGTCAGCTTTGCACTTCCAAGAAGAAGCAGGGCAGGAATGAGGCAAGGAATACTTGGAGAGAAGGGTGAGGAGAAGGAAAAACAATTTTTAATGCTAGGGGCTTATGCCTGCCTGACTACACATGCTCACTGGTACCACACACAAGCACGTGCGTGCACATATGCACACACACACACTCATTCAGGAAACTCAAACTGGAAAGCAAATAAGAAGCCTTCAGCAACCTGCCTGACTTCGCTAAACACTTCACAAAGTCAGCAGTAGCGGCGGCAGCAGCAAAAGGACCTTTAACAAAGAGTTCCTCTGACCTTACTTTCCCAGCCCCGTTATAAACTGGATCCCCCTCCCCCTGCTGTTACTCAAGCCAGCTGCAACCACCCAAAAGTCTGGCAAAGCAGCCCAAAAATCACTCTGGGTGCACTGGGAAAGCCTGAAGCCCTCACAGAAGGACAAAAATGAGCCCCAAGGGACCAGAGCTCATTTTACTTCCCCAGTAGGCTGGCCAAGGTGCCCCCTCCTACCTCCCATGGCCACACCCCAGCATAAGCCCTCCATTTCCAGGTCACCCATGTACATACACCATAGCATGCTCACCTCAGGTGTGGCTTACAGTCCACACACACACCTCTTGGCTCTCAAAGGCCTCCTCACAGTAATCCCAAAACAATTAGCAATGCTCCCATCCCTAGAGTGTAGAGCATTCTCAGCACACCCAGGAGACACGCCACAGTGCCCTAGAATCCAGCCGGCCACCTCCCCTAGAGACGAGACCTACACAGACTTCAAACAGTGGCTCGAGTACGAGGTATTACACCACAGAAAAAAAATCACTCCAAGGCTGGTACCAGACATACACAGAATATAGAGCTGTTTACGTTGAGTGATTTTGAGGGAAAGAGCAACTCACTTCTAATAAGCACGTATGTGCCACGCACACAACTAGTATGTGGTCCAGCTGAGGCTGGAACTAATCTGTAGGTTCCCAACTCAGTTGGCTTTTCACTGTACCAGCTAGCTGAGAGCTGAGCCTTAAGGAAACAGGACCCAGAATAACAAAATAGGTGAGGATTGCTGAGTAATGTAACAATGAGGGGTGCCCTCAGGTTTGTGTGCAGGGGAGGCCATATGTCATTTAGCTTCTAAGGAGACCACTAAAAGGGAGAGGTGAGTAATTAAGACAAACTTTCTTATTTCCCAAGTCTATCAAGGACAGCCCCAAATCAGTACTACAAAATTGGTATCAAAGGTATTGGTCTCTTTAGGAAGTACATACTCTGTGATGACCACGAAGCAATGAATTCAGCTGGCATCTCTACAGACATCGCTCAAGAGGACGTTAAAGTCATCCAAGGACCAGCCCCAAACTCCCCAGAAAGCAGGTTCTTCCCCTGGACCCAAAGTAACCATAATCAGGTAACTCTACTCAACCGAAACTCACTCAAAGGCGAAGAAGAGTGTACATGTCCCCAGGATGAGGAAAAGGGTCAGGTAGAAAATGCCCTTTTGCCGGGCCATCATGACGCGGCCATCACAGCAAAAGGTGTTCCTGCCTGGGAGTTTCTCCCATTTCCGTGTCACCTTCTTTCTCACCACCATCACAGACATGATTGGAATTCCTGCTCCAAAATGGGTTTTGCGATTACACGAGAGAAGAAACAGAGGCTGAGCCCAGCTTTGAAATCACGTTGCCTGCTATTCCTGCCGCTGGGTCAAACATCATCAAAAGTCCAATTGCTAGCCCTAAGAAAAAGCAGAAAAAGAAAAAAAAATGAGGCAATAATAAGAAAATACAGTTCAACCCTCCTTTCCCAGAGACAGAAAGTTGAAAACTGACTGAAGGGGTGGGGACGGGGAAGTGGGAAAAGTTTATTTCCAATTCGTGTTTGTTCTCTAAAAGAAGGTATGATAAAAGGTTCTTAAAAAAGGAAAGGGGCCAGTATTTCTTCTTAAATAAGCCTCTATGCTTCCAATCTAATGCTGATGATCTGATCATCACAGAACCTTGGAACTAGAGAGGATTTTATAGGTGATCGTGCCAATTATTAATACTTTGTTTTGTAAATGAGTAAACTGAGGACCAGAGAGAAGAAATAACTTATCCAGGACCACACAGCAGCAATGCTGATACTGCTAACTTCCAGTCAAGGGCACGTTCCACTATGCCACAATGTTCTTTCAACATCATTAAAAGGACTCTAAAAATAATAGTAGAGTTTCTGTCCTTATAAAACCTCCCTCCCTTCCTCCACTTCACCTTCTTTCTTCAATTAGCCACTCGAATATGAATCACAGCAGGGAACAAGTCACCCTCTGGCAGGGCCAGGAGGTTCTGGACGCTCTGTGCACATACGTGCATTGTATTTACACAAAACAGATTTCCCCTCATCAAACCCTCTGCAACTTCCTGAGTCCGGGAAATGAAACAATCTGGCTGGTCTAGCCTAACATTTGTGAGAATCTTAATGAAACCACATCAGAGACCTGTAGGTGAAAGGCTGACTTAAGCAGGAGAGATTCTGGAATGGTTGGTGACTGCTGATGGCTGGTTGGGGGGTGGGGAATGGCAGCAGCTAAGAAAAGTCACAAGGGCGCTTTCTGGGACATGTCCTAAGTACCATCTCTACTCAGCATCCTGAATTCCCAGGCCCAGAGTTTCTCAGCCTCTGCTACCCTTCTCCTCCGCTCAGGTGTGGTGTTGTGGCCTCTATTTACCGACACCACATGCCCCACGCTGGCAGGACTGAGGCGGAAGCCTGCAGCCCGACGGACGGAGGGAGAAACAGCCAACTCGAGATCATTCCTGGGCTGGAGAGGGCAAAGGTCCAAAAACAGCCTAGGAGCGGAGCAGGGAAACGAGAAGGTAGAAGGTTCGGGGAAGGGGAGGGGGGCCCAGAGGTGCAGAGAACCCGTCCTTTGTGTAAAACTAACCTGGAAGACAATCTCCTCCCGATAAACCGGCCCAGCAGGAGAAGGGAGACCAGGAAGGGGGAGCTGGCCTGGAAGAACAAAGATCAAAATCCGTCGGGAAGCAGCGACCGGCTCCCCAGCGGGGGGCCGGAGGCCGGGGCCGAGCCGCGGGCGCGGCCTCTCGAGGCCCGCCCTGACTCCGCCACGCCGCGGACCACCGCCCCAGGCAGGTTGGGACGCGCGCCACATCCACACGCACACGCAGCCACACGCTCGTACACACTCACACACGCCCCGCCACGTGTAGTCACCCCGGGCCAGGGGCTCGGCGGCTGCCGAGCTGAGAAGGGCGGTGCCGACGTCCCCGCCTCCAGGCGCCGCGGAAGGGGAGGCAGCCCACCCTGCAGCCGAGCCCGGGAGACCCCCGCCCCCACCCCTCGTTACCTGAACCACGGAGACCCAACTCGGCCGGCAGCTGACGGCAGGAAACGGACCGTCCCAGGGAATCACGTCGGCAGCCAAAGGTGGCAGCGACTTCTCCTCCCCGGGCCGGGAGGCTGTCTCCTCCTGACAAGGGGCCCCAGTGGTCGGGGCCCTAAACCAGCTGTGGCAACCGCCCACCACTGGCCAAATGGAACGCTCCTCACGTCACCAGGTCGCTCCAGTAGTTGCTCGCCCTCTATTGGCCGATCGGCCTCGGCGCCTCCGCCCCGGCCGCCCCTATCCCGAACTGCCATTGGTTTTGCCTAACGCCACTCGACGATGCCTCCGCCCACTCCTCCACCCATCTCCCTGCTGCATGCCCACCTGCCAAGCCACTGCCAGCCTCTCTTTGGGGTCTGAGCGCCAGTATGTGAAGTGTTGCCTTCTATTAATATAGTTACGCAGAGACGGAGGTTAAGGGTAGTGCCGATGGGACAGCAAAGGGTGGAACCAGGCTACACACGCGCGCGCGCGCACACACACACGCGCGCGCGCGCGCGCACACACACACAGTGAGATGCTGAAGCAACACTAGCTCACAGATCCGGGTGCTCACCCCAAACTAGGTCTGCCATGGGCCTCTCCAGCCCTGCTTGCATTTTAAAATCAACCGCAACTTGAGATTTTACTCTTTATCGGCATAAAAACAAGTCCTCTGCCTCCCAAGTCTCATTCAGTAGCCAGGGACCCCATATCTGTCCCAGTCACCCTAGCCTACATCTCTAAGTCTTTCAAATCAAAACACACAAACAAGCATAAAAAGCATGTTGTAAAGGATAAATGTCCCCAAGAACGTATTATCATTTTGCGGCACCTAAAACAACTAATTGACATTAATGGAGTTAAAGAAACTCCACTGAGGACATAAATTCTTCCAGGTAGGTAATGAAGTAAAGATTGCCAAAAAGGTTGTAAATTTTTATTCGGTTTGGAAAGCTTGTGATAATTAAGGGGAGAATCCAAGGCAGAATTCCCACCCACCAACCAGATTGATTCTTTCCTTCTGCCACCCAGCTCTGCATTACTGCCACCATGAGCCACTGCTACTGATCCGAGTGAGTTGCATGCATTAAAAGTTTGAGATTGGGCTGGGCGCGGTGGCTCACGCCTGTAATCCCAGCACTTTGGGAGGCCGAGGCAGGTGGATCACCTGAGGTCAGGAGTTCAAGACCAGCCTGGCCAACATGGCAAAACCCGTCTCTACTAGAAAGACAAAAGTTAGCGGGGAGTGGTGGGACTCGCCTGTAGTCCCAGCTACCAAGGAGGCTGAGGCAGGAGGATCGCTTGAACCCAGGAGGTGAAGGTTGCAGTGAGCCAAGATCATGCCACTGCACTCCAGCCTGGGCGACAGAGACCCTGTCTTAAAAAAAAAAAAAAAAAAAAAAAGTTTGAGATTGAAGGGGGAAACAATTGAGAACCACAGTATTATACTATAGGGTGACTTTAAAAGACACTAGGTCTGTTTTCACCAGTATGGCTCCTGCCTTCCAAATATAAGAGGAAATATGAGAAAAGGTTAAAGGTGGCATCTCCTTTCCAAGTGTAAGAGGAGATAAGAGAAAAGGTTGAAGATTGGAGGAGAATGCCTACATTACCAGCCTAGGTTTTCCTAAGCGTGATAAAAATTTCAAAGTTTTAGAGATTTGGTATTTGGAATTAGTACAGAAGAGACTGCCAAAGCTCTTCCTAAGGCAGTTGTATGGTAGTTGAAGGACCACATACATGGTCAAGAACTATTTTTCCTTTACAGTATATGTGTCCCACACAATATGAAATAAAAAGCTACATAATAATTACATTTGACACTTTCATGGCACCCTTCAAAATTCTTAAAGGATTTAAAAAACACTAGGTAATTCTGAGATGTGTTGTAATTAACTTGCAAAGGAAGGTTTGTCTTTATAAAGCTTCCATTGTTCCTTAGCACTCATGCTGATGATGATCATCAGTTTATTCCTCATGAAGTGTACGATCAGTATCATTGCCTCCAATTCTCCCACTTTGAATTCTGGAGGGTGCTGGTATTGCACACACTTGGTATGGGAGGGAGAAGAACTTCCCTAAACCTCATCAGCCCTGTGGATTTCCAAGCCTATGTATATCAGATGCCCTTAGGAATAGTATGGTCACCCCAGCTGCCATCCTTCTGACTATGGAGCAGTGAAAAATAAGCCTCTGTAGCACTCAAACATATTTTGTCCATAGCTCAGGTGCAGGTGAAGCCTGAGGAGTCCTGGAATCGATGTGTCATGGTGACACATTCCTGAGCTCTGTCCCTCCCTGCTCTGGGTCACATTCCCTCTCGGATTAAGTGGCTATGTGAGTCAGGCTTGTTTTATTACAATCTGTTATTATTTATGCTCAACACTCAAAGAAAAATAAGGAAAATTTATGTGGACAAACATCCCATAGTACTTCCTCCTATGTAGTTACATCATTTTATATAATCCTTAAAGTCTTAATACACACACACAACTAAATTGTGACTATAAACTGAGACTGTTTTTTCCTATTCTTTTCTCTTCTCTTTTCAACAGACTTCCCACTTTTTACATCCAAGTCAGTGTTGGCTCTTTTGAAAAGAGGTTACAGGCCGGGCACAGTGGCTCACGTCTGTAATCCCAGCACTATGGGAGGCCAAGGCGGGCAGATCACTTGAGGACAGGAGTTTGAGACCAGCCTGGCCAACATTGTGAAACCCTGTCTCTAGCCAGGCATGGTGGCAGGTGCCTGTAATCCCAGCTACTCAGGAGGCTGAGCATGAGAATCACTTGAATCTGGGAGGCGGAGGTTGCAATGAGCCCAGATCGCTCCACTGCACTCCAGCCTGGACAACAGAGCAAGATTCCATCTAAGAGAGAGAGAGAGAGGGAGAGAAAGAAAGAAAGAAAGAAAGAAAGAAAGAAAGAAAGAAAGAAAGAAAGAAAGAAAGAAAGAAAGAAAGAAAGAGAAGAAAAGGGGTTATAGTCATGTGATGAGCACTAGAAACACCACAAAAATCAAGGTATAGCCTTCCAGTTTATAAGACAGCTCCTTGTGTTATCATGTATGTTCTGGAGTATTTGTTTAAAAATACCTGTCTCCACATTTATTCTTCGTGTGTGTGTTTGTGTGTGTGTGTGTGTGTGTGTGTAGGCGTGTGTAGGTGTAGGTGTAATGTGCTGTTTGATCCTGAGTGCCACCACTGGGTTGAAGCTTTCCTGTTAGTGCTGCTTCAAAGACTCTTCTGTAACCACCCGGAGACCCATTCAGTACTACATCCAGGAGCAGACATAAAGCATCAGCCCCCATCCTGCTTTTGAGCTCATGATAGCTCCTTTATTCTCTATTTTCTGTAGCCTCAAACTTGTCATGTCACTTTGCCCTCCTCCCCACACACACAGCCCTTTCCACCCCACCTCTCTGACTTGCACATCTCTTTCTGCTTTCTGGCTATAAATGCATGTGTGTGTAGAACGAATTGATGAACAAAAGAATGAACCACGGAATGCCCTACCCACGCATGATGAGCTAGTATTCTTAAGCAACATCTGTTTCTCTGAGGCCTGGGCTGCTATCACTGACATAGAAGATCCAGGATGGTAGGTAGCTCAGAAAGCACATAAGCCTTACGGCCAGACAGGCCTCGGTTCAAATCCTGGCTCTGCTACGTAATAGCTTGTATAACCTGTGGCAAGTAATTTATCCTTTCTGAGACTATTTCTTCATCTGTAAAATAAAGCTAATACCTATATCATGGGGTTATAAAGGGAATTGTGTGCTAACTGTCTGGCATGGAAGAGAGACACAGTCAATGCTGTATGTTATAATGACGTCTCCATTACTGCCCCCTCCCATCTCCCTCCCTTAGCCATCCTGCTGACTGGGGTAGAGAGGTAGAAAAAATGAGACCCATTCTTCACTGTATAGAGTCCTTGTCATCCATGTACCACCACGTTTTCATAACCTCTAAATTCATCACTGAATTGAATCCTTATCTGACTGGGTTTCCCAGTCCC
This sequence comes from Pan paniscus, assembly GCF_029289425.2. Lineage (NCBI taxonomy): Eukaryota > Metazoa > Chordata > Mammalia > Primates > Hominidae > Pan > Pan paniscus. The sequence goes on from NC_073272.2 coordinate 129,270,645, forward strand.
CTACCCCACCCGGGACTGGGGAAAGCCTGGATAGTAATCTTGTTCTAGTAGAATGGCTGATCCTTAGCCTCCTCTTCTCAAGTAAGTCATTGACATTCCTGCCACATTATCTGTTTCAACAGGCAAAAGGTAAATGGGATTGCTTTCACTGAGCACCTCCTATGTTCACAGCCCTGTGCTGAGATTGTTGGCTTCTCTTGGGAACTAAGCAGCACCTTAAAGATGTCCTCGCATGGCCAGGTGCGGTGGCTCACGCTTGTAATCCCAGAACTTTGGGGGGCTGAGGCGGGTGGATCACCTGAGGTCAGCAGTTCAAGACCAGCCTGACCAACACGGCGAAACCCCGACTCTAACAAAAACACAAAAATTGGCTGGGCTTGGTGGCAGGTGCCTATAATCCCAGCTACTTGGGAGGCTGAGGCACAACAATCGCTTCAACCCGGGAGACAAAGGTTGCAGTGGGCTGAGATTGCGCCACTGCACTCCAGCCTGGGCGACAGAGCAAGACTCCGTCTCAAAAACAAACAAAAAAGATACTTTTGCATGAAAGCCAAACATGCAGAAAGCCCCCCAAAAAACAGCCTGGGATGGCCAGGAAAGTGTTCATCACAATGCAAGTGAACTGCCCAAACCCAGGTCTCTGTTTCTGCCTCAGATGCCTGGCTGCTCCCACTGGTTCCCAATTTGACTTCATCTCTGGACTGTGGATTTCTGACTCTGCCTGGGATGGCTTTAGGTCCTATGCTTGAACCCTCAACAGTAGCCCTAAGACAATCCTCTCATTAAAAGAGAATCATAACAGCAATAGAAATCATTTATTGGGGACCTCCTCTGAGCCAGGGATTGTAGTAGGTGCTTTATACATTTAGATTCTCAGATTACGGTCTAAACTTGATGTGCAAGTGACAGCATCTGATACTGACCCGGCACAGCCCTAGTCTCTGACTCTGCCCAGCTCTCTCATTCCAAGAGCTCACCTCAATCACTGTGCAGCCCAAAAATAGAACCAGTTTATCAATCAATCATGAAGTATGTATTAAGCAACAGCCATAGTTTGCTCAGCCTGTACTAGGCAATATGGGAAATACCAAGGAAGTATATGACATGATCCCAGCCTCCAAGGAACTTAAAATATTCTAGGGGCAAAAAGACTAGCACCTATGAAGTCATTAAAGATAAATACAAAACAGTGCAGAGTCAAATTCTCAACTATGCATAGCAGAGTCTCCAACTTCTTAAGGAGATCTTGCCTCAAAGGGTTGTAGCTTCTCAAATACTATTGGTAGAGGAGTAAACTGGTAAAAATCTTTCAGCAGGGCTATTTGGCGGTATCTTTTAACATTTTTGCATTACACAACCACTGACCCAACAATCCTACTTCTATCTAGAAATACTCGCACAAATGTTCAAAGATATATGTTCAAAGATGTTCACTACACACATTGCAATTGTTTGTGAATGTGCATAATTGTGTATGTGTAATTGCAAAAATTAGCAAACAAAAAAGGCCATTAACTATTGGAAATCCACATAGTACAGTACTATGCAACTATTAAAAATAATGGTATATAACATTCATACAGAAAAGAGCAGACCACTGCCTTCCTATATGTGGGAATATTTCAATGGAAATTTTACATTAAAATATTTTCTTGAGGCCGGGCACACTAGCTCACGCCTGTAATCCCAGCACTTTGGGAGGCCGAGGCGCGTGGATTGCTTGGGGCCAGGAGTTTGAGACCAGCCTGGCCAACATGGTGAAACCCCGTCTCTACTAAAAATACAAAAATTAGCCAGGTGTGGTGGTGCGCACCTGTAGTCCCAGCTACTCGGGAGGCTGAGGCAGGGGAATCACTTGAACCTAGGAGGCGGAGGTTGCAGTGAGCCGAGATTGCGCCACTGCACTCCAGCCTGGTGACAGAGTGAGACTCCGTCTCAGAAAAAATAAAAAATAAAAAAAATTTTTAAAAAAAAGAAGCTCTGGACGCATATAGGCAAGAGCAGAAAGGCAAGAAGGGGGCCTCAGAGCAAAAGAAGAAGGACAAAGACAAAAAAACAGACTCGGAAGAGCAAGAAAAGAGCAGAGATGAGAACAATGATGAAGATGAAGAAAGGCTGGAAGAAGAACAGAACGAAGAGGAAGAAGTAGACAACTGAATAGGGCAGGAGACTGTGGCATCTTGGAAGGTACCACTTGAGATGAGATGTGCTACATGTTTCTGTGAAGCTTTTTCATGCTGGGCAGAGTAGTCTCAGGCAGAAGTGCCTGAAAAGATCAGAATAAAAACTGACTAGAAATACCATCAAAACCAGCACTTCCTAAACTCAAATCATCTGAGTAGCAGAATCCTGTTTTACTTCATCAACCTCAAGGTTATGACTTTTTGGCAAAAGGGATTCTGAACGGCTAAATTAGTCAGTTTGATCACTTTTGGTTACTTATTTGTATGGTTAGGTGGTTTTTGATCCGCAGTCTTTCCTATTCCCCCAAATAAGTAATAATAACTTCCATGCTGCCTGATGTGTTCCAGATCACAGAGGCAGCCAAGGCTCAGGAAAATTGGGGCTTTGCTTATGGTCAGCCTATGTTTGATTGCACAGTCTTTGACAATAGTAGCTTACTAAGACTGGTCAGAATGAGTAAGCTTTAGGAAACTACTAAAATGCTGTGGGATAATAACAAAATCTGTTCTGTCTCTTCACTTGACAGAAGCATTAACTGAATTTTGTTTTTCATAGACCCACTTGGCTCAAAACCTTTCTAAATTGCCTGTAGATATTCGACCTGCTGGGGTGGGGGTAATCTGGTCACAAATGTTCTTAAATCAGCAGTTTAAAATGGTATTCGTCAAGCAAGGGTGCCAGTGTCTTACTTTTACAAAAACAGATGGCATAGTGTCACATGTACCTTACTCTCTGCTACTGTACAGCTTTGGGATTTGTCATCACCTGCTGGAAGGTGTAAAACCCCAGGCTTCCTCTTCTTGAAGTCCATCTCCCAGACTTGTGACTATGGCTTTTCATTCTTCAATTCATGATGAGTTCCAAACTTTATTTCCTCTAGGCACAGCTTCCTCCCTCTGCGCCTCTTACTTCCTTTCTCTCTTCTGCCTCTCCTCTGCTCCCCATCCCACTTTCTGCTCTCCCTCCTTTTCTCACTTATGTCAGTCTAGGAGCTTTGATTACCTGCTTAGTACTCCAAAGTGTGAGTTCCTCTGATCTCTTGATTCCTTGGTTCTAATCTCATCATGCTTTTTGTTGTTGTTGTTGTTGCTGTTTGTTTGTTTGTTTGTTTGTTTGTTTTTGAGATGGAGTCTTGCTCTGTCGCCAGGCTGGAGTGCAGTGGCATGATCTCAGCTCACTGTAACCTCCACCTCCTGGGTTCAAGTGATTCCCCTACCTCAGCCTCTCAAGTAGCTGGGACTACAGGTGCGCACCAGCATGTCCAGCTAATGTTTTGCATTTTAGTAGAGACAGGGTTTCACCATGTTGGCCAGGATGGTCTCAATCTCCTGACCTCATGATCCACCCGCCTCGGCCTCCCAAAGTGCTGGGATTACAGGCGTAAGCCACCATGCCCGGCCTTGTTTATTTATTTATTTATTTAATTATACTTTAAGTTCTAGGGTACATGTGCACAACATGCAGGTTTGTTACAAATGTATACATGTGCCATGTTGGTGTGCTGCACCCATTAACTTGTCATTTATATTAGGTATATCCCTTAATGCCATCCCTCCCCCCTCCCCCCACCCCACGACAGGCCCTGGTGTGTGATGTTCCCCTTCCTGTGTCCAAGTGTTCTCATTGGTCAGTTCCCACCTATGAGGGAGAACATGCAGTGTTTCGTTTTCTGTCCTTGCGATAGTTTGCTGAGAATGAAGGTTTCCAGCTTCATCCATGTCCCTACAACGGACATGAACTCATCCTTTTTATGGCTGCATAGTATTCCATGGTGTATATGTGCCACATTTTCTTAATCCAGTCTATCATTGATGGACATTTGGGTTGGTTCCAAGTCTTTGCTATTGTGAATAGTGCTGCAATAAACATACGTGTGCATGGGTCTTTATAGCAGCATGATTTATAATCCTTTGGGTATATACCCAGTAATGGGATGGCTGGGTCAAATGGTATTTTAGTTCTAGATCCTTGAGGAATCACCACACTGTCTTCCACAATGGTTGAACTAGTTTACAGTCCCACCAACAGTGTAAAAGTGTTCCTATTTCTCCACATCCTCTCCAGCATCTGTTGTTTCCTGACTTTTTAATGATCGCCATTCTAACTGGTGTGAGATGGTATCTCATTGTGGTTTTGATTTGCATTTCTCTGATGGCCAGTGATGATGAGCTTTTTTTCATGTGTCTGTTGCCTGCATAAATGTCTTCTTTTGAGAAGAGTCTGTTCGCATCCTTCGCCCACTTTTTGATGGGGTTGTTTGATTTTTTTTCTTGTACATTTGTTTAAGTTCTTTGTAGATTCTGGATATTAGCCCTTTGTCAGATGGGTAGATTGCAAAAATTTTCTCCCATTCTGTAGGTTGCCTACTCACTCTGATGGTAGTTTCTTTTGCTGTGCAGAAGCTGTTTAGTTTAATTAGATCCCATTTGTCAATTTTGGCTTTTGTTGCCATTGATTTTGGTGTTTTAGATATGAAGTCCTTGCCCATGCCTATGTCCTGAATGGTATTCCTAGGTTTTCTTCTAGGGTTTTTATGGTTTTAGGTCTAACATTTAAGTCTTTAATCCATGTTGAATTAATTTTTGTATAAGGTGTAAGGAAGGGATCCAGTTTCAGCTTTCTACATATGGCTAGCCAGCTTTCCCAGCACCATTTATTAAATAGGGAATCCTTTCCCCATTTCTTGTTTTTTTCAGGTTTGTCAAAAATCAGATGGTTGTAGATGTGTGGTGTTATTTCTGAGGCCTCTGTTCTGTTCCACTGGTCTATATCTCTGTTTTGGAACCAGTACCATGCTGTTTTGGTTACTGTAGCCTTGTAGTATAGTTTGAAGTCAGGTAGCGTGATGCCTCCAGCTATGTTCTTTTTGCTTAGGATTGTCTTGGCAATGTGCGCTCTTTTTTGGTTCCGTATGAACTTTAAAGTAATTTTTTCCAATTCTGTGAAGAAAGTCCTTGGTAGCTTGATGGGGATGGCATTGAATCCATAAATTACCTTGGGCAGTATGGCCATTTTCATGATATTGATTCTTCCTATCCATGAGCATGGAATGTTCTTCCATTTGTTTGTGTCCTCTTTTATTTCGTTGAGCAGTGGTTTGTACTTCTCCTTGAAGAGGTCCTTCACATCCCTTGTAAGTTGGATTCCTAGATATTTTATTCTCTTTGAAGCAATTGTGAATGGGAGTTCACTCATGATTTGGCTCTCTGGTTGTTATTGGTGTATAGGAATGCTTGTGATTTTTGCACATTGATTTTGTATCCTGAGACTTTGCTGAAGTTGCTTATCAGCTTAAGGAGATTTTGGGCTGAGATGATGGGGTTTTCTAAATATCCAATCATGTCATCTGCAAACAGGGACAATTTGACTTCCTCTTTTCCTAATTGAATACCCTTTATTTCCTTCTCCTGCCTGATTGCCCTGGCCAGATCTTCCAACACTATGTTGAATAGGAGTGGTGAGAGGGCATCCCTGTCTTGTGCCAGTTTTCAAAGGGAATGCTTCCAGTTTTTGCCCATTCAGTATGATATTGGTTGTGGGTTTGTCATAAATAGCTCTTATTATTTTGAGATACATCCCATCAATACCTAATTTGTTGAGAGTTTTTAGCATGAAGGGCTGTTGAATTTTGTCAAAGGCCTTTTCTGCATCTATTGAGATAATCATGTGGTTTTTGTCTTTGGTTCTGTTTATATGATGGATTAAGTTTATTGATTTGCATATGTTGAACCAGCCTTGCATCCCAGGGATGAAGCCCACTTGATCATGGTGGATAAGCTTTTTGATGTGTTGCTGGAATCGGTTTGCCAGTATTTTATTGAGGATATTTGCGTCGCTATTCATCAGGGATATTGGTCTAAAATTCCCTTTTTTTGTTGTGTCTCTGTCAGGCTTTGGTATCAGGATGACGCTGGCCTCAGAAAATGAGTTAGGGAGGATTCCCTCTTTTTCTATTGATTGGAATAGTTTCAGAAGGAATGGTACCTGTTCCTCCTTGTACCTCTGGTAGAATTCGGCTGTGAATCCATCTGGTCCTGGACGTTTTTTGGTTGGTAAGCTATTAATTATTGCCTCAATTTCAGAGCCTGTTACTGGTCTATTCGGAGATTCAACTTCTTCCTGGTTTAGTCTTGGGAGGGCGTATGTGTCCAGGAATTTATCTGTATCTTCTAGATTTGCTAGTTTATTTGCATAGAGGTGTTTATGGTATTCTCTGATGGTAGTTTGTATTTCTGTGGGATTGGTGGTGATAACCCCTTTAGCATTTTTATTGCATCTATTTGATTCTTCTCTCTTTTCTTCTTTATTAGTCTTTCTAGCAGTCTATCAATTTTGGTGATCTTTTCAAAAAACCAGCTCCTGGATTCATTGATTTTTTGAAGGGTTTTTTTGTGTCTCTATCTCCTTCAGTTCTGCTCTGATCTTAGTTATTTCTTGCCTTCTGCTAGCTTTTGAATGTGTTTGCTCTTGCTTCTCTAGTTCTTTTAATTGTGATGTTAGGGTGTCAATTTTAGATCTTTCCTGCTTTCTCTTGTGGGCATTTAGTGCCATAAATGTCCCTCTACACACTGCTTTAAATGTGTCCCAGAGATTCTGGTATGTTGTGTCTTTGTTCTCGTTGGTTTCAAAGAACATCTTTATTTCTGCCTTCATTTTGTTATGTATCCAGTAGTCATTCAGGAGCAGGTTGTTCAGTTTCCATGTAGTTGAGTGATTTCGAGTGAGTTTCTTAATCCTGAGTTCTAGTTTGATTGCACTGTGGTCTGAGAGACAGTTTGTTATAATTTCTGTTCTTTTACATTTGCTGAGGAGAGCTTTACTTCCAACTATGTGGTCAGTTTTGGAATAAGTGCGATGTGGTGCTGAGAAGAATGTATATTCTGTTGATTTAGGCTGGAGAGTTCGGTAGATGTCTATTAGGTCCACTTGGTACAGAGCTGAGTTCAATTCCTGGATATCCTTGTTAACTTTCTGTCTCGTTGATCTGTCTAATGTTGACAGTGGGGTGTTAAAGTCTCCCATTATTATTGTGTGGGAATCTAAGTCTCTTTGTAGGCCTCTAAGGACTTGCTTTATGAATCTGGGTGCTCCTGTATTGGATGCATATATATTTAGGATAGTTAGCTCTTCTTGTTGAATTGATCCCTTTACCATTATGCAATGGCCTTCTTTGTCTCTTCTGATCTTTGTTGGTTGAAAGTCTGTTTTATCAGACACTAGGATTGCAACCCCTCCTTTTTTTTTGTTTTGCATTTGCTTGGTAGATCTTCCTCCATCCCTTTATTTTGAGCCTATGTGTGTCTCTGCACGTGAGATGGGTTTCCTGAATACAGCACACTGATGGGTCTTGACTCTTTATCCAATTTGCCAGTCTGTGTCTTTTAATTGGAGCATTTAGTCCATTTACATTTAAGATTAATATTGTTATGTGTGATTTTGATCCTGTCATTATGATGTTATCTGGTTATTTTGCTCGTTAGTTGATGCAGTTTCTTCCTAGCCTCGATGGTCTTTACAATTTGGCATGTTTTTGCAGTGGCTGGTACCGGTTTTTCCTTTCCATGTTTAGTGCTTCCTTCAGGAGCTCTTTTAGGGCAGGCCTGGTGGTGACAAAATCTCTCAGCATTTGCTTGTCTGTAAAGTATTTTATTTCTCCTTCACTTATGAAGCTGAGTTTGGCTGGATATGAAATTCTGGGTTGAAAATACTTTTCTTTAAGAATGTTGAATATTGGCCCCCACTCTCTTCTGGCTTGTAGAGTTTCTGCCGAGAGATCAGCTGTTAGTCTGATGGGCTTCCCTTTGTGGGTAACCTGAAATTTCTCTCTGGCTGCCCTTAACATTTTTTCCTTCATTTCATCTTTGGTGAATCTGACAATTACTTGTCTTGGAGTTGCTCTTCTTGAGGAGTATCTTTGTGGCGTTCTCTGTATTTCCTGAATTTGAATTTTGGCCTGCCTTGCTAGTTTGTGGAAATTCTCCTGTATTATATCCTGCAGAGTGTTCTCCAACTTGGTTCCGTTCCCCGTCTCTTTCAGGTACACCAATCAGATGTAGATTTGGTCTTTTCACATATTCCCATATTTCTTGGAGGCTTTGTTCATTTGTTTTTACTCTTTTTTCTCTAAACTTCTCTTCTTGCTTCATTTCATTCATTTCATCTTCTATCACTGATACCCTTTCTTCCAGTTGATTGAATCGGCTCCTGAAGCTTGTGCACGCATCATGTAGTTCTCATGCCATGGTTTTCAGCTCCACCAGGTCATTTAAGGACTTCTCTACACTGATTATTCTAGTTAGCCATTTGCCTAATCTTTTTTCCGGGTTTTTAGCTTCTTTGCGATGGGTTCGAACATCCTCCTTTAGCTCAGAGATGTTTGATTGTCTGAAGCCTTCTTCTCTCAACTTGTCAAAGTCATTCTCCATCCAGCTTTGTTCCATTGCTGGTGAGGAGCTGCATTCCTTTGGAGGAGAAGAGGCACTCTGATTTTTAGAATTTTCAGCTTTTCTGCTCTGGCTTCCCCCCATCTTTGTGGTTTTATCCACCTTTGGTCTTTGATGATGGTGACGTACAGATGGGGTTTTGGTGTGGTTGTCCTTTCTGTTAGTTAGTTTTCCTTCTAACAGTCAGGATCCTTAGCTGCAGGTCTGTTGGAGTTTGCTGGAGGTCCACTCCAGACCCTGTTTGCCTGGGTATCACCAGTGGAGCCTGCAGAACAGCAAATATTGCAGAATAGCAAATGTTGCTGCCTGATCATTCCTCTGGAAGCTTCGTCTCAGAGGGGCACCCGGCCGTGTGAGGTGTCAGTCGGCCCCTACTGGGAGGTGCCTCCCAGTTAGGCTACTCGGGGGTCAGGGACCCACTTGAGGAGGCAGTCTGTCTGTTCTCAGATCTTAAACTCCATGCTGGGAGAACCACTACTCTCTTCAAAGCTGTCAGACAGGGACATTTAAGTCTGCAGAAGTTTCTGCTGCCTTTTGTTCAGCTATGCCCTGCCCCTAGAGGTGGAGTCTACAGAAGCAGGCAGGCCTCCTTGAGCTGCGGTGGGCTCCACCCAGTTCGAGCTTTCTGGACGCTTTGTTTACCTACTCAAGCCTCAGCAATGGCTGGCGCCCCTCCGCCATATTTATTTATTTTTTTAAGAGATGGGGTCTCTCTCTCACTCTGGCCCAGGGTGGAGTACAGTGGCATGATCATAGCTCACTGCCTGCTTGAACTCCTGGGCTCAAGTCATCCTCCTGCCTGAGCCTCGCGAGTATCTGGGACTACAGATGCATGCCACCAAGCCCAGCTAATTTTGTCTCATGTCTACTAAAAATTATTTTGTGAAGCCCCTCTGAACCTTAAGGGAAATCTGATGTTGCTCAGGAATCTAACTCTCCCCAAACCATCCTCTTTGACTGCTTCTAAAATATCTCTGTTGGCCTTTCTTAGCCTTTTTCTGTTTCCATTCAGTGCTCCAAGCACTTTTTGTTTGTCTCTAAGTTGAACGCTTGGGGCTTGACAGGTAGTAACATGTAGTTTGGCACTGTTAACTTGTTAAATAAATATAGTGAAAAGTTTGTGAATAAAGAATGCTGAGAAGATTGTAATGCTTTGTACAAATAAAGAACACTCTTGTTAAAAATATATATATATTTTCTCAATAATTAACTATCTATGTGCTGACAGGCAAGTGTCCCCTAAATATTAAGTGTAAACATTTATATTAATAAAATACAACTTTTAGGCCAGGTGCAGTGGCTTGCACCTGTAATCCCAGTACTTTGGGAGGCCGAGGTGAGCAGATCACCTCTTGACAAGAGTTTGGGACCACCCTGGCCAACATGGTGAAACCCCGCCTCTACTAGAAATACAAAAATTAGCCAGGCGTGGTTGTGCATGCCTGTAATCCCAGCTACTCGGGAGGCTGAGGCAGGAGAATCACTTGAACCCAGGAGGTGGAGGCTGCAATGGGCCCAGTTCATGCACTCCAGCCTGGGCGACAGAGCAAGATTCCATCTTCATAAAAAAGAAAAAAAAAAGAAAAACAACAACAACAACAACGACAACAACAACAAAAGAACTAACACAGGAAGTGGGCTTTTAGAAGAATGGACTTTATTCTAAGCAATAGACAAAATAAGGAAGAAGCTGGAAGATAGCAGAGATATGGTAAAGAAGGCATATATCTAGCTTAACTACAAAAAAAGGCAATCAAGAATGCCATTTTCTAATAATAAAGGCAGCTAGAATATGGAATGATATAGAGTTATTGATGGAGGTTGTGACATTGGAACTATAAAGAAGAAAATGCAATCAAGGCACATCCCTTGGCTTTACACTGAAAAATATTTATATAATTATAACAATGTAAATACTATCTTTATTGGTTTTCAACTTTTGGAGTCTAACCTAGAGACAAATCACAGGAAATTTAACTATGATTACAAAGTATAAAGGAAATGTTAACAAACTTAATGTAAAAGCATAGCTTACAGAAGTTGGAAAATAGAATGAGGGGAGGTGGAAGGATGTGTAGCGGCACTAATACTCTAATTTTAGAAAGTGTACAATTAAGAGATATTATCTATAGATGAACAAGAAATAGAGGTTTATGTACCTTATATAAAGGCACAAAGAGACCAGGCACAGTGGCTCATGCCTGTAATCACAGGGCTTTTGGAGCCTGAGGTGGTGGATTGCTGGAGCCCAGGAGCTCAAGACTAGCCTGGGCAACATGGCGACACTTGTCTCTACAAAAAAGTCAAAAAATTAGCTGGGCATGGTGATGCAAGTCTGTCACCCCAGCTACTCAGAAGGCTGAGATGGGAGGATCACTTGAGCCCAGGAAGTCGAGGCTGCAGTGAGCTGTGATCACATAACTGCACTCCAGCCTGGGCAACAGAGCAAGACTTTGTCTCAAAAAAAAAAAAAAAAGGCACAAAGATAACCAAAAAGGCATGCAAACAAAAAGATACCATTAGAATGATTGCCTCTGGGGAAAGGACCTAAACAGAGAAACTAAAACTAGTGATGTATTAGCAGGAAGAAAAAGGCAGTGCTGCAGCAGAAGTGAGCTAAATCCCCACCTATCAGAGCAGGTCAATAGAGGATGTCTAGAGCTGGTAAACCAAGGAAGGATTCAGAAAAAATGGATTATTGCAACATTCCCCTTACTGGTCTCCCTGCTTCCTCCCTAACCCCCTTTTAGTCTGTTATTCACAGAGCAGCTAGAGAGATTCTTCTGAAACCTGCCTCCACCCATGACTTGTCCAATGGCTTGCTATCTCACTCAGAACAAAAGCCAAAGCCATGACAATGGTTTACTAGGCCTTATGCCATCATCTGCCTCACCATCCCCCGACCCCTGCAGCTCCTGCTACTCCCCCTTGCTCATTTCACACCAGCCCCAGGAGCCTCCTTGCTGTTCCTTGAACAAACTGGACATGTTCCCACCTCAGGACCTTGGCACCAGCTGTTCTTTCTGCCTAGAATTATCCTTCCCCAGACATTTGCATGACTTTCTCTATCACCTTCTTCAGGTCCTTACTCAAATGTCGACTTCTCAGAGAGGTTTTCCCTGGCTACTCTATTTGTTTTTGTTTTTGAGACAGAGTCTCACTCTGTCACCCAGGCTGGAGTGCAGTGCTGCAATCTTGGCTCACTGCAACTTCCACCTCCCAGGTTCAAGCGATTCTCCTGCCTCAGCCTCCCAAGTAACTGGGATTACAGGCACCTGCCACCATGCCCGGCTATTTTTTGTACTTTTAGTAGAGATGGGGTTTCGCCATGTTGGCCAGGCTGGTCTCAAACTCCCGACCTCAGGTGATCCACCTGCCTCGGCCTCCCAAAGTGCTGGGATTACAGGCTTGAGCCACCACGCCAGCCAAGAGCAGAGATTTTCATCCGTTTTGTTGGCTGTTCCATGCCCAGTGTTTAGAACGGTGACTGGCACACGGTAGGTACTTGCTATAGGTTGAATAGTGTCCCCCAAAATTCATGTACTGAAATGCCAGTACCTCAGTATGAAACTATGTTTGGAGATAAGGTCTTCACTAAGGTGATTAAATTAAACTGAGGCCATTGGGGTATGGCCCTGCTCCAATATGACTAGTGTCCTTAGAAGAGGAAGAGATACCAGGGACACACATGCATAGAGGGACAACCAGGTTCGGAGGCAGCAAGACAGCAACCATCTGCAAGCCAAGGAGAGAGGCCTGGAACAGATCCTTCCCTGGTGGCCCTCAAAGGAAACCAGCCCTGCCAGCACCTTGATCTTGAACTTGCAGCCTCCAGAATGGTGAGAAAATTAATTTCTATTGTTTAAGCCACCCAGTGGTATTTTGTGATGGCAGCCTGAGCAAACAAACACAGTGCTCAACTAATATATTGTTTAAGTAAATGGATAAACAGGTGAATGTATATGGCAGAAATCATTAGAAAAACCCAAACCAGAAACAGTTAAGTGGCAGTTCTTAGGGAATGGGACTACAGGTAGGCAGGGGCAAGGCAGGAGATAGTTGCTTTCTATTATGAGTGATTTTTATTTACATAAATGCATTATTATCATGATTATTATTATTATTATTTTCGAGATGGGTCTTGCTGTGTCACCCAGGCTGGAGTGCAATGGTGCAATCATGGCTCACTGCAACCTCAACCTCCCAGGTTCAAGCCATCGTCCCACCTCAGCTTCCTGAGTAACTGGGACTACAGATGCATGCCACCATGCCCAGCTAATTTTTTTAAATTTTTTTGTAGAGATGGGGGTCTTGCTATGTTGCCCAAGCTGGTATTGAACTCCTGGGCTCAAGCAATCCACCCTCCTCAGCCTCCCAAAGTGCTAGAATTATAGGCGGGAGCCACCTTACCCAGCCCAATGCATTATTTTGATAAAGATTTTTAAATGTTAATTTTTTGAGACAGGGTCTTGCTGTGTTCCCCAGGCTGGAATGCAGTGACTATTCACAGGCTCAATCATGGCGCACTACAGCCTTTAATTCCTGGGCTTGAGATCCTCCCACCCCAGCCTCTGGAGTACCTGGGACTACAGATGAGCACCACCACATCCAGTTTAGATGTTAATTTTTTTAAAGGAGTTTTTTGGGAGGCCGAGGCAGGCGGATCACCTGAGGTCGGGAGTTCGAGACCAGCCTGACCAACATGGAGAAACCCCATCTCTACTGAAAATACAAAAATAGCTGGGCAAGAGCAAAATTCCGTCTCCAAAAAAAAAAAAAAATGTGGGGGGAATTTACAATTTCCAGAACAAAACATAGGTTTGTGAGGTTTTATATTAGTGGTTCCCCATGAGGGTGATTTTGCCCCCTTCCGAAGGGATATTTGCCAATGTCTAGAGACATTTTTGGGGCAGTGTTACTGGCATCAAAGATGCTGCTAAGCATCTTACAATGCACAGGACAGCTTGCCGCAACAAGGAATTATTCAAACCAGAATGCCAATAGGGGCAAGGCTAAGGAACCCTGCTTTAAATAAATGTGTGGATCATAGATGCATAACAAGTTATTACGGAGCGTTATGACTGTTTAGTAAATAGAGTCAACCTGTGAGAAGAACATGATGTAGGAAACCCACCATACTATCCCACAATCCATTCTTTTTTTTTTTTTTTTTGAGACAGAGTCTTACTCTGTCACCCAGGCTGGAGTGCAATGGCAAGATCTCGGCTCACTGCTACCTCCACCTCCCAGGTTCAAGTGATTCTCCTGCCTCAGCCTCCCGAGTAGCTGGAATTACAGGCACATGCCACCATGCCTGGCTAATTTTTGTATTTTTAGTAGAGACGGGGTTTCACCATGTTGGCCAGGCTGGTCTCGAACTCCTGGCCTCAAGTGATCCACCCACCTCGACCTCCCAAAGTGCTGGGATTATAGGCGTGAGCCACCGCGCCCAGACCCACAATCCATTCTTTAGTGCCTCAGAGAAAAATTCTAGACCAAGTGATAGTTCCAACAGCAGTGCTAGGAATATAGGAAGCATAGTAAATACAGAGTTCTTTACTGACTTCTGTCCACAGGTCCTATATAAGCCTTCATTATCTACAAATGCAAATCCCATATTACCTCACTCTCCCTTCACTGCCTCCTCCTGTCAATCTAATGCCTCCCCTTGCTCTTCACGAGTCAACACTCAACACTACTGTCTTTCTTTTATCCCAAACCCCAATTCCAACATTTCTCCCAGACCACAACTCATGCTGTAATACCTTCTCTGCATCTCCTTTCTGTCATTTACACAGCACCTCTTTGATGAAATCCTCTCCAACTTCTTGGAAAAGAGTGAATAATTTCTCCCTGATTCCATCTTGCATAAAACCACAACCCCCTCCTTGCTCAACAACCTACCAAAAGCACCTACTTTTTTACACATATGCACTAAATAAATATTAAACGTCTGGATGTGTTAGGTGTTTGGGTTCTTGTACACTCATGATAAAGGTGTCTGTGTTCATGTTATGTCCAGCTAGAAGTGGTTTAGACAAATGTCTGCTGATCCGGTCTGGGAATATGGTTTCTAAGGAGGAGTTTGAGAAGGAACAAGAGTGGTCACTGTTCCATGCTACTACTCGGAACATTAGTTTTTCACCTTGAAGAGCAACATTTTTTGCTGCCAGATACTGAGAGCTTGCTAAGGAGGGGGAAATGTCTTGTTCCAGAATCAATGCACTGTGGAATATTTGTAAAAGGAAACGTAAGAAACTTGTAATAGTGGTTACCTTCAGGGGAAGGAACTGGAGAACTTGGAGATAAGGGAGAAAGAGAGACCTAATTTTCAGTGTATGCCCTTTGATAACTTTGGAACTTTGCTCCATGTGCCTATATTAGCTATACAAAAATATTAATTTTTATATCAGTATATTGTACAAAACTATACTTGTTTTTTTGAGACAGAGTCTTGCTCTTGTTGCCCAGGCTGGGGTGCAGTGGCACGATCTCAGCTCACTGCAACCTCTGCCTGCTGAATTCAAGCAATTCTCCTGCCTCAGCCTCCCAAGTAGCTGGGATTACAGGCATGTCTCAACACACCCAGCTAATTTTTGTATTTTTAGTAGAGATGGGATTTCACCATGTTGGCCAAGCTGGTCTTGAACTCCTGACCTCAGGTGATCCACTCATCTTGGCCTCCCAAAGTGCTGGGATTACAGGCGTGAGCCACTGTGCCCGGCTGAGCTATACTATTTGGATCTTAAGCCAAACCTCTGCACAGCTACAATTGGATACAATATTATCATATTTCTTATATTTAAAACTGAGGTATTAAATATGTATTTCAGCAATCTATTAGACTCTGAATCCCACACAGTGAAAAAACTAAAAAGAAATTAGGTCAGGTGTGGTGTTTCACAACTGTAATCCCAGCAGTTTGGAAGGCCAAGGCAGGTGGATCACTTGAGCCAAGGAGTTCGGTATCAGTCTGGGCAATGTGGCGAGATCCCCATCTCTACAAAAAAGTCAAAAAATTAGCTGGGCATGGTGGTGCACACCTGTAGTCTCAGCTACTTGGGAGGCTGAACTGGGAGGATTGCTTGAGCTTGGGAGGATCGTTTGAGCCCAGGAGGTCAAGGCTGCAGTCAGCTATAATCACACCACTGTACTCCCACCCAGGAAACAGAGGGAGATTCTGTCTCAAAAAATAAATAAATAAGGATAATTGGAGGTGTGAAAAAGTTGCAGTGACAAAATTTTAAGTACATTTCAATGTACGATATATAATTGATTGATCAGGAGTTTTAAGTACTCTAATACAGATTACAAGTGAAGATCATTTTATCAAGGAATACATAGTTCCTTGTCTTGTTTTAATTTGGATGTAATAATGACAAGAGACCAAATACCTTAGGGTAAAAGAATGCTTTATTGAGGACTCCTTTTCCTCAAAATTTCTGCCTTCTCCCAGTGACTGTAAGATCAAATTTCACAAATTTTAAACACACACACACACACACACACCGAAATTTCCCTTGTCCAAACTGAGCCTCTAATATGAAGATACACTCCTTTTTCATCTGAACTCTAAGGCCTGTCTAAACTTGAGGATGTCTACCAAACCTCTGGCCATCCAAGATAAATGGTCCCCATTCTTTTTTTTCTTTTCTTTTCTTTTTTCTTTATTTCTTCTAAAAAAAAATGGGATACATGTGCAGAACGTGCAGGTTTGTGGAACCAACCCAAATGCCCATCAATTATAGACTGGATAAAGAAAATGTGGTACATATACACCATGGAATACTACGCAGCCATAAAAAGGAATGAGATCATGTCCTTGGCCGGGATATGAATGAAGCTGGAAGCCATCATCCTCAGCAAACTAACACAGGAAAAGAAAACCAAACACTGCATGTTCTCACTCATAAGTGGGAGTTGAACATTGAGAACAAATGGCCCCCGTTCTAATATACCTTCCCCAGGCAAGTCTAGGAAATTGGCTTTCATTCTCACTGATGAGCCTCACCCTACCTCCCAAAACATCTTGCTTCTAACCTCTGAATTCATTGCACAAAAGCTAAACTGAAGACTAATTTTCAAAAGGTGATATGAGTATGAAAAAAAAAAGAAGACAAAGAAGAAGAATGTGCTTTTTAACCTTTCTCTTCTAAATGGGGAAAGTATCAGGTTAAGCGGAATCCCAGCCATGCTATCTACCTTACCTGGAGCTGTTCAGTATACTTTCTGTCCCTCTACTTTCTGTGTTTCTGTTCTGGGTTAGATAGATACCCCACCAGTTATTACACTTATCTGTGGAAATTTAATCTCTTTAATTTTTTTTTTTTTTTTTTGAGACAGAGTCTCACTCTGTCATCCAGGCTGGAATGCAATAGCGTGATCTCGGCTCACTGCAACCTCCACCTCCCGGGTTCAAGCAATTCTCCTGCCTCAGCCTCCTGAGTAGCTGGGATTACAGGCACGTACCACCACACCCGGCTAATTTTTGTATTTTTAGTAGAGACAGGGTTTCACCATGTTGGTCAGGCTGGTCTCGAACTCCTGACCTCAAGTGATCCACCCACCTCGGCCTCTCAAAGTACTGGGATTACAGGCGTGAGCCACTGTGCCTGGCCTAATCTCTCTAATTCTAAAATAAAAATATTAGGCCGGGCATGGTGGCTCACACCTATAATCCCAACACTTTAGGAGGTCAAGGCAAGAGGGAGTTCAAGACCAGCCTGGGCAACATGGTGAAACCCCATCTCTACAAAGAATACAAAAATTTGCCAGGCATGGTGGCACATGCCTGTGGTCCCAGCTACTCCGGAGACTGAGGTGGGAGGATCACTTGAGCCTGGAAGGTCAAGGCTGATGTGAGCCATGATCACACCACTGCACTCCATCCTGGATGACAGAGAGACTCTGTCTCAAACAAATACATAAAATAAAAAGTCTTCTCTTCACCCTTACTAAATCTATTCCTATCTAACAATAGCTTAATCGGTTGTGCATGTACACTGACTGGTGTATAGGCTGCTCAGGCTGCCATAACAAAATACCACAGACTCACTGGCTTAAACAACGCAAATGTATTTTCTCAGAGTTCTGGAGACTGGAAGTTCCAGATCAAGGTGCCAGCCAATTTGATTACTTGAGAGTGCTCTCTTCCTGGCTTACAGAAAGCCTCCTTTTTATGAAATAGGAAAGAAGAAACAGCAGCACCCTATTCTCCCACCCTTTAACCAAGGAAGTGCTGAGATGCTAGTAAAGTCTTGTATCAAAGCAAACAAATGCCACAACACTGATTTGTCTTCTTTGAATCCCCATTCCTCCTAATATCCACTAGGTCAAAACTCTGCCGGGGAGACTGGAATACAGACATTGGCCTACCCTGTCCTATTGTGATTGCAGGTTCACAGGAAAATGGCAACTATGTCCATTTAACTCACTCTCTACAGTATTGTTGGGCAGAGAAGCATTTAAATGCTTTTGATGATGATGATTATAGAGAAAAATGAAATATAAATGGCTACTGACAAGTCTCATTGTAGCAACTTTTATAATCCCATTATTAAGGAGATGAATATTTTCATATTCCTAAACAAGAGGTAATAACATGTCTAAAGCCTCTTTGCCCCTCACTTATTTTGTTAAAATGCTATTCTCATTTATTCTCCATCTTTTCCCCCTTGGTGTGCATTAGTTACTATGGAAACATCAGGATACCATAGTTTGAGGTTATCAACATTCTCAAGTTCTATTAGAGTTTGAAGGCAATTTATATCAAGGTGTTGGAGAAGGGGGTTGTTGCTGAGGCTTAGAAATGAATGAAAGAGAAAATAAAATGTATGGTACAGCCAGACAAACACAGGTCTTATTCAGAAAGCACCAGAGAAGGGTTGGGAGGTCATCTCATCTGCCCAATTTATCTACCAGAATCCTGACTGTAGTCAATGAGGTCTATCAAGTAAAGATATTTATGTATAACAACACCACCATGGGTTCTTTCAACTGAGAGCTTTAGCGGAACAGTTTTAAAAACTAGTAGAGTGACTGAACCACACACACTACGGAATTTATTATATGCACATTACTGAGTAATTGACTTCATTATAAACAAAGACACACACACACACACACACACACACACACACCAAGTACATCGAATACGAAGTCCACATTCCAACCATCAGATTAACCAACCTACATGTATCTGTATCTGTTCTTTCTGCCGTTCATCCTATTACAATATATGAGAGTCCCAGAAGAGTTCAACCACTTTTATGATTTCAACTATCACCCATATGCTGAAGATTCCCAAATAGATATTTTGATCCCAGACCTTTGCCCACTTGCGTGTGGGTATCTAGTATATATCTCCACCACAATGCCTCACATACAATTAAAACTGAATTTATCTTGTGTATTAGTCAAGGTTCCTGAGGGTTCTCCAAGATATGTATAATGAGAGAGACAGAGATTTATTATAAGGAATTGGCTCATGCAGTGATGGAGACTGAGAAGTCCCATGATGTGCCATCTGCAAGCCAGAGATCCGAGACAGCTGGTGGTATAGTTCCAGTCCAAGTATCCTGAGAACAGGAGAAGCAAGGTGTAAGTTCCAGTTCACCTGCAAGAGAAGACCAATGTCCCAGCTCAGAAACAGTCAGGCAGAGAAAATGAATTCTCCCTTACCCTGCCTTTTGTTCTATAAAGGCCTCCAACAGACTGGAAGAGACTCACCCACACTGAGGAAGGCAATCAGTTTTACTCGGTCTATCAATGTAAGTGTTAATCTCATCTAGAACCACCCTCACAGACACCCCCAGAATAATGTTTGGCCAAATATCTGGACACCCTTTGCTCCACTCAAGTTGACACATAAAATTAACCACCACATCAGCTCCCCACTTGAACTAGATAGTACCCCATATTCTTTACTCCAGTCGTGACATCACATCCACCCAATCACTCAATCTAGAACCCTTCAAATCACCTTTGCCTCCTCCCTCTCCCTTATTCACTGTATTAGGTTAATCACTAAGTCCTACAATTTTTTTTTCTTTTTTGAGATGGAGTCTCGCTCTGTTACCCAGGCTGGAGTGCAATGGTGCAATTTCGGCTCACTGCAACCTCCGCCTCCTGGATTCAAGAGATTCTCCTGCCTCAGCCTCCCAAGTAGCTGGAAGTACAGGCACCCACCATCATGCCTGGCTAATTTTTGTAGTTTTGTAGAGATGGGGTTTCACCATGTTGGCTAGGCTGGTCTTGAACTACTGACCTCAGGTGACCCACCCACCTTGGCCTCCCAAGTGCTGGGATTACAGGTGTGAGCCATTGTGCCCAGCCAAGTCCTGCAAATTTTACCTTCTAAAAAATTCCTCAAATTTGTCCCTGCCTTGGCTGGGCGTCGTGGCTCATGCCTGTAATCCCAGAACTTTGGGAGGCCGGGGCAGGTGGATCATGAGGTCAGGAGTTTGAGACCAGCCCGGCCAACATAGTGAAACCCCGTCTCTACTAAAGATACAAAAAAAATTAGCTGGGCGTTGTGGCATGCACCTGTAATCCCAGCTACATGGGAGGCTGAGGCAGGAGAATCGCTTGAACCTGGAAGACAGAGGTTGCAGTGAGCCGAGATCTCACCATCACCCTCCAGGGCAAGACTCCATCTCAATAAATAAATAAATAAATACATAAATAAAAATATTTGTCCCTGCCTGTATATTTCTGTCACCCACGCCGGAGTGCAGTGGCGCAATCACAGTTCACTGCAGCCTCAACCTCCCGGACTCAAGCTATCCTCACACCTCAGTTTCCGTAGTAGCTAGGAACACATGTGCACTCCACTGCCACCACACCCGACTAATTTTTTAATTTTCGTAGAGATGGGATCTCCCATGTTGCCCAGGGTGGTCTTGAACTTCTGGGCTCAAGCGATCCTCCCACCTTGGCCCCCCAAAGTGCTGGAATTACAGACATAAGCCACTGCACCTGGCTTATATTTCTTTTTTGACATTATCTATTAATGCTATCAGAGACGAGGAATTTTTTTTGAGACAGTCTCACTCTCACCCAGGCTGGAGTGCAGTGGCATCATCATGGCTCACTGCCACCTTGACCTCACCAGGCTCAGGTGATCTTCCTGCTTCAATCTCCTGAGTAGCTGGGACCACAGTCGTGCACCATCACATCTGACTGATTTTTGTATATTTTTTGTTGTTGTTGTAGAGATGGGGTTTCATCAGTTGCCCAGGCTGATCTCAAACTCCTGGGCTCAAGGGATCTGCCCACCTCAGCCTCCCAAAGTGCTGGGATTACAGGTGTGAGCCACCATGCCCAGCCAGAGATGAGGATTAAGCTCAATTCCACCATTCCTACCTTCCATCCACCCCTTCCAATAAAGTGGTAGCATTATTTTTATTTCCTCTAATAGATATCTTTTTCACTTTAAGTAACATACATCCACTTATATTTTCTGTTTAATCAACCATAGATAGTATCTCCTTAACGGCTTACTTTCCAAGATGAAGACATATTAGTGTTCTATGTTTCTCTCTAGCCCTCCTTTCCCCTACCTCCCAACCTATATCCATTTCTCCACATCTCTATTTTCACCCTTTTCCAAGCCATCATCTTAACAAGCCAGGTGCTCCAATGAACCACCCAGGGAATGGTGATGAAGTGAATGAGGACAAAGTGATGGTAAAGCAGCTTCATGGGTAGGAAACTCACATCTCTAAGAAATGCTGTGCAGAACTCTTTAGCATCTCTGAGTTCTTGGAACATAAGAAAAAATCGCACTAAAAATCCACCTGTCCTCACCATGAATGACAGCGAGGAGTCAGTGCCTTCAGAAGACTTTTGTGCAGCTGTACCAAGCCACCAGCCACCCAGTTCAAGCAGCGACAGTCCCAAGGAAAATGGTGGCAGCTAAGGGTACATAAAGGAGAAGCTGGGCGCAGAGTCTCTCTTGCACTTAAAGACAGAGACTGCCCTACCATCCACACTCCAGAACATAAGCTATTTACCCAAAGGCAAAGTGGCCAATATTAATGTGACTTTTCAGGCATTACAAGGAGACAAGGGAGTGGTAAATCAGTGGAGCTCATATGTGCTGCTGGCCCCTCTGCCCAGCGCCAACAGCATTTTTTCAACGACAGCAGATCTAGCTCACTGAGCAGATTTGCATTCAAGTGAACTCGGGGGCCTCCCACACTCTCCACTCAGGCTAATACCCTGAAGACCTTAGATAGCCACATGTCCAAGCAAGTTTCTGTAGCTGTGGCTTTGCTCAGCCAGAAAGCTGGAAGCCAAGGTCTGTCTCTGGACACCTTAAACAAGCCAAGCTATCTCACCAGCATCCCTTCTGCTGCCAGCTCTGTGACCCCATGGCTGACACCCTTCACCCTGAAGCTGGATAGGACACGGGTGCTCCTGAATATTGTGTCTCAGCTCCCAAGTGCTTTGCTACCTCAGGCTTGGGTTCTGTGCTCTTCCAGAGTCCTTTCTCTACTGTGGCATTATACCCATCCAAGAAAGAGAAAGATAAGCCACCAAACATCTGAGATGTGTGTCGAACCCAAAGACGAGGCCATCCTCTACAAGCACAACTGTAAGAACTGTGGCAAGGTTTGGGAGACTGGTAGCTCCTTGCAGATCTATCCCCACATGCATACTGGAGAGAGACCCTTCATGTTCTCTGTGTGTGGTCATGGCTTCACCACCAAGGGTAACCTCAAGGTATACTTTAATCAATATCCCCAGGTGAAGGCAAACCCCCAGCTGTTTGCCAAGTTCCAGAACAAAATGGTGGTAGTCAATGGCACCCCATGCACTCCCTGTACCTGTCCCCATAGATGAATCCAGTCTCTCTTTAGACAGCAAACTTGTCCTTGTAACAAGGACCCCCTCCATAGAACTATCACAAAATCTTTCTTTGGGGGTTAACCCCAATGACCACATGGGTGGCTCATTGTTGGGCCTTCTCCAGAAAGTAAGGGTGGACCCACACTCCCTGGGGTGGTGCCAAACCATAATTCCCCAAGGGTTGGTGGCTTTCAAGGGAGTGGGACCACCAAGCCAGGGTCAGAGACCATGAAATTGCAGCAGCTGGTAGAGAACAGCAACAAGGCCACTTCTGACCCCAGTGAATGTCTCATTTGCCACCGAGTCTTAAGCTGCCAAAGTTCCTTCACAATGCATTACCTCCCTTGGGAAAACTGGCCTCCATACCTTGTCTACACAGTCCCTGTACAGGTTTCCTGATCGGTAAGTAAAGAATGTTGCTTTCTAACAGGCCCAGGAGCCCCAAGTTATCTCGGGACCTCAAGAGAAGAGGAAATTTAGGTATTTGATGGTACAAACCCATGGCTGGGTTCAGCTTTAAAAAAGTCTTATCTGGCCGGGCACGGTGGCTCACGCCTGTAATCCCAGCACTTTGGGAGGCCGAGGCGGGCAGATAACAAGGTCAGGAGATTGAGACCATCCTGGCTAACACTGTGAAACCCCATCTCTACTAAAAAAATACAAAAAATTAGCCGGGCATGGTGGCACATGCCTGTAGTCCCAGCTACTCGGGAGGCTGAGGCGGGAGAATTGCTTGAACCCAGGGGGCAGAGGTTGCAGTGAGCTGAGATTGTGCCGCTGCACTCCAGCCTGGGCAACAGAGCAAGACTCCACCTCAAAAAAAAAAAAAAAGTATTATCTAAGATTTCTTAAGGAACAGAGATCCGTCAAAGACAATTTTAAAAGCCTATGTTAAAAATAATTATTCTTGAAGTCAAGGCAGGCGGATCACTTGAGGTCAGGAGTTCAAGACCAGCCAGGCTGGTATGGTGAGACCCTGTCTCTACTAAAAATAGAAAAATTAGCTGGGCGTGGCAGCGTGTGCCTGTAATCCCAGCTACTTGGAAGGTTGAGGCATGAGAATCGCTTGAACTCAGGAGGTGAAGGTTGCAGTGAGCCAAGATCATGCCACTGCACTCCAGCCTAGGCGACACAGTGAGACTCCATCTCAAGAAAAAAAAAATCTAACAATTATTATTATTATTGCTGCACTTTATACACATAATCAGGCCAAGTATAATAAAGCAAATCAGTCTTACCATGATTTGTCTTTAGTAAAAATGGGAGACTGGAGAGAGAAAAATTGTTTCAAGAACGATGGTATGCCTGTTATTAAATTATAGTCTCATTCGTTGTTTTTAAGGGTTTTTTTCCTGCAATTTAGACTAACCGTGCTTATTCCTGTGAACCAACCAGTGATCTCTGGCTGCTGCTCAGAAGAAACAAGAGGGATGGGTAATGTAAAAATCTGGGTCAGTATTCTAATTCTGGGCACATATTAGAATCAGCTAGCGACACCATATCAGCTTGGTTTCAACAATTGCCCAGTTCGTGGAAAGCTTTCTTATTCAGTTCACTTGGAATAATTTTACTTACTTTGTTTTACTGTTGTGGAAAATATTGCTGCTGTACTCTTTGTGTAGGAATGCAGGATAAGCTTACTCAACATTTTCTTAAATTGAATACTTACTACAGATATCACCTTTTGTCAGAACTCAAGAGTTATGGATGGCCCTCACCATACTTACACTTTCTGACTGAGCTCCTCTCTACCCTGAATACAAGAGACCCTAATAGGTAGGCAGGAGTATCATTGCCCAATTCAGCCTGAAGAAGTTATGGAAGATGGATCTTTGTCCCTCTATAACCCTTAAGATTAAGGGTTCCTGGCCAGACGCGGAGGCTCACACCTGTAATCCCAGCACTTTCGGAGGCCGAGGCGGGTGAATCACCTGAGGTCACGAGTTTGACACCAGCCTGGCCAACATGGCAAAACCCCATCTCTACTAAAAATACAAAAATTAGCCAGGCATGGTGGCACGCACCTGTAGTCCCAGCTACCTGGCAGGCTGAGGCAGGAGAATCGCTTGAACTCGGGAGGGGAAGGTTGCAGAGGGCCAAGATCGCGCCACTGCACTCCAGCCTGGGTGACAGAGCAAGCCTCCGTCTCAAAAAAAATAAATAAATAAATAAAATAATAATAATAATAAAAGATTAAGGATTCCTTTGTAAAACGCAGGGGAGAAATATGTCAGAGGTGTTCAAACCAGAGTGCCTCCATCCTGAATAGGGGCTGGGTAAAATGAGGCTGAGACCTACTGGGCTGCATTCCCAGGAGGTTAAGCATTCTAAGTCACAGGATGAGATAGGAGGTTGGCACAAGATACAGGTCACAAAGACCTTGCTGATAAAACAACATGTGGTAAAGAAGCAGACCAAATCCCACCCAAACCAAGATGGTGAGGAAAGTAACCTCTGGTCATCCTCACTGCTCATTATATGCTAATTATAATACATTAGTATGCTAAAAGACACTCCCACCAGCACCATGACAGTTTACAAATGCCAAGGCAATGTCAGGAAGTTACCATTTATGGTCTAAAAGGTGGAGGAACCGTCAGTTCCAGGAGTTGCCCACCACTTTCCCGGAAAACTCATGAAAAACCCGCCACTTGTTTAGCATGTAGTCAAGAAATAACCACAAAAATAGCCAACCAGCAGCCCTCAGGGCTGCTCTGCCTATGGAGTAGCCATTCTTTTATTCCTTTACTTTAATAAATTTGCTCTCACTTGGAAAAAAAACATACATTACCACACCCACACTGGGGAGAGACCCATCCTATGTGAAATCTGTGGACAAGCTTTTTCTACCAAAGGCAACGTAAAGACACTTCTCAGGGTTCATGGAACCAACTCATCCATAAGTACATACCCCATTAGTCAAAAGAAATTTGCCAATGTGGTCATGTTGCAACAACATATTTGGATGAACATGGGCACTCAGATTCCCAGCATGTCCCCGCCAGAGAATCCCTGTGATTTTAGGGGTCCTGAGCCAATGATGGTCAGTGAGAATGGTAATACAAGTGCCATCTGCCATGATGATGTTGAAAGAAGATGCCACTGTGGACAAAGTCAGCTCCCAGGATGCCCCCAGTAGCTACTCAAAGGTCCTCACACCTCTTCTTAGCATCCACTTAATATAACCCACCCTAGGGTTTGCCACGAAGGCTTCCCTAGCAGTCACCAGGAAAGTGGGTCCTGTTCCTTCTGGCCTGCAGAGGCAGAGCAGCTGAAAAACGATTCAGTGGAGAGCAACAGTTTAATGACTCATTCTCACTGATGGGACACCAGGACTATTAGCCAAACTCCAGATGCTGTGGAAACCACATCCTTCCAGGCACGCTCCCTAGCAACTAGCCAAGCAGAAAGCATTATGACAAAGTCTCCAGATGCTGGGAGCAAAGCTGAGCACCCCAAGAACAGCCACACTGAGATGGGCTGTCTCCCATCAACGTTTTTCTGAGCCCAGTCAACCTATGTCAAAGTTCAAGTTTTAACAGGTTTGGTGGCTAGCACTTGTAATTCCAGCTACTAATGAGGCTGGGGCAGGAGGATCACTTGAGCCCAGGAGTTCAAGGTTGTGGTAAACTATGACTGTGCCACTGCACTCCAGCCTGTGCGAAAAGGAGAGACCCTGTCTCTAAAAAATAAAAATGAAAAGTTGAAGTTCCTGGTAATACAAATAGGAGACAGGGAAATACTGGACAGAAGAGGGCAGTTCCCCAGCAAAGGCCCCACCCTCAAGCCTGGATATCCACAGCCCTAAGTGAGAACAGGCATTCCTGTTTTTGTGCCGAAAATGTTGCCTTTTGGCCCATCACGCCCCCATCTTGTACCCATATAAACCCCAAACCCGAGGCTCCAGAAGCAGGAGATGAGGAGATGAGCAGACAAATGGCAGAATGGCACGGCACAGGAGAAAAGAGAAGAAACGTCAGGAGTTTGGCTGGGGGTGGTCAGAGAATCAGCCACCAGATGGCCAAACTGCAAGGGAAGATCATCTTCCCACTCCATCCCCTGTCCAGCTCCTCATCTATCCCACTGAGAGCCACCTCCACCACCCAATAAAACCCTGCATTCTCCATCCTTCAAGTCCATGTGTGACCCGATTCTTCCAGGATTCTGGACAACAGCTCAGGATACAGAAAGCTGTCACACTGGCCCTCTGCCTTTGCAGAAAGGCAGAGGGTCCACTGAGCTGATTAACACTTAAGCCATCTGCAGATGGCAAGGCTAAAAGAGTGCACTGTAACACACGCCCACTTGGGCTCCTGCACCTGTCTGTCTGTGTACTCCCCCTCCTGTAAGAGGTTTGAGCAGCGACCAAACAGACAAGCCACACGCATCACACGTCCTGTGAGGGGGGGTCAGGGAACTCTCCCCTTTCACTGGCACATTTGTTGGATCCTCAATCATGTCCCTGGTGTTAGCGGCTCAGCCACACTGACAGGCCAAGCAACACAGCTGCACACAGTGTGAGAAGAACTTCTTATCCACTAGTGCTCTTCAGATTCACAAATGGACTCACACTAGAGAATAGCCTTTTGTGTGCAGCATACATGGGCAAGCTTTTACCACCAAAGGCAACTTGAAGGTCCACTGTATGACTCATGGAGCAAACAATAACTCAGCACACCAGAGAAGGAAGCTAGCCATTGAGAACACTATGGCTTAATTAGGTATGAATGGAAAGAATCTCAGAAATGTTTACCGGAAATCCTGGCCCCTTCAGTGAAGGTGGTGGAACCAATATACCAACATGCTCAACAGTGGTCTTGCCATGAAGACTAGCGAGATCTCTATGACCCAGAGTGGTGGTGTTCCCACCCTCCCAGTTTCTGTGGGGGCCAACTCTGCTGTGAATAACACTGCTGAGTCCAAGATGGATGGCTCCCAGTCAGGTATCATTGCCAATGTGGAAAAACCAGGTGCTACTGAGACTGTTCCCACACATTGGTTCCCTCACTTCCTGGAAGAAAACAAGATTGTGGTCAGCTAAGCTAAAGGGGAACTTGCCTGGAAGAAGAAATGTAGACAGAGTGAAATGTCTAGACCATGCTTGTTCAACCCTCAGCCCGCAGGCCACATGCAGCCCAGGGCGGCTTTGAATGTGGCCCAACACAAATTCGTGAAGTTTCTTAAAACATTCTGAGATTTTTTTGTGATTTTTTTTTTTTAAGCTCATCGGCTATTGTTAGTGTTCGTGTATTTTATGTGTGGCCCAAGACAATTCTTCTTCCAAGGTGGCCCAGGGAAGCCAAAAGATTGGACACCCCTAGTCTAGACTGTGCTTTTTATTCCTTTATTATTTTTTATTTGTATAAATTTATGGGGTGCAAGTGTAATTTTGTTACCTGCATAGATTGTGTAGTGGTGAAGTCAGGGCTTTTAGGGTATTGATCACCCAAATAACCTAAAATGTACCCCTTAAGTAATCACTCATTATCCACCCCTTGCCTTACCCTTCCAAGTCTCTGTTGTCTATCATTCCACACACTACCTCCGTGTGTACACTTTATTTAGCTCCCACTTATAAGTGAGAACATGTGATATTTGTCTTTCTGTGCCTGGCTTGTTTCACCAAAGTTAATGGCCTCCAGTTCCATCCATGTTGCTGCAAAAGACATGATTGCATTCTTTTTATGGCTGCATAGTATTCCATGATGTATACATACCACAGTTTCTTTATCTAATCCTCTGTTGATGGACACTTAGGTTGATTCCTTATCTTCGCTATTGTGAATAGTGCTGTGATAAACATACTATTGCAGGTTGATTCCTTATCTTTGCTATTGTGAATAGTGCTGTGATAAACATACTATTGCAGGTGTCTTTTTGATATAAATGATTTATTTTTCTTTGGGTAGATACCCGGTAGTGGGATTGCTGGATGGAAAGTAGTTGCATTTTTAGTTCTTTGAGAAATCTCCATACAGTTTTCCATAGAGGTTACACTAATTTACATTCCCACCAACAGTGTATAAGAGTTCATTCCCTTTTCTCCCCATCCTCACTAACATCTGTTAGTTTTTCTCTTTTTAATAATAGCCATCTGACTAGTGTAAGATGGTTTATCATTGTGGTTTTAACTTGCACATCTCTGATGATTAGCGATGTTGAGCATTTTTTCATGTCGGTTGGCCACTTGTCTTCTTTTGAGAAATGTCTATTCATGTCCTTTGCCCACTTTTTAATGGGATTATTTGTTTTCTTTTTAAAAAAAAAAACCCATCTCCTCCTCCCGTTTTCCTTATTCTTACTGATATGCAAATGATGTTTACAGATGGCAACCTCAGGCAGTTCTACAATCACAATTGTTATGCTGCTTTGCAAAACATAAAAACAAAAAAAATCAAAAAAAGAAAATATCTATACCAAAACAAATACAGACTATAATTATTTTTTAATTTTGGAAAGAAGCAAGTCTTGAAAGTAGCTTTGTTACTTCCAACAAACTATATACATAGAAATTCTGTACAGCCTACAGTAACTATTTCCCAAGACTGTCGCCTATTTCAAGGTGGAACAGTTTGAACTTATTGAACCACAGTGGAAAAGACAACTACTTAGATTAATGGGGTGGGGAGGAGTACTGTATACTTCCATGATAACTGTCTGCAAGTAAATGGACAAGGTTATCATCTATTTAGGAACCTGTTTTGTATGTCTCCTAACCCTGTACCCATCTTTTGTTTTGTTTTTTGAAAGTACTTTCAAAAATAAAGCAAAAAAAAAGATTATAGAATTACAAATTCCTCCAACATTTTTTTTTTTTTAAGACGGAGTCTCGCTCTTTTCACCCAGGCAGGAGTGCAGTGGCGCTATCTCAGCTCACTGCAAGCTCCGCCTCCCAGGTTCACGCCATTCTCCTGCCTCAGCCTCCCCAGTAGCTGGGACCACAGGCGCCCGCCACCGCGCCCGGCTAATTTTTTTGTATTTTTTTAGTAGAGACGGGGTTTCACCGTGTTAGCCAGGATGGTCTCGATCTCCTGACCTCGTGATCCACCTGCCTCGGCCTCCCAAAGTGCTGGGATTACAGGCGTGAGCCACCGCACCTGGCCTAATTCCTCCAACTTCTTTTGTTTTCTAGATGGAGTCTCGCTGTCACCCAGGAGGCTGGAGTGCAAGGGTGCAATCTTGGCTCACTGCAACTTCCACCTCTGGGGGTCAAGGGATTCTCCTGCCTCAGCCTCCCAAGTAGCTGGGATTACAGGTACCCACCACCACACCCAGCTAATTTTTGTATTTTTAGTAGAGACGGGGTTTCAGTTTCACCATGTTGGCCAGGCTGGTCTCAAACTCCTGGACTCAAGTGATTTGCCCCACCTTGGCCTCCCAAAGTGCTGGATTACAGGGGTGAGCCACTGTGTCCAGACTCCTTTAACTTTAGAACTTTAAATAGGATGTCCTCAAATGGACTTATGTTAGTTGTTAGGGAGTCAATGTCTGCTTATTTAAAAACAGCTCAGTTGCAGCCACAAGAGTTCAAATGTATTCCACACACTTCCCTTTGCCTTCCTGAACACCAGAAGAGGTGGGCCACTGAGCAAGGAATCTCAGGTGACTTAATTTAGTTCACCAGTGCCCACTCTGTTGAAGAACTGGATTTTCATTCCAGAGGAGAAACTCATGGGAAGGATTGTTTCCTTTCACAGGGTCACATACTAATTTTTAAAAAATATAGTTGGTGCAACTTATGCCAAGTAATTATGCAGATTTTTTGCCCTGAGTATTGCATGAAGGCTACAAAGTTGGAACAGGCAAATCCTGGGTATGAAAGCTTTAGTTTAAATATTTCACTTTTTTTGTAGCCATAGTGTCTATTTTCCTATTTTATGACCACTGAAGTATTCCCAGGCCCTGTCTTTTTGTTTGTTTGTTTGTTTTTGAGACAGAGTCTCACTCTGTCACCCAGGCTGGAGTACAGTGGCACAATCTCAGCTCACTGCAACCTCCGCTTCCCAGGTTCAAGGGATTCTCCTGCCTCAGCCTCCCAAGTAGCTGAGACTACAGGCATGTGCCACCATGCCCGGCTAATTTTTTGTATTTTTAGTACAGATGGGGTTTCTCTATGTTGGCCAGGCTGGTTTCAAACTCCTGACCTCAGGTGATCCACTGGCCTTGTCCTCCCAAAGTGCTGGGTTTACAGGTGTAAGCCACCATGCCTGGCCGCTGTCTTAAACCTAAGTGTTACTGGTGGAGGGTGTCCAGGTTCTTGTCGTATTGGACAAAACAGACAAAGCAAGGAAAGAATGAAGCAACAAAAGCAGATTTATTGAAAATGAAAGTGTACTCCACAGTGTGGGAGCGGACCTGAGCAGCGACTCAAGGGCCCAGATACAGAATCTTCTTGGGTCCAAATACCCCCTAGAGGTTTCCCATTCCCATTGCACTTGGTGTTCACCTCATGTAAATGAAGTGGTGGCCCACAATCACTCTGATTTGTTGCTGTCTGCAACCAATTTCGAAGTTACAAAATTACACTCTTATGCAAACCTGTGATTGGTTTTTGCAACCGGTCAGAGGTACTTTCAATTTCCCATCTGCCAGGCAGAAAAGGTGGAGGTTTGCAGAGGGAATAGTCTCTGGTCCTTTTGTTATTTAGGTGTGGAAAGTTGGGGTTTCCCTTTCAATTTAGTTCTAGGAAGTCAGCATGAACCGGACTTGGGTTCCCTGCCTCCAGACCCTATTCTCCTGCTTCATAAGAGTTGATGTATTGGTGGGAACAGCTGGACATGTAAGATGTTTTCGTGATTCCTTTTTTCAAATCCCCTTTTGTATATGTAATAATACTGAGCAAACAATGAAATGTTGCTCTAACAATTAAACCTAACTTGTGGGTGGAGAAATCATTCCCCTCTAAGTAAAAAGCCCTTATTGAAATGTGCATCAAGACTGTTGCCCAAAGTTTTGTCTCTTAGTTACTGCACCTGACTTTAGGATACAAAATGTTTTTTGTCCAGTTGTGCCTTTCCTTCTGGAATTGTAAGTGAACACAATAATAGTACCTCTTTACGCTAAGTGGATATGCTACAGAGAACACAGCAGTGGTTTTTCCACTGTTGAACTAATGATGCTTTGTGAGTGTACGATCTATGGAGAATCCCCTGTAGTTGTACCTGCTGATGCTGTCTTGTCTGTTGGGAAAACAATTTTGCATGTTTTTCTCTCCAAAATAATAATTATATTACTTATATTACAATCAGTATTATAGTAAATGTAAATGAAATAAGTACTACACTCAAAAGTAAGGGATAGACTGGGTGTGGTGGCATGGTGGCTTATGCCTGTAATCCCAGCACTTTGGGAAACCAAGGCAGATCGCTTGAGCTCAGGAGTTTGAGACCAGGCTGGGCAACATAGCAAAACGCTGTCTCTACAAAAAAAAAAAAAAAAAAATACAAAAAATACAAAAAAATTAACCATGCGTGGTGGCGCATGCCTTTAGTTCCAGCTACTTGTGTGGCTGAGGCAGGAGGATCGCTTGTGCCAGGGAGGTCGAGGATGCAGTGAGCCATGTTCATGCCACTGCACTCCAGCCTGGGCGACAAAGTGAGATCCTGTCTCAAAAAAAAAGTAAAGGATTATCAGACTGAATTTAAAAACAGGATCTAACTATATGCTGTCTAGAGCAGAAACTTTAGATTCAATATATACTACAAATAGGTTGAAAGGATGGAAAATAATATACCATGCAATAACCATGAGTGAGCCGGCTATACCAATGTATTAGTTTTCTATTGCTGTGTAACAAATTATCACAAATTTAGTAGCTTAAAACAATACCCATTTATTATCTCACAGCTCTCTAGGTCATAAGACCAAGCAGGTTCTCTACTTAAGGTTTCAAAAAGCCAAAATCAAGATGTTGGCCATGCTGGGCTCTCATCTGGAAGTTCAAGGGAAGAATCTACCTGCAAACATAAAACAGAATCTGCTTCCAAGTTCATTCAAGTTATTGACAGAAATGCAGTTCCATGAAGCTGTAAAACTGAACTCTCCATTTCCTTGATACAGTGATCCCCACTACCATCAAATAAACAATAGAGCATCAAATCCTTTGTGCTTTGAATCTCTGATGACCTCTTCTGGTACTAGCCAGAGAAAATTCTCTGCATTTAAAGGGTTCACCTGACTAGGTCAGTCCTATAATCTCCATATACTAAGGTTAACTGACTCATGACTTAAATTATATCTGGAAAATTAATTCCTTCAGAGCAGCACTCAGGTTAACATTTTAATTAATTTAAAATTGATTATATTATAATTGACAAATAAAAATGGTACATATTCATGGTATACAACAGGATGTTTTGATAGATGTATACATTGTGAAATGATTAAATCAAGGTAACTAACATATCTGTTACCTCACATACTTATCACTTACTTATCACTGGTGGGAACACAGTTATCCTAGCACCATTTGTTGAAAAGACTGTTATTTGCACATTGAATTATCTTGGCACCTTTGTCAGCCATCAGCTGACCATAATATAAGGATTAATTTATGGACTCTCCATTATATTTCTATCCTCATGTCAGTATCTCACTGTCTTGATTACTGTGAGTTATATATATAGTAAGTTTGAAAGATGGAAATGAAAATTCTCCCATTGGCTCCTTTTCAAAATTGGTTATTCTGGGTCCTTTGTATGTCCATATCCTGTACATATTTTAGGAGCAGTTTGCCAATTTCTACAAAAAAAAAAAAAGGAATGCTTGCTAGGATCTTTACAGGGATTTTGCTTAATTTTTATTTTTTTATTTTCAGTTTTAGAGATGTGGTCTCACTCTGTCATCTAGGCTGGAGTGCAGTGGCATGATCATGGCTCACTGCAGCCTCAAACTCCTGGGCTCAAGCCATCCTCCCACCTCAGCCTCTGGAGTAGCTGGGACTACAGGCATGCACCACCATGCCTGGCTGGGATTTCGTTTAATTTATAGATCAATTTGGTGAAAACTGTCATCTTGGCAATATTGGGTCTTACAATTCATGAAGATGGAATTTCTCTCCATTTACGTAGATCTCTTATTTCCCTGAGCAATGTTTTATAGATTTTGTGTATATCTACATTTTTTGCTAAATTTATTTCTAAGTATTTTATTCCGTCTGATGTTGCTGTGAATAGAACTGTCTCCCTAACCTCATTTTCACATTTTCACTGATAGTATATAGATACCTAATTTATTATATTTAACTTTTACCTTATATGCTTGATAAACTCATTTATTAGCCTAGATGCCTTTTTGTAGATTCCATCTGACTTTTTACATTAAAGATCGTCATCTGAAAAGAATGCTGGTTTTACTTCTTTCTTTCCAACTTGAATGGCTTTTATTTCTTTCTTTTCTGATTGCACTGGTTTCGAATGTCCAGGACAGTGTTTAACACAAGTGGCAAGAGTAGACATCCTTGAGTTGTTTCCAGTCTTAGGAAGAAAGTGTTCACTTTCACCGGCGATGTTATGATGATGTTATGATGTGAGCTGTAGACTTTTCTCGTGCCCTTTATCAGTTTGAGAAATTTACCTTCTATTCTGATTTTGTTGAGGATTTTTAAAAAATGTGGTGAAACATATGTAACATAAAATCTACCTTTTTAACTATTTATAAGTGTATAGTTCAGGGACATTAAGAACATTTACATTGTTGTGCAAGCATCACCACCATCCATCTCCAGAGTTTTTCATCTTCCCAAACTGAAACTCTGTACCCACCAAACAGTAACTCTCCATTCCCTCTGCTCCCAGCTCCTGGCAACCACCATTCTACTTTCTGTCTCTATAAATTTGGTTACTCTAATTACCGCATGTAAGTGGAATCCTTTTGTATTTTTTCTGATTCTATTTTATCTCCACTAAAAAAACAATATTTTTAGAGACAGGGTCTGACTACGTTGCCCAGGCTGG
The DNA here is from genome assembly GCF_029289425.2 of Pan paniscus. Taxonomy (NCBI): domain Eukaryota; kingdom Metazoa; phylum Chordata; class Mammalia; order Primates; family Hominidae; genus Pan; species Pan paniscus. Next base: position 129,305,077 of record NC_073272.2, read on the forward strand.
AGTACAGTTCACAGGCACAATCATAGTGTACTATAGCCTCAAACTCCTGGAGTCAAGCTATCCTCCTGCCTCAGCCTCACAGGCACGCATCACTGCGCCAGGCAAAATCTATTTTATCTCCATCAAAAATGGAGATAGGCCGGGCACGGTGGCTCATGCCTGTAATCCCAGCACTTTCCAAGGCCCAGGTGGGCAGATCATTTGAGGTCAGGAGTTTGAGACCAGCCTGGCCAACATGTCGAAATCCCATCTCTACTAAAAATACAAAAATTACCCCGGCATGGTAGCGCACGCCTGTAGTCCCAGCTACTCAGGAGGCTGAGGCACGAGAATCACTTGAACCCAGAGGCGAATAGGTTGCAGTGAGCTGAGATTGTGCCACTGCACTCCAGCCTGGGTGACAGAGCAAGACTCTGTTTCAAAAAAAAAGAAAAAGAAAAAAAAAGAAAAGAAAAAGAAAAAGAAAAGAAAAAAAGGAGATAAAATAGAATAATAAAAAATACTCAAATATGCAATACAAAAAAAAGGCAGGAAAAGAGAAAAGGAACACAACAGGTGGGGAAAATATAAAACAATCACAAAAATAATAGATTTAAACTTAATCATAGGCTGGGCAAGGCTCACACCTATAATCCCAGCACTTTGGCAGGCGGAGGCAGAGGATTGCTTGAGCCCAGGAGTTCAAGACCAGCCTGGGCAACAGAGCCAGACTCCATCCCTACAAAAAATTTAAAAATTAGCTGGGCATGGTGGCACTCACCTGTAGTCCCAGCTACTTGGGAAGCTGAGGTGAAAGGTTTGCTGGGGCCCAGGAGTCTGAGGCTGCAGTGAGCTATGATTGCAACACTGCACTCCAGCCTGAGCAACAGAGCAAGACCCTGCCTCAAAATAAATAAATAAATAAATAAACTTAATCATATAAATAATCACATTAAATTAAAATGGCCTAAATACTCCAATCAAAAGCAAAGATTGTCAGCTTGGATAAAAAAGTAAAAACCAACTATATACTATCTATAAGAAGCACACAGCCAAGTGCAATGGTTTACACCTGTAATCCCAGCAATTTGGGAAGCCAAGGTGGGCAGATCGCTTGAGCTCAGGAGTTGAGACCAGCCTGGCCAACGTGGTGAAAACCTGTATGTACAAAAAAAAAAAAAAAAAGAAAGAAAAAGAAAAGAAAAGAAAAATTAGCCGGGCATGGTGGGGTGCGCCTATAGTCCCAGCTACTTCGGGGGACAGAGGCAGAAGGATAGCTTGATTGCTGGAGTTCAAGGTTACAGTGAGCTATGATCATGCCACTGCACTTAGCCTTGGTGACAAAGTGAAACCCTGTCAAAAAAAAAAAGAAAGAAACAAACAAATTTTAACATGAAGCCACAAATAGGGAAAAAGTAAAAAGCATGAAAAAAAGACATGTCATGTTAACACCAATCAAAAGAAAGCTCTAGGAGCTGTATTAATATCAAAGTGGACTTCAGAGGAAAGAATATTACTAGAAATAAAAATGGTTATTTTATAATGATAACATGATCGATTCATCAAGAGGACTTAATCTTAAATGTTTATGCATCTGTATTAGTTTTCTATTGCTGCATAACAAATTCTCACAAGCTTAGCAACTTAAAACAACATATATTTATTATCTCTCAGTTTACATGGATCAGAAGTCTCGGAACAGCTTAGCTAAGTCCCCTGCTCATAATCTAAGGAGGCTGTAATCAAGGTATTAGCTGATAGCTTTGTTCTCCTGGGGAAACTCAACTAGGAAAGAATAATTTCCAGGCTCATTCCAGGCTCCCGGTTGGCAGATTTTACTTCCTTGTGACCATATGACTGAGGGCCATACCAACTCAACATATTGACCAACTTCACCTAATTGGCATTTATAGAACACTCCAACCAACCACAACAGAATATACATATTTTTCAAAAGCACATAGACCATTTACCAATATATGCCATACTTTGAGCCATAAAACAAGTCTCAATAGACTGTAAAGGATTCCAGTAATAAAAAGCATTTTCTCTAACCACAACTGAATTAAATTAAAAGTCAATAACAGAAAGACTTGTGGTAAATATTGAAATATTTGTAAATTAAATAACATATTGCTAAACAACCCTTGGGTCAAGGAAGATATCAAATGGAAAAATTAAAAAGAATTTTGAAGCTAAGCACAGTGGCTCACACCTGTAATCCTAGCACTTTGGGAGGCCAAGGCAGGTGGATCACTTGAGGCCAGGAGTTCAAGACCAGCCTGGTCAACATGGTGAAAACCCATCTCTACTAAAAATACAAAAATTAACTGGGCACGGTGGCATGCACCTATAATCCCAGGTACTCAGGAGGCTGAGGGAGGCAAATTGCTTGAGCCCGGGAGGCGGAGGTTGCAGTGAGCCGTGATCATGCCACTGCACTCCAGCCTGGGTAACAGAGCGAGAATCCATCTCAAAAAAAAAAGAAAAGAAAAGAAAAAAGAAATATACCACTTACTATGATTCCATTCATATGAAATATCTATAATAACAGGCAATCTATAAAGAGGAAAAATAAATTAGTGGTTGTTTATGGCTGGAGGTGGGGAGATGGGGAGGGACAGCTAATTGGTACAGAGCTTCTTTTAGTGGGGACAAAATGTTCTAAAATTGATTTTGGTGATGGTTGCACAACCATGTGACTACATTTAAAAACATTGTACACCTTAAATGAATGAAGTGTATGATATGTGAATTGTATTTCAACAAAACTGTTAAAAAAATTCTAAACAAAAATAAATTCTAAACAAAAGTTGAGCAAATCAAATTCAACAATATATAAAAAGGATGATATATCATGACCAAGTGGGGTTTATCCCAGGAATGTAAACTTGGTTCAACATTAGAAACCCAATCAATGCAATTCACATATTAACAAACTAAAGAAGAAAAACCATGTGATCTCTCCATAGATACAAAAAGAGCATTTGACAATCCAAATGTATTCCTAATAACTCTCCGCAAACTAGGAATAGAAAGAAAATTTCCTCAACCTGATATAGGACATTTACCAAAATAAAAAATCTATGGCTAAATCATACTTAATAGTGAAAGACTGAATGCTTCTCCTAAGATGGGGAGCAAGACAGGGATGTCCACTCCGACCTCTCTATTTAAAACATTGTATGGTAGGTCCTAGTCAATGCAATCACATAAGGGGGAAAAAATGAATGCCATGAAGATTGTAAAGGAAAAAGTAAAACTTTTTTTTTTTGCAGATGACATGATTGTTTATGTAGAAAATTAGAAACTCCAAAATCTACTAGAACTAATAAGTGACCTCAGAAACATGACAGGATAAGAAATCAATATACAAACATTAATTTCATTTCTATATAATAACAGTGAACAACCGGAAATTGAAATATAAAAAGCAATGCGGTTTTGTGTGTGGTTTTTGTTTTGTTTTGTTTTTTTGAGACACGGTCTCACTCTGTCCTGCAGACTAAAACAAAATGAAACAAAACCACATTGATGAGGGTACTCCAAAGAGACACAGGATTCTGAATGGCATTTCTGTTAGGGAAAAAAAAGAGGGAGAGAGAGAGACAAGAACCAACAGAAAGAGCTCTCAATGGTCAAAGTTGTTATAATTTCAGCAACGAAATTAAGTACTGTTGGATTACAGCAAAAATTATAAAATAAATGCCCATGAATGCATATTGGTATAAATAAATTACTGAATAAATTAATAGATATGGGAGAAATAAATTTCACATGCAGAAGGATCCCAAATAATTTATGTAGGCATTCAGCCCTCGAGGAGGGAGTCCATAACTCTCCACTCCTTGAGTGTAGGCTGTACATACTCGAAGAGTACAGTAAGGAAAACAAGGGGAAAAAGAGTAGCTTTACAGTGAAAAACCTAACCAATGCTGCCTCAACCAGGTGATCAAGGACTCTGATATGGTTTGGCTCTGTGTCCCCACCCAAATCTCATCTCAAATTGTAATCCCCACATGTCAAGGGAGGGACCTGTAACCCCCATGTGTTGAGGGAGGGAGGTGATCGGATCATGAGGACAGTTTCCCCTATGCTGTTCTCTTGATAGTAGGTGGGTTTTCACAAGATCTGATGGTTTAAGTGTCTCACAGTTCCTCCTTCATATGCACTTCTCTCTCCTGCTGCCTTGTGAAGAAGGTTCTTGCTTCACCTTCACCTTCCACCATGATTCTGTTTCCTGAGGCCTCCCCAGCCATGCAGAACTGTGAGTCAATTAAACCTCTTTCCTTTATAAATTACCCAGTCTCAGGGAAGTTCTTTATAGCAATGTGAAAACAGACTAATACAGACCCCATCAACAGTGAGATGTCATGTCGACAATAGGAGCCTTTATTTTTTTCAGTATGTGCCTTTGATATGATGTGATGAGATGGCACTTTCTCCCATAACCCACAACCAAGTCTATGCGTGAGAAAACAGGCAAATCCCAATGAAAGGGCATCCTACAAAATACCTGACCAGCACTCTTCAAAACCATCAACGTTATTGAAAACAAGGAAGGTTTGAGAAAATATCACAACCAAATGGAGCCTAAGGAGACTAAATGTAATGTGATATCCTGGATAGAATTCTGGAATAGAAAAAAGGAGATTAGGTAAAAACTAGGAAAATCTGACTGACTTTGGTTAATAATAACGTATCAATACATTATTATAATATTAGGAAATTAGATCCAGAAATATATAAAAATGATATCATGACCAACTAAGGTTTACCCCAGGAATGCAAAGTTAGCTTAACATTTAAAGAAATCAATCAATGTAATTGACCACTTTAACAGAATAAAGTTTTAAAAAGTATATATTCATTTTAATAAATGCAGAGAAAGCACTTGAAAAAATCCACACCAGTTTATGATATTTTTAAAATTTTTAACAAACTAGAATTTAAAAAGAACTTCCTCAATCTGATAAAAAAGAATCTATGAAAATCTTATAGCTAACATGATATTCAGTGGTAAATTATTGAGGCTTCCCCCCAAAGAATGGGAACAAGGCAAGGATGTCTGCTTTTACCATTTCAATTCAACATTGTCTTGGACATCCTAACCAGTGCAATAAGGCAATAAAAAGAAATGAAAGCCATACAGATAAGAAAGGAAGAAATAAAACTGTCTTTATTCATAGATGACATGGATTTCCACGCATGGAAAAAGCTGTTATAATTTCGGCAATGAAATTAAGTACTGTTGGATTACAGTACTTAATGCATGGAAAACCCTCAGGATCCTACAAAAACAAAATACCAGAATTAACTAGTGAATATAGTGATATCACAGGATACAAAGTCAATATACAAAAATTAATTGTATTCCTATATGCTAGCAAAAATTTTGGAAATGATATTTTACAAAATACCATTCACAATAGCATCAAAAATATGAAATGCCTAGGGACAAATTAAAGAAAGATGTGCATAATTTCTACATTGCAATCTACAAAACATATAGAGAGAAATTAAAGAAGATTTAAGTAAGTAGAGAACTATACCACGTTCATGGATCGGAAGACTCAATATTAAGATGTAAATTAAGGCCAGGTGCAGTGGCTTATGCCTATAATCCTAGCACTTTGGGAGGCCAAGGCAGGCAGATCACTTGAGGCCAGGAGTACAAGACTAGCCTGGCCAACATGGTGAAACCCCGTCTCTACTAAAAATACAAAAATTAGCCAGGTGCAGTGGTGCATGCCTGTAATCCCAGCTACTTACGAGGCTGAGGCACAAGAATCACTTCAACCCAGGAGGCACAGGTTGCAGTGAGCCGAGATTGGGCCACTGAACTCCAGCCTGTGACAGAGCGAAACTCTGTCTTATTAATAATAATTTTTAAAAAGGTGTCATTTCTCCTCAAGTGTATCTGTAGATTCAATCAATTTCAATCAAAATCCCAGTAGGTTGTTTTGATAAAAATTGACAACCTGGTTTCTACAATTTATGTGGAATAGAAAGGCATGGTGGCACACACCTATAATCCCAACTACTTGAGAGGCAGAGGTGAGAGGATCACTTGAGGCCAAGAGTTCGAGAACAGCCTGGGCAACATAGCAAGGCCTGCCCCATCTCAAAAAAAAAAAAAAACAAAAAACCTGGCATAGTTATTGTGTAATAATAGACAAATAGATGAATGAAAGTGAATAGAGACACCGTAAATAGACCCACATGTTTATAATGAATTTATATTCAACAAAGATGCCAAGGCAATTCAATGGGGAAGGATGGAGCAAATATAAATTGAAGAAATAATGGCAAATGATTTCCCAAATTTGGTGAAAGACATTTATGTTTAGGGTCAAGAAGTAACTGAACTCGGCTGGATGCGGTGGCTCACACCTATAATCCCAGCACTTTGGGAGGCCGAGGTGGGCGGATCACAAGGTCAGGAGATCGAGACCATCCTGGCTAACACTGTGAAACCCCATCTCTACTAAAAATACAAAAAATAAGCCAGGCATGGTGGCGGGCACCTGTAATCCCAGCTACTTGGGAGGCTGAGGCAGGAGAATCGTGTGAACCCAGGAGGTGGAGGTTGCAGTGAGCCGAGATAGCGCCATTGCACTCCAGCCCAGGCAACAGTGCGAGACTCAGTCTCAAAACAAAAACAAAACAAAACAAAACAGAAGTAACTGAACTCAAGCAGGATAAAAACAATGCCTAGGTGCATTATAGTCAAACTGCTGAATACCAACAATTAACAGAAAATCTTTAAAATACCCAGAGAAAAATGATATACTACATACCAGGGAATGGTAATTTGAAAAACTGTTGAGTCCTCATAAGAAACTATAGAGGTCATTCAGCTGGGGATGATGAAAAAAAAATTGAAGATGAATGGTGGGGAGGGTTGCACACTAATATGAATGCTCTTTTTTTGTTTTTAATAGAGATGGTGTCTCGCTATGCTGCCCAGGTTGGTCTCGAACTATTGGCCTCAAGTGATCCTCCCACCTTGGTCTCCCAAAGTGCTAGGATTACAGGTGTGAGCCACCATGCCCAGACCTGAATGTTCTTAATGCCACAGAACTTTACACTTAAAAATAATTAATTCTGGGCCAGGTGCAGTGGCTCACGCCTGTAATCCCAGCACTTTGGGAGGCCGAGGTGGGTGGATCACAAGGTCAGGAGTTCGAGACCAGCCTGACCAACATGGTGAAAACCCGTCTCTACTAAAAACACAAAAATTAGCCAGGCGTGGTGGCACACGCCTGTAATCCCAGCTACTCAGGAGGCTGAGGCAGGAGAATTGCTTGAACCAGGAAGGCAGAGGTTGCAGTGAGCTGAGATCGTGCCACTGCACTCCAGCATGAGTGACAGAGCAAGACTCCATCTCAAAAAGAAAAAAAATTAATCCTGAGAAGATGCATTAGAATAAAAGGAAAAAACAAAAATGATAAAATGGTAAATTTTGTTTTGTACATTTTACCACAATTTTAAAAAAAGAAATTATAGAGTTCAAAAGACAGTGGAACAGCATCTTTAAAAAGACAGTGGAACAGCATCTTTAAAATGCTGAAAGAAAGAAAGGACAACCATCAGGCTAAAAGAATTTTTTTTCTTTTCTTTTCTTTTCTTTTTTTTTTTTTTTTTTTTTTTTGAGACAGAGTCTCACTCTGTTGCCCAGGCTGGAGTGCAGTGGTGTGATCTTGGCTCACTGCAACCTCCACTTCCCAAGTTCAAGCGATTCTCATGCCTCAGCCTCCTGAATAGCGGGGATTACAGGGGCCTGCCACCACGCTCGGCTAACTTTTGTATTTTTAGTAGAGACATGGTGTCATCATCTTGGCCAGGCTGGTCTTGAACTCCTAGCCTCAAGTGATCCACCCACCTCAGCTTCCCCAAGTCCTGGGATTATAGGCATGAGCAACCACACCTGGCCCAGAATTCTATATCTAGAGATAATATCCTTCAAGAATGAAGGTACTCATAACCCTCATACACTGCTGGTGAAAATGTAAAATAGTATAGCCACTTTAGAAAACAGTCTGGCAGTTTCTCAAATGATCAAACATAGAATTACCATATGACCCAGCAATACTCAAAAGAATTGAAAACAGAGACTTAGATGCTTGTACATGAATGTTTAGAGCAGCATTATTCGTAATATCCAAAACGTGGAAACAACCCAAAAATTCCATCAATGGATGAATGGAGAAACCAATTGTAGTATATCCAAACAATGGAATATTATTGGGCTATAAAAAGGAATGAAGTACCAATACATGCTATCATGTGGATAAACCTTGAACACTTCATGCTAAGTGAAAGAAGCCAGTCACAAAATACCACAGATTATACAATTCCATTCATATGAGATGTCCAAAAGAGGGAAATCTATAGAGACAAAGTAGACAAGTGCTTGCTTATGATTGTGTTGAATGCGGGAATAAAGGAATGGGGAAATGGAGGAATAGCTAAAATATAAAGTTTCATTTAGAGGTGATGAAAATGCTCTAAAACTGACTATGGTGATGGTCACACTTATCTGTGATTGTACTAAAAACCATTGAATTGTACACTTAAACTGAGTAAATCATATGATATGTAAATCATATCGCAAGCTGTGGTTTTTTGTTTGTTAGTTTGTTTGTGACCAAGTCTCACTCTGTTGCCCAGGCTGGAGTGCAGTGATGTGATCTCATCTCCCTGCAACCTCTGCCTCCTGGGTTCAAGCGATTCTCATGCCTCAGCCTCCCGAGTAGCTGGGACTACAGGCATGAGCCACCACACCCAGCTAATTTTTGTATTTTTGGTAGAGATGGGGTTTCATCATATTGGCCAGGCTGATCTCGAACTCCTGACGTCAGGTGACCCACTCGCCTCAGCCTCTCAAAGTGCTGGGATCACAGGCATGAGTCACTGCGCCCCACCTGTTTTTTGTTTGTTTTTTATTGTTGTTGTTTTGTTGTTTTGGGTTTTTGGGTTTTTTTTTTTTTTTTTGAGACAGAGTCTTGTTCCCCTGCCCAGGCTGGAGTGCAGTGGCGTGATCTCAGCTCACTGCAACCTCCGCCTCCCAGGCTCAAGCAATTCTCCCACTTTGGCCTCCCTAGTAGCTGGGACTACAGGCACACACCACCATGCCTGGCTAATTTTTGTATTTTTTGTAGAGATAGGGTTTCTTCATGTTGCTCAGGCTGATCTTGAACTCCCGATTTCAAGCAATCTGCCCACCTCGGCCTCCCAAAGTGTTGGGATTACAGGCATGAGCCACCACGCCCAGCCTCAAGCTGTTTTTTAAAAAAGAATGAAGGTGGGAAAAAAAAAGACATTTTCAGATAAAGAAAAACCAAAAGAATTCATCATTAACGGAGTGCCTAAAGAAGTTTCTTAGGGTTGAAAATAAATGATACTAAGGAATGTCAAATCTTCAGGAAAGAGGCCGGGTGCAGTGGCTCACGCCTGTAATCCCAGCGCTTTGGGAGGCCGAGGCGGGTGGATCACGAGGTCAGGAGATCAAGACTATCCTGGCTAACACGGTGAAACCCCATCTCTACTAAAAATACAAAAAATTAGCCGGGCACAGTGGTGGGCACCTGTAGTCCCAGCTACTCGGGAGGCTGAGGCAGAGAATGGCGTGAACCCGGGAGGCGGAGCTTGCAGTTAGCGGAGATCGCGCCACTGCACTCTAACCTGGGTGACAAAGCAAAACTATCTCAAAAAAAAAAAAAAAATCTTCAGGAAGGAATCCTAAGAACATCAGAAATGATAAATAACTGGGTTATTTTTATAATAATAACTGGGTTATTTTTTATAATAATTTTATCTAATTAATATAAAACACTATTTTCCTCTTAATTTACTAAAAATACCTTAAATTTATTTTTAGTTTATAGAGATGGGGTCTTGCTCTGTCACCCAGGTTGGAGTATAGTGGTGCAATCCCAGCTTACTGCAGCCTCAATCTCCCAGGCTCAAATGATCCCCCCACCTCAGTTTCCCAAGCAGCTGGGACCACAGACAAACCCTACCACGCTTGGTTAATTGGTTTTATTATCATTATTTTTGTAGAGACGGTGTCTCACTCTGTTGCCCATGCTGGTCTCAAACTCCTGGGCTCAAGCAATCCTCCTGCCTTGGTCTCCCAAAGTGCTGAGATTACAGGCATGAGCCACCGCACCCAGCTATACATTAAATTTTTTAAAGCCAAAATTGTAACATTGTCTCATGGGGTCCAAATATGTAGTTGTAGCACACACAGCATTACAGTATAAAGAATGGGTGGAGGAAGATACTTTAAAATTTGCTGTTGCTTTTATTTCTTCTTCTTCTTTTTTTTTTTTCTTTCCAGAGACAAGGTCTGGCTCTGTCACCCAAGCTGGAGTGCAGTAATGTCACTGTAGCTCACTGCAGCCTGAAACTCCTGGGTTCAAGCAATCCTCCTGCCTCAGCCTCCCAAGTAGCTAGGACTACAAGCGCACACCACGATGACCAGATAATTTTTAAATTTTTTGTAGAGACAGGGTCTTGCTATGTTGCCCAGACTGGTCTTGAACTCCAGCCTCAAGGGATCCTCTACCCTCAGCCTCCCAAAGCATTAGAATTACAGGCATGAGCAACCATGCCCGCCCTACTACTGCTTGTATAATCTGGGAATAGGAAGATATTTTTCTCTCTAAGTTTAGGAACTGAAATAGCAAACCTGAATGAAATGTGTATGAGTTCTTAGATTAGAAATGACTGTGTGCCAAAATCTTTTGTGCCTAAGAATTAATGTTAATCAAATATTTCCTCATTATACACTGTACCGTATTGTTGATAATTATTGTGAGCAGTAGCATTTTCAGTTGGGAGGCCGAGGCAGGAGGATTGCTGGAGCCCTGGAGTTTGAGACCAGCCTGGGCAACACAGCGAGATACGTATCTCTACAAAAAATAAAAATAAAATCAGCCATGCATGGTGGTATGTGCCTGTAGTCCCAGCTACTCAGGAGGCTGTGGTGAGAGAATCACCTGAGGCCGGGAGGTCAAGGTTGCAGTGAGCCATGATTGCACCACTGTACTCTTGCCTGAATGACAGAGTGAGACCCCGTCTAAAAAAAAAAAATTACATATATATAACTTATCTCAGGTTAATGCTTTTGGTGATGTATGCTTATAATCAAATGCCCTATCTCTGACATCTTAACAATTTAATCAGGTAGAAGTCAGCAACTCTAAACTCAGTACAGAGAGGGACTGGGTGTCCACAGTGTCTAGCTCATTCCTAAAAGCCCTCCTTAGAAGTTTTTTTTTTTTTTTTAAAGAATAGAGACAAGGGTCTCACTACGTTGCCCAGGCTGATCTTGAACTCCTGGGCTCAAGCAAACCTCTCACCTCAGCCTCCTAAAGTGCTAGGATCACAGCCGTGGGTCACCACACCTGGCCCTCAGAAGTTTTTGATAAGCTGGGCGTGCACCTGGTATCCCAGCCACTCTGAAGGCTGAGACAGGAGGATCCTGGGAGTTTGAGTCCAGCCTGGACAACATAGCAAGACCCTGGCTCAGTATAAAATACAAATTTTAGTCTGGGCATGGTGACTCATGCCTGTAATCCCAGCACTTTGGGAGGCCGAGGAGGGTGAATTGCATGAGCCCATAAGTACGAAGCCAGTCTGGGCAATATAGGGAGACCCCGTCTCTACAAAAAAATTTAAAAATTAGCCGAGTGTGGTGGCATGTGCCTGTGGTTCCAGGTACTCAGGAGGCTGAGGTGGGAGGATCACTTGAGCCTGGGAGTTTGAGGCTGTGGTGAGCTATGATTGTGTCACCATACTCCAGCCTGGGTGACAGAGCAAGATCCTGTCTCCAAAAAAAAAGTAAAATTTTTTTAAATTATTAAAAATAAATAAAGAATAGAAGTTTTTATTAACACATTGACCTCCTATATTTCTTTTTTAAATTTATTCTTTTTTATTTATTTATTTTTAGACGGGGTCTCACTCTGTTGCCCAGGGCTGGAGTGCAGTGGCATGATCTCAGCTCACTGCAACTTCTGCCTCCTGGGTTCAAATGATCCTCCCACCTCAGCCTCCCAAGTAGCTGGGACTACAGGTACATGCCACCATGCCTGGCTAAATTTTATATTTTTTGTAGAGACAGGGATTTGCCATGTTGCCTCAGCTAGTCTCGAACTCCTGGGCTCAAGCAATCTACCTGCCTCAGCCTCCCAAAGTGCTGGGATTACAGGCATGAGCCACCACACCCAGCCCTCTTCTTATTTTTTTTTTAACTCGACTATGCTTACTGGATTCTTCCTGTATTTCTAAATACTGTTGCATATTAACTATTATTAATTTGCATAGCTCTCTGTGAGCATAGGATATATCTGTTTAGCCAAATTTGTACAAATTACATAGATAAGCACCATTTTGCAGCTCAACCTTCAGAATCATTTATTCTAAGCAGTAATATACTGACAAATGTTTAACAGACTGAGATAGGGGGAGGTAATGCTGGCTTGTAGCATGCTGGTTTCCATTATGTAAATACTCCCACCAGGGCCAATTTCAAATCACCAATGTGAAGTCAACCGGCTCATGAAGTTCCTGAAATTCTGACAGTCAATTTTTGGGAGCTGGAATGAGCCGGCTCTAGTACTCCACCGACTCTGCTCCTTGATTTACATCTTCTTAAGGTTTTGGGTAACAGATACAGGTGTAAGGAGAAACAAAAGCCGGCCGGGTATGGTGGCTCACGCCTGTAATCCCAGCAATTTCGGAGGCCAAGGCGGGTGGATCACTTGAGGTCAGGAGCTTGAGACCAGCCTGACCAACATGGTGAAACCCCGTCTCTACTAAAAATAAAAAATTAGCTGGATATGGTGGTGCATGCCTGTAATCCCAGCTACTCAGGAGGCTGAGGCAGGAGAATCGCTTGAACCCGGAAGGCAGAGGTTGCAGTGAGCCGAGATCACGCCATTGCACTCCAGCCTGGGCAACAAGAGAGAAACTCGGTCTCAAAAAAAAAAAAAAAAAGAATTAAATCACATGAAAACATATGTCCACACAATACCATCCAAAAAGTAGAAACAACCCAAATGTCCATGAACCAATGAGTGGATAAATAAATTCGAGTCTATCCATATATTGAGAGACTATTCAGCAATAAGAAATGAAGTACTGATATATACCATAACATGGATGAATCTTGAAAAATTATGCCAACTCAAGCCAGTCACAAAATACTACATATTTTATGATTCCATTCATATGAAGTCTCCAGAATAAAATCTATAGAGACAGAAAATAGATAAACAATTGCCTAGAGCTGGGAGGGGTAATGATGGGGAGTGATGGCTAAGGGATGCAAGGTTTCCTGTTGGGATGATGAAAAATGTTCTTAAAATTTACTGTGGTTGTGGTTGCACAACTCTAAATATACAAAAAGCCATAGAATTGTACACTTAAAAAAAAAAAAGGCTGGGTGCAGTGGTTCATGCCTATAATCCCAACACTTTGGGAGGCCAAGGCGGGAGGATCGCTTGAGCCCAGGAGTGTTAGATCAGGCTGGACAACAAACTGAGACTCCCGTGTCTACACATTTTTTTAAAAAAATTAGCTGGACGTGGTGGCACTCGCCTGTGGTCCCAGCTACTTGGGAGATTGAGGTGGGAGCATCACTTGAGCCTGGGAGGTCAAGGCTACAGTGAGCTGTGATCTTGCCACTTGCCCTTCAGCCTGGGCAACAGAGCAAGACCCTGTCTCAAAATGAAATAAAATAAAAGAATAAACCATTGATTGGCTGGGTGAGGTGGCTCACGCCTGTAATCCTAGCACTTTAGGAGGCTGAGGTGGGTGAATTGCTTGAGTACAGAAGTTTGAGACAAGCCTGGGCAACATGGTGAAACCCTGTCTCTATTCAAAAATAAAAATAAAAAATATATACTATTGATACAGACCTGAATAAATCTCCAGTGAAAAAACCCAATCCCGAGAAGTTGCATCCTGTATGATTCTATTTATATAACATTTTTGAAATGAAAAATTACAGAAATGGGGAACAGATGAGTGATTGCCAGGAGTGAAAGAGGAGGCAGGGGTGGGAGAGAAGTGGTTGTGCTACAAAAGGGCAACATGACTGATGCTCCTGGTGATGGAGTTTTCTGTACTTTGACTGTATCAATATCAATATCCTGGTTGTAATATTGTATTAGAGGTGGGGTTTTTTCTCTCTCTCTCTCTTTTTTTTTTTTTTTTTTTTTTTTGAGACAGAGTTTCTCTCTGTCTCCCAGGCTGGAGTGTAGTGGTGGGATCTCAGCTCACTGCAACCTCTACCTCCTGGGTTCAAGCAATTGTCCTGCCTCAGTATTCCCAAGTAGCTGGAATACAGATGTGCACCACCAGGCCCGGCTAATTTTTTGTACTTTTAGTAGAGACGGGGTTTCACCATGTTGGCCAGGCTGCTCTCGAACTCCTGACCTCAAGTGATTCGCCCGCCTCAGCCTCCCAAAGTGCTGGGATTACAGGCATAAGCCACCGCACCCAATCACTTACAGTTGTATGTGAATCCACAAATATCTCAAAATTAAAAGTTTAACCAAAAAATAAATAACACAATGGATGTAAAAGCACTCTAAATTCTATAATTGTGAGTAAATTATTATTATGTATCTTATGATAACCATAGCATGGAACTATTATGACTTTATTAATTTATTGAAAGCACTTATTAAGTCCTTACTATGTTCAAGGACTAGGTTAGATGTTGCATGGCATACAAAGTTATAAACTTATGGTAAAATCATAACTGTTGTCATGTTGCAAGTTTTGGCTAAGCCTGGGTCCTTTTTGTGAAATGTAAGTTGGGTGAAATATAAACATACTTGTGATGGGGGACATACATTTTTATTTACTGATAATCACTGATAGCTATAATCAAGATCAAATGCTGTTAACTAATTATCTTTCACAATTCCTATACTCAACTTTATAACTTGACAAAAAACCTCAAAAGTATGCCAGGGCGGTGGCTCACGCCTGTAATCCCAGCACTTTGGGAGGCTGAGGCGGGTGGATCACCTGAGGTCAGGAGTTCAACACCAGCCAGGCCAACATGGCGAAACCCCATCTCTACTAAAAATTAAAAAAAATAGCTGGGTGTGGTGGCGGGTGCCTGTAGTCCAAGCTACTTGGGAGGATGAGGCAGGAGAATCGCTTGAACCTGGGAGGCGGAGGTTGCAATGAGCTGAGATCACGCCACTGCACTCCAACCTGGGCAACAGAGTGAGACTCCATCTCACAAACAAACAAACAAACAAAAACTTCAAAAGCATAACAGTGAACATTTGATCTCACTCTCCAAATCTGTTCCTTCCATCACTAACTAGTCTTCTCCATCTCAGTAAATAGTCTACCACCCACTCACTTGTTCAAGGCAGTAACTCAGGCATAATCTTTCTCTTTCTCTTACCTCCCATAGTCTTCTGGTGGGCCCATCAATAACATCACCTTATTCTAAGCCATCAACATCTTCTGCTGTGCTACACAATAGCTTCCTGACAGGTTTCTCTGCTTCCACTCTTGCCCCCCTCCAATCCATTCTCCACACAACAACCAAAGTGATTTTCTTAAAACTGAGATTGTCACCCCCTGACATAACCCTTTATTGGTAGCCTATTTCACTTAGACAAAATTCAAACTATACCATGGCCTACAAGGCCCTACATGATCTGAACTCTGCCAACTCCCCATCCTTCTGTCATTTACCTTCTTATTCATCATGATCCAACCACACTAGCCTTTCAGTTGCTAAAGTATACCAAGCTCTTCCCAACCCTGAAGGTCTGTGTACACATACTTTTTTTTTTTTTTTTTTTTTTGAGAGAGCATCTTACTCTGTCTCCCGGGGTGAGTCTGCAGGGGCATGATCATGGCTTACCGCAACCTCGACCTCCCAGGAGGCTCAAGTGATTTTTTTTTTTTTTTGAGACATAGTCCCACTCTGTCACCTGTCACCCAGGCTGGAGTGCAGTGGCGTAATCTCGGCTCACTGCAACCTCCACCTCCCGGGTTAAAGCGATTTTCCTGCCTCAGCCTCCCAAGTAGCTGGGATTACAGGCACCCGCCACCACGCCTGGCTAATTTTTGTATGCTAATAGAGACAGGGTTTTGCCATATTGGCCAGGCTGGTCTCGAACTCCCGACCTCAGGTGATCTGCCTGCCTCGGCCTCCCAAAATGCTGGGATTGCAGGCGTGAGCCACTGCACCCAGCCTCAAGTGATCTTATTACCTCAGCCTGTGAGTGGCTGGGACTACAGAAGTGCGCCACCATACCCAGCTATTATTTTTGTAGAGAGAAGGGTCACCTTGTGTTGCCCAGACTGGTCTTGAACTCTTAGACTCAAGCAATCCTCTGGCCTCAGCCTCCCAAAGTGCTGGGATTACAGGCATGAGCCACTGTGTTGGGCCCATGTTATTTTCTTTTCTCTCTTTCTTTCTTTCCTTACTTTTTTTTTTTAGACAGATTCTCGCTCTGTCGCCAGGCTGGAGTGCAGTGGTGCAATCTCGGCTCACTGCAACCTCCGCCTCCCGGGTTCAAGCAATTCTGCCTCAGCCTCCCTAGTAGCTGGGATTACAGGCGTGCCACCACGCCTGGCTAATTTTGGTATTTTTAGTAGAGACAGGGTTTTGCCATGTTGGCCAGGCTGGTTTTAAAATCCTGACCTCAGGTGATCCACCCTTCTCGGCCTCCCAAAGTGCTGGGATTACAGGCATGAGCCACTGCGCCCGGCCAGCCCACATTATTTTCTTTGCCTTGAACACTCTTCCCTAGTTTTTCACAAAACTGGCTCCTTCTTATCCTTTAGATCTCAGCTAAAATATTGCATTGGCTGTTCCATAACTCTACATAAGAGGGAAAAGGGGCAGCAATCTGATTAAAACTGTGAAGAGGGAATTCTTAGGGGATCTGTCTCAAAGCTGCATTTGCATAGCAAACACACTGTCTTTACTTAGATTAAGTATAGACCAATAAAAATGTCAATGTTTTCTAAAATGCTTTTATTCATACTTTATGTAAGATTAAGAAAACATCATCTGTCCATAAAAATATAATTTGGAGTACCCTGAGGGAAGTGGCAAGTGTTTCAAAGAGGATGGAGAGGCTGACAGGGACTAGAGAGTTTTTCTTATTTTGGCGATAAGGGTCTATTTGCATCTTTTAAGTAGGGGCATGCTGTGGCCTAACTTAAGTGATTAGATGAAGTGAGACTAAAGACTAAAAGGTCAGTAAAATCATTATTATTATTATGACATTTGTTAAGCATTTAATATGTGACAAATACGTTGTCCCTCAGTATCTGGGAAGGATTGGTTCCAGGACCCTCATGGATACCAAAATACAAAGATGCTCAAGTCTGACATAAAATGGTATAGTATTTGCATATAACCTATGCACATACTCTTATACACATTTATTTTATTTTATTTTATTTTATTTTATTTTATTTTACTTTATTTTATTTTTTGAGACAGTCTCGCTCTGTCGCCCAGGCTGGAGTGCAGTGGCGCGATCTCAGCACACTGCAAACTCCACCTCCTGGGTTTTAAGCAACTCTCTCAGCCTCAGCCTCCCGAGTAGCTGGTATTCTAGGCACCCACCACCACGCCTGGCTAATTTTTGTATTTTTAGTAGAGACGGGGTTTCGTCATGTTGGCCAGGCTGGTCTTGAACTCCTGACCTCAGGTGATCCACCTGCCTCAGCCTCCCAAAGTGCTTGGATTACAGGCATGAGCCACCAAGCCCGACCTTTATATACTTTAAATCATCTCTAGATTACTTATAATACCCAATACAATGTGAATGCTATGTAAATAATTATACTATATATTGTTTTATTGTATTTTTAGTATTGTTTTGGGTTTTTCTTTGTTGCTCTTTCCCAAATATTTTCTTTTATTCGTTTCTAAAAATACAGATGGAGTCTCACTCTGTTGCTCAGGCTAGTCTTGAACTCCTGGGCTCAAGTGATCCTCCCGCTTTGGCCTCCCAGAGTGCTGGGATTACAGGGTAAACCACCATGCCAGGCCTATTATCCCCATTTTAAAGATGAGAAAACAGCCTGGGCGGGGTGACTCACGCCTGTAATCTCAGCACTTTGGGAGGCCAAGGCGGGTGGATCACTTAAGGCCAGGAATTCGATATCAGCCTGGCCAATGCGGCGAAATCCTGTCTCTACTAAAAATACAAAACAAAAACAACAACAACAACAACAATTAGCCAGGCGCGGTGGCGCATGCCTGTAATCCCAGCCCCTCAGGAGGCTGAGGCAGAAGAACTGCTTGAACCCGGGAGGCAGAGATTGCAGTGAGCCGAGATCGAGCCACTGCACTCCTGCGTGGGTGACAGAGCAAGACTCCGTCTCTAAATAAATAAATAAGAGGAAACAAAGGCACAGAGAGTTAAGGGACTTACTCAAAAATTATAAACTAGGCCAGGCACAGTGGCTCACGCCTATAATCCTAGCAGTTTGGGAGGCCGAAGCGGGTGGATTGCCTGAGTTCAGGAGTTCGAGACCAGCCTGGGCAACATGGTGAAACCCCGTCTCTATTAAGATACAAAAAATTAGCTGGGTGTGGTGGCGTATGCCTGTAGTCCCAGCTACTTGGGAAGCTGAGGCAGGAGAATTGCTTGAACCCGGGAGGTGGAGGTTGCAGTGGGCCAAGATCACGCCACTGCACTCCAGCCTGGGTGACAGAGCGAGACTCCATCTCCCCCAACCCCCCCCAAAAAATTATAAAACTAGTAAGTGACAGAGCTAAGATTCAAACCCAGAGAGTCCAGCTTTAAAACTCAGGTTCTTCATCATGAAATGTATTTATTCGTTCATTCTTCATATTTCATGAGTATGAAAATGCTATAATGCTCCCCCTTTCTATAAGATTACTGCAATACCACAGGCTTGAAATTGCAAAGGTCTGAACTAATACAATGGCAAACATGATGGAGAAAGGTAAGGAGATATTTGAAAGAGACTCAGGGAAGTAAAACTGATAATGTGGGCAAACAGCTGTGGAGCATAAGGGGGAGGGGAATCTAAGATGACTCTCAGACTTCTGATTTTACTAACTGGGTAGTTGATGGGCCAATCATACAAATGGGAAATTCAGGAAAGGAACTCTGGTGGAAAAGATAGAAATTATTGGTCATTTTATGTTTGATGCGCTTGTGGGGCAAAAAGAATAGCCAGGAGGCAATCAGATATACCAGTCTGGAGCTCAAGAAAGAGATTAGGGCTAGAGATATAAATTTTGTTCTCATACAGCTGTTAAAGGCAATTTCACTTAGGAAGAGTATCTGTAATAAATAAAGAGGGCTTAGAGCAGAATTCTCGGAAACATCATCATTTAGGGAGTAAGCATATTAAAAGTATATTAAAAGCATCCAGCAGAGAAGACTGAGGAAGATGGTCATAGGGCTGATACCAGGAGAGAATGGTGTCATGAAATCTCAGGATGGAGTTTCAACAATGACAAAATTGTCTTTAATCCCACTAGAAAGTAAGCTCTAGGAAGCGATGGGACATATCTGCTTTGTTCATCAATGTATTCCCAATGCCTAGAGGCTTGGCACATACTAGATGGCCAAAAATATTTCATGAATAAGAAAACAAATCGGCTGGGTGCGGTGGCTCACGCCCATAATCCCAGCACTTTGGGAGGCCATGGTGGGAGGATCACCTGAGGCCAGGAGTTCGAGACCAGTCTGGCCAACATGGCGAAACTCCATCTCTGCTAAAAATACAAAAATTAGGCTGGGCGCGGTGGCTCACGCCTGTAATCCCAGCACTTTGGGAGGCCGAGGAGGGCGGATCACGAGGTCAGGAGATCGAGACCATCCTGGCTAACACGGTGAAACCCCATCTCTACTAAAAATACAAAAAATTAGCCGGGCATGGTGGCATGTGCCTGTAGTCCAGCTACTCGGGAGGCTGAGGCAGGAGAATCACTTGAATCAGGGAGGCAGAGGTTGCAGTGAGCCGAGATTGTGCCACTGCACTCCAGCCTGGGTGACAGAGCGAGACTCCGTCTCAAAAAAAAAAAAAAATACAAAAATTAGCCAGGCGTGGTGGCGCATGCCTGTAATCCCAGCTACACGGGAGGCTGAGGCAGGAGAATCACTTGAACCCGGGAGGCGGAGGTTACAGTGAGCCAAGATCGCGCCACTGCACTCCAGCCTTGGCAACAAGAGCGAAACTCCGTCTCAAAAAAAAAAAAGAAAGAAAAGAAAAGAAAAGAAATCAACAGTTACTAAATGCCACACAAAGTTCTGGGAAGCCAAAGACTGAGAGGTATCCGTTTTATTTAGCAACTTTGGGTGTCGCTGATCTTGTCCAGAGCAATTTCTGTGGAATAATGGGGCAGAAGCAAAATGGGAATGGATTACAAGAATGAAAAGAACGGGCCGGGCGCCGTGGCTCACGCCTGTAATCCTAGCACTTTGGGAGGCCGAGACGGGTGGATCATGAGGTCACGAGATCGAGACCATCCTGGCTAACACGGTGAAACCCCGTCTCTACTTAAAAAAAAAGAAAAAAAAATTAGCCGGGTGTGGTGGCAGGCGCCTGTAGTCCCAGCTACTCAGGAGGCTGAGGCAGGTGAATGGTGTGAACCCGGGAGGCGGAGCTTGCAGTGAGCTGAGATCGCACCACTGCATTCCAGCGTGGGCGACGGAGTGAGACTCCGTCTCAAAAAAAAAAAAAATGAAAAGAATGTTCTTGTCTATTATTTTTCTACAATCATTAATTAATATATATATATATTAGGCCGGGCCCGGTGGCTCACACCTGTAATCTCAGCACTTTGGGAGGCCGAGGCGGGCAGATCACTTGAGGCCAGGAATTCTAGACCAGCCTGGCCAACGTGGCAAAACCCCGTCTCTACTAAAAATGCAAATATTAGCCGAGCATGGTGGCGGGTGCCTGTAATCCTAGCGACTCGGGAGGCTGAGGCAGGAGAATCGCTTGAACCCGGGAGGTGGAGGTTGCAGTGAGCCGAGATCACGCCATTGCACTCCAGCCTGAGCGACACAGCAAGGCTCTGTCTCAAAAATAAATAAATAAAATTCTTAAAAGTTGATGGGAGAAAAAAAGTTGTTTAAAAAAATTTTTTTAAGTTGATGGGAGGTGAGGAAGCGTAGTTACTGATGGCCCCTTCTTGGATAAAAAAAATCTTTTGACTCAGGAAATGAAGAACAAAGCTGCAATTACAAGGGATCAAAGGAGATTTTTCCTTAAATGGAAGGAAACTTGTTATGTTCACCATCGGATCTCCGGGGCCCGGCACAATCTGGCCACTTAATAGGCATTCAATAAACCCCCGAGCTGGCTTGTGGTCGGCTTGCAGGACGCCGTCGCACGAGGACAGGCGCTGTAGTCTTTCCTTCTGGATTCTGCAGTGACGAATGAAGGCGCGGGCTCAGCCCCTGAGAGCGCAGCACCGTCGCCCTAAGCTAACCCACCTTGGGCCACGTGGAAACCAGGGGCCAGGAGGACAGACACCCGCGCGCCAGAGAAATACGGGGTGGGTGGAGAAAGGAATGCCCCACCCGCTGACAGCCGTTTCATCTCAGGCCTCCCAGTTTTCTGCAGGCCCCTCCCTACACGGCTCCTGCTTCTCTCACGCCTCGTACGGAACGGAAGTGACGTGTACGTCGCGAGCGATTGACGGAAACAGAAATTGCTTTGCGGCCGGCACGGAAATTGCTTTCCTTCGGCTTCCGTTCTTGGTCCATGTGAGAGAAGCTGGCTGCTGAAATGACTGCGAACCGGCTTGCAGAGAGGTGAAGGGCAACGAGGGGAGGGGGGATTCTGGGTCTCGTTGGGGGCCGGGTTCCCCAGCTTTTGGGAAATGGGAGCCCCCCCCCCTTTAACAGATGGCAGTGGTTCCCCTGAAGAGCTGGCCATTCGTTCCTATTTTCCGCGATCCAGCCTTTAAAGCCCTTTTAATTTAATTTCATTCGCTTACTCCGCTCCTCAGCTGTATAGCCGCATCCCTGTTGGTCCTGATGCTGTTTCTGCCTCCCCAGCTCATTTACTGTGTTTCACATTTTTCGTCACGTGGCCCCTTTTTCTGCCTCTGTCGCGGCCCGATTTAATCCTCTGCGCAGGCAGTGCAGGCGTTATAAACTCCCCGAATCTTGGAAAGCTTTGCTGAT
The DNA here is from genome assembly GCF_029289425.2 of Pan paniscus. Classification (NCBI taxonomy): domain Eukaryota; kingdom Metazoa; phylum Chordata; class Mammalia; order Primates; family Hominidae; genus Pan; species Pan paniscus. Next base: position 129,327,243 of record NC_073272.2, read on the forward strand.
TGGAGTCATCCACCACGTTTTGGCTCCTGTGATGTTTTGTGCCCCCCCCCACCCCGCCCCCGGAACTAAATGTAGTCCGTTTAGTAATGTTGGCTTTGCAAATACTAATAATATATGCTGTTAGGTAATGGTACATTTTATAATTTGTTTGTGGGTACCAATCTCCTTAGTTAAGCACCTACTTTACTAAGCAAGCCCCAGGGAAAGTGGCTTACCCAGCTGCTTTCGACCTGTTTCTCCATTCCTGGGAACAAGGATCAAGATAACACTTTTGATTAGGCTGCCTATCAATGAGTCAAATATATGGAGGATGTTTAGAAATATTAATCGTGAAACTGCCTTGCCTCCAGGGCTAGCTAGCAACAGCGTCTTTGGCCATATTATTCTAGGGTCTGACATTTTTACAGCTTCCCATAGGTTATAGGAAATGTTGTGCCAATCCCTGAAAAGTGATAGCTCTTTTACATGCAGTTTTGAAGTCAGGCATCACTCTTGGAGGTGATGCCTGACTTCAGTCTAAATTTCACATCTTGACAAGTTTCCAAAGGCATTCACGCTGCTTTATGTATCTTCTGAGGGATAGGGCTATTCCATGCTGAAATTACAATGTTTTCGAGATTGTTTTAATAGATTAGACATTGCTTCAAATAATAATATTTCTTTTTTTAATTTCGACTTTTATTATAATTAAGGGATACATATGCAGGTTTGTTACATGGGTATATTGCATTCACATTTCTCTGTTGCCTCTTTTAACAGCCTTCTGGCTTTGAGCCAACAGGAAGAACTAGCGGATTTGCCAAAAGACTACCTCTTGAGTGAGAGTGAAGATGAGGTGGGTGACAATTGCTAAACTGCCTTCAAAATTAGGGTAGAGAGCACATTCCTGGAATGGAAAGGTGTGACAATGTTCTATGTATTTGTTCAGGTCTCTCAAATAAATTGCAAATGGTTAGTGTTTCATATATAAGATACTGTATCATATTAAGTGCTATGAGGATTTGGAAACTAAGTTACAATCACTACCCTCAAGTTGCATAAGTATAATTTATAAGACCAACCAAAACAGGCCCGGGTGATGGCTCATGCCTGTAATCCCAGCACTTTGGGAGGCCAAGGCGGGCAGATCACAAGGTCAGGAGATTGAGACCATCCTGGCTAACACAGTGAAACCCCGTCTCTACTAAAAATACAAAAAATTAGCCAGGCGTGGTGGCAGGCACCTGTAGTCCCAGCTACTTGGGAGGCTGAGGCAGGAGAATGGCATGAACCTGGGAGGCGGAGCTTGCAGTGAGCCGAGATAACACCACTGCACTCCATCCTGGGCAACAGAGCGAGACGCCGTCTCAAAAATAAATAAATAAATAACAAGAGATTTTACTTGAGACTCAATTTCCATGTTGTCTTTTCCCTCCCCCTCATCCTAATGGTTTTTCCTTTTCTGTGTCTTAGGGGGACAATGATGGAGAGAGAAAGCATCAAAAGCTTCTGGAAGCAATCAGTTCCCTTGATGGAAAGAATAGGTAACGTTCCCGTCAGTTAGGGCAGGTTATATAGTCAATTCCATGAGATTTCTCTGCAGCTAATATTTATTGAGTGCTTCATGTAAAGACCTTAATACCAGTGCCTAGCATATAGTAAGCATTATATAATTAACTGTTAGCTGTTATTAGTATTAGTGCTATTATTGTAAGCATTTGCAGTCTTATTCCACACTGAAAATCTTTTAAAGCATTGAGTAGGCATTATTTAACCCCATTAGAGAAATAAATTGACTTACCCCCAAGGTCACCTGGCTCATAAGTTACAGGTTCAGGTGTGTTTGAATCTAAGTCCAATACGTTTTCCACTATGCTTACCTTGTAATAAAGAGAAGAGATGAGGGTTAGACAACCAAGTCCAAGTTAGGAACAGATCTCCTTGCTGCATCATGACAAAACCTGACCCTAGAAGAAATACAAGAAACCAAAGCCCTGTTTGAAGAGAGAAGTGTTTGTCTCTCCCAACCCCAAGCCCCCATAAAATTTATTCATTCCTATTATATCGTTTTGCCTAATTTCAGGCGGAAATTGGCTGAGAGGTCTGAGGCTAGTCTGAAGGTGTCAGAGTTCAATGTCAGTTCTGAAGGTAAGTTGAACAAAGGAAGATACCCATGCATGAAACCTGTGGAGTTCCAAGGGCACTGTGTTCACCTCACCCCCACTAGGAACTGTTTTTGATGTGGTTAATGACTCATACCATAAATACCTGGGAGAGTGGGTGAAGAAGTGTAGTCAGATGCCCTTCAGTTTCTTCCATCTCTCAAAGAAAGCCTAGAAGGCTGTGGTCAAGGTATCCTACAGAGTTTGATGAGATACTTATAGGATAGACGGACATGAATGAAGACAGCTGCCTCTTAGTAACTTAGTCATAATTCATATTTGTACAATTTCATTTTTATTTCAGTTCTCTTAACAATGCTTTGAGTTAGGAGACAGGCAAATATTCTCTTCAGCCAGAGCTCAGAGAGGTCACATTACTTATTCAAGGGCCTTTGCCTAGTACAGTATTTCTCAACCTTTGCTTTTTTATTGCTCCCCTGAGAGGAGCCTTTCAAGCCTTTTTTTTTTTTTTTTTTGAGACAGAGTCTCACTCTATCGCCCAGGCTGGAGTGCAGTGGTGCAATCTTGGCTCACTGCAAACTCCGCCTCCCGGGTTCACGCCATTCTCCTTCCTCAGCCTCCCGAGTAGCTGGGACTACAGGTGCCTGCCACCGCGCCTGGCTAGTTTTTTGTATTTTTAGTAGAGACGGGGTTTCACCGTGTTAGCCAGGATGGTCTGGATCTCCTGACCTCGTGATCCACCCGCCGCAGCCTCCCAAAGTGCTGGGATTACAGGCGTGAGCCACCGTGCCCGGCCTCAAGACATTTTTTTCCTCATTGTATCCCTGCCCCTGTGCCCCTTCCCCAGGAAATCAAGTCCTAAGGAATAAGAGTTTGTTGGACAGAGTTGAGCCTTGGAGGGACACAAAACATTGTAATATCTAAGATTTTTTTCATACTCCCCCAGAAAGAACCAATTTTCACCCTGGGGTGGCGGGGTGGTAAAATTGCCCCTGTTCAGAATACATGCTCTAATAAGTGGCAGCCGTGGGATTTTATCCTAATACTGAGTCTAGATGCCAAATCTTTTTCACCCTGTTCACAACTTAGGCAGCTAGAATGGGTTTTGCATTTGTAGTAATCACTGGTGTAGCCTCCTAGGGCAAATAACAATGTATTCCAAGCGTACTTATTCAGTGGATATTTATTGTGTTTCTACTAGGTAGCAGTATCAGGAACTGTTGTAGATACCAAGGTTAAAGTAGCGAATAAGATGTGAGCTCATGGGGCTTACATTCTAATGAAGGGAGACAATAAGAGAGGATGATGCAGTAAAGCAACTAAGTGGCTACTTTAGATCGATTGGTCATGAAAGGCCCCTGAAGAGGCAAAATTGAAGCTGAGATCTGAATGACAAGTCAAGTCAACCATGCAAAGACTGGGGAAAGCATTTCAGGCCAAGGAACAGCTAGCACAAAGGCTCTAAGGTAGAAACATGCACAACATGTTGAAGAATAGGAAAGAGGCCCCTGTGACAAAAGCATTCTAGAGGGTGGGGGTTGATATGAGGTTAGAGAGGCAGATGGGGATTAGATCTCATAGGACCATGTCCTTTAGGTAGATGAGATTCAAAGTATAATGGGGAGTCACTGGAGGATTTTCAGCAGGGTCATGACATGCTGTGGTTTATATTTTCGAAAGATAATTTTGGGCTGGATACAGTGGTTTACACCTGTAATCTCCAGCACTTTGGGAGGCCGAGGTGGGCAGACTGCTTCAGCCCAGCCATTTGAGGCTGGCCTGGGCAACATGGCAAAACCCCATCTCTACAAAAAAAAAATTAAAAAAATTAACCACGCGTGGTGGCACGCGCCTATAGTGCCAGCTACTTGGGAGGCTGAAGTGGGAGGATTGCCTGAGCCTGGGAGGCAGAGATGGCACCACTGCTCTCCAGCCTAAGTGACAGAGTGAGACCCTGTCTCAAAACAAACAACAACAACAGCAGCAAAAAGATCACTTTGGCTGTTTTTATTTTTGGCTGTTATGTGAAGAATGAATTGCAATGGGGCAAGAGTAGAAGCACCAGGAGAAAAGCAAATGAGTTTTGAATAAATATTTTCCCCTATCTTCTACCCCCTAACACGTTTGGGGATGAATGTAGAAGAGTGATAGTGTTGGCATGGCTAGAAATAGGCAATTGAAGTAAGAGAATTATTCTTGCTTCTCTGCACATTTGCCATCTACTGGCATTTTCTACTGAGGCTTCTCCCTACATTATATTGAGATCTTGCCTCACTTCTTGGTCTGACCAGAAAGTTTGACCTTTCCACAGGATCAGGAGAAAAGCTGGTCCTTGCAGATCTGCTTGAGCCTGTTAAAACTTCATCTTCTTTGGCCACTGTGAAAAAGCAATTGAGTAGAGTCAAATCAAAGAAGACAGTGGAGTTACCTCTGAACAAAGAAGAGATTGAACGGGTAAGCTACAGAGAAGGTGGTCTATTAAGGGAAAGAAATTGAATTGACAAGGGAAAATAGGGTAATAGAAAGAAGGGAAAGACCTGAAAAATGGAAGAAGGGGGAGTTGTGATTTCCCCACTATGGATAAGATTAAAAATAATCTACGAGCGCCAGGCGCGGTGGCTCACGTCTGTAATCCCAGCACTTTGGGAGGCTGAGGTAGGCGGATCACCTGAGGTCAGGAGTTCAAGACCAGCCTGTCCAACATGGTGAAACCCCGTCTCTACTAAAAATACAAAATTAGCCGGGTGTGGTGTAATCCCAGCTACTTGGGAGGCTGAGGCAGGAGAATCCCTTGAACCAGGACGTGGAGGTTGCAGTGAGCTGAGATCGCACCATTGCTCTCCAGCCTGGGCAACATGAGTGAAACTCCATCTAAATAATAATAATAATCTAGGAGAAATTGCAGTCCTGAGAAGCAAGAGGTAACCTCTAGCATCCTGATTCTTTCTTGGGCTAAGAAACCTTGCTTCCTAATTTCTTGTTAGTCCTTTGGGTTTGATGCTTTAATCTTGTGGCTCTTTCCGTTTACATGCCTTGCCTGCTTCAGATCCACAGAGAAGTAGCATTCAATAAAACCGCACAAGTCCTCTCCAAATGGGACCCTGTCGTCCTGAAGAACCGGCAGGCAGAGCAGCTGGTTTTTCCCCTGGAGAAAGAGGAGCCAGCCATTGCTCCCATTGAACATGTGCTCAGTGGCTGGAAGGTGAGTACAACAAAATGAAACTGAAAGGTGAGATTTTATAAGTTGGAGATTTCAGAGCCTGCAATTGATTTGATTGGACATGTTAAGCTAAACCCCAGCATAAGTCATTTTAGCTTAGTGCTCAGAAAGAAGGGGTTGCCCATCGTCATTGTCAGTCATGTGATAGCCAGTCACAATAGCTCTGTGATCACTTTTTTTTTTTTTTCTTGAGACAGGGTCTTGCTCTGTCACCCAGGCTGGAGTGCAGTGGCACGATCTCAGCTCACTGCAACCTCTGCCTCCTGGGTTCAAGCAATTCTCCTGCCTCAGCCTCCCAAGTAGCTGGGATTACTGGCGTGCACCAACACGCCCAGCTAATTTTTTTTTTTTTTGGATTTTTAGTAGAGATGGGGTTTCACCATGTTGGCCAGGCTGATCTCAAACTCCTGACCTCAAATGATCCGCCCACCTCAGTCTCCCAAAAGTTTTGTGATTACGGGCATGAGCCAATGCGCCTGGTCTCTGTGTCACTTTTCATCTGCTTGTAGTATACAGTACTTGCTATTTCCATGTTTTTGTGTTAAACCATGTGATTGCCCGTATAGCAGGAACATAATAATGTTTTCTTTCTTTTACCCCAGTTTTTAAAAAGCATTTAAAGCCACATTCTGATCCTAGGGAAATCAGGAACTCAGTAGCATTAATGATGCCTTAGTGAGGATATGTGAACAACAGAAGCCAAACTTTGCTTGTACAGGAATACCGCATTAGAATATAATGTGTTGCTGGCAATGACTAGAACTTCAGCAGGTAACTTACTATGACTCTGAGCTGCAGGGCAGGGGTTGATGTTTTAGAGCTGGGTTTCCCAAACACTGACCCCTAACAAAGTTTGTGTCTGAAGCAAAAGGATAATTCTAAGTATGTTTGTTTGGTGGGTGTAATGTTGCCAGTTCTTTTTTATTATGAGGTTATTCTATTTTAATGGTGTTGAAATATCTTTTCTTCTATGAAATGATGGTGGTAGTAAATGATGGGATTGGGGGTGAAATGGTAGTTATGCTCTTGGCAAAATTAGAAGTTGGAAATCCTATGTTGGTCCCTGAAGTCCGGTTTTTAGTCCGAATAACTGCTTTAGAACAGCTAGCCTACTTTTCCAATACACCATTGGTATGGAGTCTATAATGGGCTGATTAGTCTTAAATAGATGCCCTCTTTGTGCTTCTCCTCTTTACTTTCCAAAAACCCAAGAATGGTAGTTTCTTAGGCGTTGGGAAGTTGAGCTAATTAAAGCTAATCAAAGTAAACATTGCTTGCCACAATAGCTAGAAATTGAGCGAGTAGTTGCTTATTATGGGGATAAGCTGTTTCTGATGTTTTTGCTGAAGTCACTACCATTCTCTTTCTAGGAGGCTTCCTTTTCTACATGAAAAAGAGATCAGGTTTAAAGTGTGGCTGCAGGATGAAGGGAGACTTTAGAAAAAAAAAATCAGAGGTAATACAATTTGTAGGATTCAAAAATAAAAAAGCATAGAAGATATGTAGTGAAAAGTTTGATTCCACCCGTGCCCCATCTGATCATTTTTACCCCCATACTCACCCACAAGTAACCACTTGCATAAGTTTGCTGTTGTTGTTGTCTTAGAGTTTTATTTCTATATTCATGTTTACCTCCTTTTTAAATAAAAAGAAGGGTAGCATGCTACTACACACTGTCCTCCACCTTGCTTTTTCCAAATGACAGTGTAATCTTGGAGATAGCAGGAAAATGCCAAGTTTGTTATTAAAAACGAGATGGGGCCGGGTGTGGTGGCTCACGCCTGTAATCCCAGCACTTTGGGAGGCCGAGGCAGGTGGATCACCTGAGGTCAGGAGTTTGAGACCATCCTGGCCAACATGGTGAAACCCCATCTCTACTAAAAATACAAAAATTAGCGGGGCATGGTGGTGTGTGCCTGTAATCCCAGCTACTAGGGGGGCTGAGGCAGGACGATCACTTGAACCTGGGAGGCGGAGGTTGCAGTGAGCCGAGATTGTGCCACTGCACTCCAGCCTGTGCAATAGAATGAGACTCTGTCTCAAAATATATATATAAATAAATAAAAAATAAAAACTAGATGGTAGTGGAGGAGGTTACACTAAGAATAGAACAACCTCTTCAAGATAGAGTGAGGCTCAGATGTCATACATTGAATATACCATGCCGTTCATTCATTCTAAGACTGACTTTTGAGAAATTATGCTAGTAGGGCACAGAGAAATAAGGAAGTGCTTAGTTCAGAGGGTGCTTTGTGGCTAGCAACTCCTAGGTCTCTCCTTACAACTTAGATTGCAAAGTACCAACAACTAGTATATGCTGTATTAGGATTTCTAGAGACTGAATATCAAGTCTCAGACCAGGCACGGTGGCTCACGCCTATAATCCAAGCACTTTGGGAGGCTGAGGCAGGTGGATCACCTGAGGTCAGGAGTTCAAGACCAGCCTGGCCAACATGGTGAAACCTCGTCTTTACTAAAAATATGTAAATTAGCCGGGCATGGTAGCACATGCCTGTAGTCTCAGCTGCTGAGGAGGCTGAGGCAGGGGAATTTCTTGAATCCAGGAGGCAGAAGGTACAGTGAGCCGAGATCACGCCACTGCACTCCAGCCTGAGGAAAAAAAAAAAAACCCTCTACTCTTTCCCCGCCCCCCCGCCAAAAAAAGAAAAGAAAATCGAAAGTCTGTACTATAGTTTTGGTCCAGCTCCCTAAAATTTTGTTTAGCTGCAAGCTGCAAATAATTAAGTGGGATAATGCATGAGAAGGCATTTGTAAACTGCAAAGTGCTAGAAATGCTGTAAGGTAACTTCTTTCACCCCTCTCCTCACTATTCTCTGTCTACAGTGGTATTTCCCAAGGCATTCTCCTTGAAACCTTAGTCTCTCATTATGCCTTCACAAGAGGAGGAGAGGAGGCATTGCTAGAAAATGCTGCATGCCCCTACTGGAGATCGGAGAGTCACAACATGCTTTAGCATTTTAAAGTCTATGAAACAGGCCAGATGGATGTGGTGGCTCACGCCTGTAATCCCAGCACTTTGGAAGGCTAAGGCGGGTGGATCACCTGAGGTTAGGAGTTTGAGACCAGCCTGGCCAACGTGGCGAAACATCGTCTCTACTAAAAAATATTTAAAAATTAGCTGGACGTGGTGGCTTATGCCTGTAATCCCAGCTACTCAAGAGGCTGAGGCACCAGAATCGCTTGAACCCAGGAGGCGGAGGTTGCAGTAAGCCAAGATTGGGCCACTGTACTCCAACCTGGGCAACAGAGTGAGACTCTGTCTCAAAAATAAAAAATAAAAATAAAGGCTATGGGCCAGGCGTGGTGGCTCACACCTGTAATCCCAGCACTTTGGGAGGCTGAGGTGGGTGGATCACAAGGTCAGGAGATCGAGACCATCCTGGCTAACACGGTGAAACCCCGTCTCTACTAAAAATATAAAAAATTAGCTGGGCGCAGTGGCGGGCGCCTATACTCCCAGCTACTTGGGAGGCTGAGGCAGGAGAATGGCATGAACCTGGGAGGCGGAGCTTGCAGTGAACCAAGATTGTGCCACTGCACTCCAGCCTGGGCGACAGAGCGAGACTCTGTCTCAAAAAAAAAAAAAAAAAAGAAAAAAGGCTATGAAACAATGGTGAAGACACCTGTTGGATCTAATTTAACTTAGGGTGTACAAACTGATTTTATTAAAATTTCAAAAAAATTGAATTTTAAGCTTTTAACAGAGGAGGCAAATCTTGTTATCTGATGAGAAATGTGTTTGGGGAAGAGCTGGTCTGTCTCCACTGCTGCCTCCTCTCTCTCACCTTCTTCCCCTACTGCCCTACTGAAACTTCTCTCAAAAGGCATTAGTGAGGGGCCTCCGAATTGCCAAATCCCAAGCCCTCTTAGTCTTTAGCATATTTGACACCATTGGCACATTTCATTCTAAAAATCTCTCCCCTCTAGCTTCTGTGATATACTCTGGGTATTTTCTCTCTCTGGCTTTCCTTAGTCCTTTTTATTCTTGCTCTGTAAATTCCATGACTTTTTTTTTTTTTTTTTGAGACGGAGTCTTGCTCTGTCGCCCAGGCTGGAGTGCAGTGGTGCAATCTCGGCTCACTGCAAGCTCCACCTCCCGGGTTCACGCCATTCTCCTGCCTCAGCCTCCCGAGTAGCTGGGACTACAGGTGCCCGCCACCACGCCCAGCTAATTTTTTGTATTTTTTAGTAGAGACGGGGTTTCACCGTGTTAGCCAGGATGGTCTCGATCTCCTGACCTCGTGATCCGCCCACCTCGGCCTCCCAGAATGCTGGGATTACAGGAGTGAAAATTTCATAACTTTCGACTATCACTCTTAACCCCTTCTTTGAAGCTCCAGTCTCATATTCCATGTGACTAGCAGGGATCACCTGGGTCCCCCATATGCACCTTAAACTTAGTCCAGTCCAAAGTAAGCTTCGCATTTCCTTTCCCCAGACTTCCAAAACCTATACCACCCCCTTCATTCTGCAACTCAGTTAACAGCATAACTCCCTACCCCAGTCACTTAGGTTGGAAACCTCAGTCATTTGATTCCTTCTTGACCCCTTCACTGTCTCCCTCTCTGCCAGCTTATACAGGGGGCTAGACCTGCAAATTCTGTCTCTGTAATAGCCCTTATGCTCCTATTTTCTCTTCATTTTCATTTTCACTGCCCTAATCGAGGCCCTCATTGAACCTTTCCTTTGGAACTTTACATATATCCTCTACACAATCAGCAGGATTTTCTTGCTGAAACACAATTGATCATTGCTCTCCTGCTTAAAATCCTTCAAAGGCTGTTCACTTACAGAATAAAATAAAATTACGTAGCATTTTAGCTATGCTGGACAACACGTTGTTCTATTACATACCACTCCTTTCCCTGTGTCTGTGTTTTTTGCTTATGCTCATCTGTTTGGATTTTTTTTCCTCCTGACAGAATTGTACTTAGGCCTCAAAGCCTAATTCAAAAGGTCACTTCCTTCCCTAAGCCTAACCTACCTCCCAATAATATTTAATGGTGATTTCCTCTGTGATTACCCCTATAGAATAACGTAGCAGTTATGTTATTTAAGGGTAACATAAAGGGTATTTAACCCATTATGTTATGCTGTTTGTGTTGTATATGTCTCTGCTCTCAAAGGCTGTGAGCTCTATGAGGACAGGAACTATCTTAATCAATTGTGTATTCCTAGCACACCATACAAGTGCCTGGAATATAGCTACAATCAATAAATGTTTGTAAATTGAATTGAATTGAAGGGACATTACAACATTGTAGTATAAATCACTTTGTAGCCTGAGATTGATCACTACTGCAAATACTAAAAGTGGAAGAACATATACCTTTACTATTCAGTAGAATAGTTTTATGGTTAAATCAATAGCATCGTGTAACATGTGATGATGTGCGTTTATGCATTTATCCAAATATTTGTAAGTTTAATACTGACCACGATGTATGTGGCTATTGAAGAAAACCACACATAATATGTGTGTGAGGTTTGAAACTAGCTCTGTTGCCTAGGGCTGTCTTTGTGCCTTGCCAGAATGTGGACCGTGGCATGATCGGCCTGATTATTTAGCCATCCTCATGATAGCATGTGGAATAACTGGTTTACAGTTCATTCGTTTCATACATACTCTGCCTAGCATGCAAAATTAACTGGAAACTGAGGAATTGGAGCCAAAGTTAGAAAATGAGGAGAGTTCAACTTGAACCATCAGGAAACAGGCTAATTACATGAAGGTCTTTTTTTTTGTTTGTTTTTAACATAATAAATAGAGATGGGGTTTCACCATGTTGCCCAGGCTGGTCTCAAACTTGTGGGCTCAAGCAATCCTCCTGCCTCAGCCTCCCGAAGTGCTGGGATTACAGGCCTGAGCCACCATGCCCATCCTATATTTTTTTTCAGGCAATATCCTTTTGTGCTCAAGAAATTAAGACACACACCCCACCATAAACTACATTTGAAGACTCTGCCAAAAAAATGCCATGTTTTTTCTCATTTTCTTTCATCAGTAATTAATGATACCAAGAACACTTATATGCATGGTTTATAGCAGTTGGCTATGGTCAAAAAAAGTTGGGCTTCCCCTCTGAGACATTTGCAGATATGTGTCCTAGGTATACCATCAGTGGCAAATAATGCTTATCTTAAGATCTAATCTCACAGGGCATGCTGGGCTCACGCCTGTAATCCCAGCACTTTGGGAGGCCAAGGCAGGAGGATCGCTTGAGGCCAGGAGTTTAAGACCAACCTGGGCAACATGGCAGGACCCTGTCTCTACAAAAAATAAAGTTAGCCAGGCATGGTGGCTTACACTTGTGGTCCCAGCTGCGCAGGAGGCTGAGGCAGAAGGATCACTTGAGCACTAGAGGTGGAGGTTGCAGTGAGCTGAGATTGGAGTGCCAGTGGACTGCAGCCTGGGTGACAGAGCAAGACTCTGTCTCAGAAAAAAAAAAACAAAAAAACTAACCGCCCCTTCCCTCTAGAAATATTCTAAAAGAAGGCTTATGATATGAATTTGAGATTCCTAACTATAAAGTAATAGTTATGTGCTTCAAATGATACATAACAATACAGGGACTCAAGGGCAATGTGCCTAGATTCTTAAGAGAATGGAAATCGGTTTAACATATATTGGTAATCTGGGCCGGCGCGGTGGCTCACGCCTGTAATCCCAGAACTTTGGGAGGCCGAGGCGGGCGGATCACGAGGTCAGGAGATCGAGACCATCCCGGCTAACACAGTGAAACCCTGTCTCTACTAAAAATACAAAAAATTAACTGGGCGTGGTGGCAGGCATCTGTAGTCCCAGCTACTCGGGAGGCTGGGGCAGGAGAATGGCGTGAACCCAGGAGGCGGAGCTTGCAGTGAGCCAAGATCACACCACTGCACTTCAGCCTGGGCGACAGAGCAAGACTCCATCTCAAAGAAAAAAAAAAAACAAAAAAAAACATATATTGGTAACCTGAACACAGTGATCCCCCTCAGCAGTATTAGAGAGTAGCCTCAGCGTCTCCCTGCTGAAGTTGTCTTATATAAGAATCAAATAAGGCTTTATTTATACTTCTGACAACAAGACTGGAACCCCCTTCTCTTGCTGTAACAGCCAATCCTATCCACTTATGATTCCAATTATAGTGTCATAAGTTAGAGAATCATAGGAATGTAAAGAGAGAAAGCTGTAAGAGCATGGCTTAAGACTCAGAATGTTTTGTTGCTTCTTTAAGGCAAGAACTCCCCTGGAGCAGGAAATTTTCAACCTCCTCCATAAGAACAAGCAGCCAGTGACAGACCCTTTACTGACCCCTGTGGAAAAGGCCTCTCTCCGAGCCATGAGCCTGGAAGAGGTAAGTGTGTCATAAGCCCTTCAGCACACCCAGGCATGCCACACTTCTCCTAGCATTTGTCCTCTGGCCCAGGTGTCACTGTAAGTCTCATTTGTTGTAGGCAAAGATGCGCCGAGCAGAGCTTCAGAGGGCTCGGGCTCTGCAGTCCTACTATGAGGCCAAGGCTCGAAGAGAGAAGAAAATCAAAAGTAAAAAGTAAGGAGGCCCCTGTGAACTGGCCATGGGTTCCACAGAAGAAAGTCATGTGGCTCATCATGAATTCTTTGGAGAGAACCTTTGATGCAGCAACTAGAGTCATGCAGATGAGGTCCAAAACAGGAGTGACTAGCCTTTTGTTCCCCCCAAACCAACCTCATACAGTTTTGCCAAAAAGATGACTATTCAGTTACTTTCTCTGCCTTCCAAGGCATCACAGAGTGGTTCTGCAGAATGAGCTCTGAATTCCAGAGCTGTTAAGGCCAATAGGGCTTCCTTCCTGCCTTTTTGCCTCTTTGAAACTTGTTCGGCCGGGTGTGGTGGCTATGCTTGTAATCCCATCACTTTGGGAGGCCAAGGTGGATGGACCACTTGAGCTCAGGAGTTCAAGACCAGCCTGGGCAACATGGCAAAACTGGCTGGGCACGGTGGCTCACACCTGTAATCCCAGCACTTTGGGAGGCTCAGGCAGGTGGATCACTTGAGGTAAGGAATTCAAGACCAGCCTGGCCAACATGGCGAAACCCCATCTCTACTAAAAGTACAAAAATTAGCCAGGCATGGTAATGTGCACCTATAGTCCCAGCTACTTGGGAAGCTGAGGCGGGAGGATCGCTTGAGCCCAGCGGGTAGAGGTTGCAATGAGCCAAGATCATGTCACTGCACTCCAGCCTGAGTGACAGAGTGAGAGACCCTGTCTAAAAAAAAAAATGAAACTTGTTCTACCCCTCCCTTGAGTTATAGAGGCAAAGGAGACTCTTTGAGCTGCAGAGGTCCACCCTGAGGACTGTGGGTACCAAGAATCTTGCCAGTCCTCTCAGGTCCCAAACTGACTCCCTATAGCCAACTAGCTCTATGATGCCCATTCCAGCCCCCTGCCTAGGGAACCCATTGGGTAGTATGGGCACTTGTGCCTATGACATCCGTGCTTCAGCTAAATTGCTAAACTCTTCCCTCCTACCCCTACAGGTATCACAAAGTCGTGAAGAAAGGAAAGGCCAAGAAAGCCCTAAAAGAGTTTGAGCAGCTGCGGAAGGTTAATCCAGCTGCAGCACTAGAAGAACTGGAAAAAATTGAAAAGGCCAGAATGATGGTGAGACTACCTCTTGCCCCACCCCCACCCCTTTGAACCAGCTTTCCTTGGAAGGCACTAAAGATGTAAATCTCACTCTGTCCTTTCTTTCTAGGAAAGAATGAGCCTTAAGCACCAAAACAGTGGGAAATGGGCCAAGTCAAAGGCAATTATGGCCAAATATGACCTGGAGGTAAGAGACCCCTGGGGTGAGAGAAGATCTGGAATTGGAGGATGCTAGCAGAAGCAGAGTTGGGGAAGAGCCATGAGGATGGATGGAAAACCAGGAATCTAAAAAGGCATCAGAAAAATCTCTAAGGCAGAAAGGAAAATGACCAGGAACAAGGTGGAAAAGGAGAGATGAAAGGGAAACAGCATTGAAGGCAAGTCCAAAGGGGGAGAGGAGCTTTTTAAAATCTTATTTCACCGTTGATTCCTTGAGGACAAAGAATTTGTCTTCCATTTTATACCATAGCTATTAACCCAGCATTGTATATGCAGTTTAAACAGTAGGTACCAGTAAGAAATACTCACCAAGTCAAATTGAGAGGAGGCAGCTTTATGAAATGGACCAGGAAAGGTGTTATTGCGGTCACTAATGACAGGGCTCTCATGCTGTGACTCTTTCCTCCAGGCTCGCCAAGCTATGCAGGAACAGTTGTCTAAGAACAAAGAACTGACACAGAAACTCCAGGTAGCCTCTGAGAGTGAGGAAGAGGAGGGAGGCACAGAAGATGTGGAAGAACTCCTTGTCCCTGATGTAGTGAATGAAGTGCAGATGAATGCAGATGGGCCAAATCCCTGGATGCTCAGGAGCTGCACCAGTGACACCAAAGAGGCTGCAACCCAGGAGGACCCTGAGCAACTGCCAGAGCTTGAGGCCCATGGAGTTTCTGAAAGTGAGGGAGAAGAAAGACCAATGGCAGAAGAAGAAATTTTGTTGAGAGAATTTGAGGAAAGGCGATCCCTTAGAAAAAGATCTGAGCTCAGCCAGGATGCTGAGCCAGCAGGCAGTCAAGAAACAATAGGTGAGCTGTGATCAAATGGAAGAGGGAAATTCCTAGTGCTGTGGACAGACTATGGGAGAAAAAAAAAATGTGTCCACCCACACACAAAACTGCATAGTGATTAGGCTCTGGGGACTTGCAAGAGTGCGTACACTGGATCCCTGAAGAGAAATTAGATTCATAACTATTTTTCTTCGAAGACATTTAATAAGCAGTCATCTGCATGGCCGTGCAACGTGGTTCAGGCACATTTTCTGTTCTTGGGGGCTTACAGCCTTCAGAAACCCATAATAACTAAACCATCCTCGAAGTCAGGGTATGAGTTAGCGTTCCTGGTACCTACACACCAGGGAGAAGTACGTATGGTAGAATGGCAAATCTGAAAGTCCATTCACACCTGTAGACACAGATAGGTCAATTTTGAGACATTAGGAAACATTTTCTAATTGCTGGATTTTTTTGTTTTGTTGGTTAAGTAGGAGTGGCATTTTTAGCACTTCTTAATGCTAGTTTATGTGTGTATACATGGGGTGAGACTTTACGGAATGAATGACTCCACAGGGCTACATGGCAAATTAGAATTGTGACTCCATACTCAGGCTCTATTTGTATGTTATATTTTCTACCTGTTATCTTGAAGAGATCTTATTAACAATGTTAGCACCTGTGAGATTGGTCAGAGAGTTCCCATTCTGGCAATAAACCAGGACACTAAAAAACCTGCCTAGGAAACTAGCTACATTGAGAAATCACTTGGCTATCTGGACAAATTACCAGGTCTGGTTTGGTTTCACATAGGAATGCATTTAGATGATGGCAAAAATCTGGTTTTACACGGCAAAAAAATTATTTTTTTCTACTTTTTTTTGTTTAAGAGACAGGGTTTTGCTCTGTCATCCAGGCTGGAGTACAGCAGTGCAATCATACCTTACTGCAGCCTAAGACCTCCCAGGCTCAAGCGATCCTCTTGGCTCAGCCTCCCAACTAGCTGGGACTACATGCATGTGCCACCATGCTGAGCTAAGTTTTTGTAGAGACTGAGGTCTTGCTCTGTTGCCCAGGCTGGTCTTGAATTCCTGGCCTCAAGCTATCCTCTCACCTCAGCCTCCCAAAGTGTTAGGATTACAAGTGTGAGCCACCGCACCCAGCCTCCTTTTTTTTTTTCAGGTTTCCACATACAAAAATTTATTTTAAAAGAGCTATCATTTAGAATGTATTATAGGGACCTTTACTTAATAGTTTTGGCTGGATATTTCTGGGATTAATAATTGCAAGTAGTCACTTCTGAGAGAATTTTGGAAAGCAGCACAGCGGGCTGAGATTGTGGGGGTGTACATATATGACCACAGGACCCTAGTGGCTTTCTCTTGAGCCCCCTCAACAACTGGCCATCTAGCTAAATGTGCAGAGCGGCTGACTGTGATATGAAAGAATGAAAGATAGATTTGCATTTCCTTGGACAGTAAATAAATTGAATTTTCTCACACCTTCCAAGAGTGTCCTAAAATACTGGAAAGCCACGGACCCCAGTGAAAATGAGCAAGGAAACCTGATTCTTGAGAAATAAACGTACATGTGTCCAAAGGCCAGATCTAAGGAGCTACAATGGCTTCATGCCAAAGCTAGACAGCAGGATCAACTTGGGAATGGAGGCAACTTGAGTCAATGAAAAAGACAGTTTAGAAGCATGTCACTGCCAGGTTTCCCTCCAGACTGTTTTGAGACAGGTCTCTGTCATACAGGCTGGAGTGCAGTGGTGCAACCTCGGCTCACTGCAAGCTCCACCTCCCAGGTTCAAGCAATCCTCCTGCCTCAGCCTGCAAGTAGCTGGGATTACAGGCATATGCCACCACGCCCAGCTAATTTTTGTATTTTTAGTAGAGACGGGGTTTTGCCATGTTGGTCAGGCTGGTCTCAAACTCCTGGCTTCAAGTGAATCACCCATTTCGGCCTCCCAGAGTGCTGGGATTACAGGTGTGAGCCACTGTGCCAAGCCAGCCCCTCCAGACTCTTGAGACTAGTGTTATTTGCTCAGATGTTGCCAGTGGAAGTGTGAGCTACATCCACTGGATAAAGCAGCTACTTCATCCCTTGACTCAGCCACAGCAGATTATGAAATACTGCTTTAAGATATGGAGTAGAAATTCTTGAGTCAAGATGAAAATCCTGGATAAGGTTTTTACAAGCAGTGAAGCATAAATTACAATGAAGTTACATTGAGAAGCCACCTGTTAAAGTGGCTTCCTTTTTTAAAATTTGGAACTTGGGGCAATCTTCCCAAGCAGGGTTTACTGCACGAGGAACTTAAGCCATAGTCCCAGTTATACAGTGGATCATTGGCAAAGCTGGGAATAGGACCCAGGACGTCTGCTTCCAATACGCTACTTTTTTTTTTTTTTTTTTTTGAGACGTCTTGCCCTGTTGCCCAGGCTAGTATGCAGTGGCACAGTCACCGCTTCCTGCAGCCTTGACCTTCTGGCTCCAGCAATCCTCCCAGCTTAGCCTCCCAAGTAGGTGGGACTACAGATCCACACCGCCATGCCTGGAAATTTTTTGTTGTTGTTGGAGGGGTGGAGGTGGTAGAGATGAGTTCTCACTATGTTGCTCAGGCTGGTCTCGAACTCCTGGGCTCAAGCTATCCTGCCCCCTTGGCCTCCCAAAGTGCTGGCATACAGGCGTGAGCCACCATATCCGACATCTCACATGCTACTTTTTTTTTTTTTTTTTTTTTTGAGACGGAGTCTCGCTCTGTCACCCAGGCTGGAGTGCAGTGGCACAATCTCGGCTCACTGCAACCTCTGCCTCCCTGGTTCAAGTGATTCTCCTGCCTCAGCCTCCCGAGTAGCTGGACTACAGGCACATGCCACCATGCCCAGCTAATTTTTTGTATTTTTAGTAGAGATGGGGTTTCACCGTGTTAGCCAGGATGGTCTCGATCTCCTGACCTCATGATCTGCCCGCCTCGGCCTCCCAAAGTGCTGGGATTACAGGTGTGAGCCACCGCACCTGGCCACATGCTACTTTTAATTACCAAACTCCGTTGCCTGCTATGATTAGCGTACTGTCTAGGAGATTCAATGTACAGAATCTTCTTTTCCCCGTTTGTCCTTTTTATAATGTCTTATGTGGTACCTAGCACTTGGTGGGTGCTCAACAAATGCTTACCGACCAGACAACGTACAAACCTCCTTTTCTGACAGTTTTCATTCTTTTTCCCCCAGATTCTGGCAGCCAGGAGGTGCTGTCTGAATTGAGAGTACTATCTCAGAAATTGAAGGAAAACCATCAGTCCAGGAAGCAAAAAGCAAGTTCAGAGGGGACTATTCCCCAGGTCCAGAGAGAGGAACCTGCCCCAGAAGAAGAGGAGCCCCTCTTGCTACAGAGACCAGAGAGAGTACAGACGCTGGAAGAGCTAGAAGAGCTGGGAAAAGAAGAATGTTTTCAAAATAAGGAGCTTCCCAGACCTGTGTTAGAAGAGCAGCAGTCAGAGAGGACCCCAAATAATCGCCCTGATGCCCCTAAGGAGAAGAAAAAGAAGGAGCAAATGATCGACCTACAGAACCTCCTAACCACACAATCTCCCTCCGTGAAGTCTTTGGCAGTTCCCACAATAGAGGAGCTGGTGAGCAGAGCCAGAGTGGTGGGCCATTGTTCAGAAAGTGTCGTTCTTGCGCAAGGAGTAATGAAGCTTTGTTTTGCTGGGGGCACATTTCAGTAGTTGAGAGGTCCAGAATAGTATAGGGCCAGGCTAGTCCCAGTGACGTTTTAATAGATGCAGATATATGGGTGCTGCCAAGACCCCTATTTCCGAAACCCTGATCCACAAAAACTCCTCTGGGGTGACTCTAAAACTGCTCTCAGAGGTAAGAGGGAGTAACTCAGAGTTCTGACCAGATCCCAGGCAGGACAACTTGAAGTCATTGAACTGTTGCCAAAGTTTTATTCAGTGGGATCTCAAATGGTCTAAGACTCCCCAGTTAATCTGAAACTTAAAGTGAAGCGTCCTGGCACCTGTCTTTTCAGGGATATAAGCTGGAGGAAGCCTACAGTCTGGCCACTTAGAGCTCCTGCTGCTAACACGGGCCATTCCTTCCTCCACGCTGCAGCTTCCTTACTGAAAAGTTTAAAATTGTGTCATATGATAATGAGCTAGGGATATTTACCCTAGAGGGAAGAAAATTTGAGCATGATTGGCTGTGCATTGGTTTGTATCGCAAGACCATCATTGTTCAGCACTTCCCCCTAGGGGGCGCTAAAATGTCACGACCCAAAATTCAAGCGTTCTCGCCATGAACCACAGCTCATAAGCCAAGCTGTAGCTCTCGCTTATTTCTTCCCAGGAAGATGAAGAGGAGAGAAACCATAGGCAGATGATAAAGGAAGCTTTTGCTGGGGATGATGTCATCAGAGATTTCTTGAAAGAGAAGAGGGAAGCTGTGGAGGCGAGTAAGCCAAAGGACGTGGACCTGACACTACCTGGCTGGGGCGAGTGGGGTGGTGTGGGCCTAAAGCCCAGTGCCAAGAAAAGACGCCGGTAAGAATGCCGAAAAAAGTCTGTCAAAAGGGCACCAGGTTCTCCCCCCTCGCCCTTCGGTGTCCTCCCTACCCTTTTGACTAAGTCCTTAATGCTCCTAGTCAGATGTCCTGTTGTTTTGCTTTCCAGGTTTCTCATTAAAGCCCCTGAGGGTCCTCCAAGAAAAGATAAGAATTTGCCAAATGTGATTATCAATGAGAAGCGCAACATCCACGCAGCTGCTCATCAGGTGAGAGCTTAGAGAGCTCTTTAGCTGCCTGCTTGTTACTGCCTGGCTCTCTTGCTTGAGAGGAGTATTCTAGTGATCTGTAGTCAAGAGAGACGTGTGATCTTGACCACAGAATCAAATCTGTTGTTTTCACTGAATGGCTGTTAGATTTATCATTTCAGATAGACTACGCTGTTTTAATTACTGGCCAGGAAAAAAGTTTAGAGTCAAGGTAATGCTCAAACAGAGGCTATAAGGTTTAAGCTGTAGCTTAAGAAAAATGAAGACAAACCGGTACTTGTTCAGGAGAATGAGAAGATTGTAAGTTGTGTCACATGATAATGAGCTAGGGATGTTTACAAGAGAAGAAAATTTGAGCGTGATTACGGTGTTCAAGTATATCGAAGGTTATTGTATGAAGTCACATAAAGTAGAAGTTAGAGGAGATACAGAATTCAAGGCTGCTCTGGGAGTATGAGAATGTGTAAAGGGGACTCAAGAACGAGATTGGACTAGATGACCTTTATGTTCCCTTCAATTCTGAGATCTGTCCCCAGCCAGTATATTGAAATGAGTTACATTTTTCCCTCGGAAGGAATAAAGAATTAATGGCTACAGAACAGAGGTAAGAAGATACACATTTCAATAACATTCTTTTTGATCTTATTTTGTGAACCAATCACTGCAGAAACTGAATCATAACTACTGCAGTCCCAATTAAACCTATATAACTAGAAAATAGGCAGTTACACGATAAGGGAAGGGGGGAAAGGGTGCTTCAGTGGGCCAGGATTCCAGGTGATGGGTAGAGTATGGAGCTCAATAAAGACCACCCTTCCCTTCCAGGGGTCTGTTTGTTTTTTTAATACAGTCATGGCAAACTGACAAATAGTTTTCTAGGAATCTCCCCTGATTTTCATCTTTTTAATAAGTTACTGCAGGTTCCAACATGCAGTAGAATAAAGTGCTTCAAGGTGCCTAGGGGGGACTTCTGAGACTGAATACTTTGTCCAGGTGTTCTCTTTTTCTGTTGCCCTGGTTGACAAGCACAGATGTAGCCGTCAACCCAAATAAGACATTCCCTTAACTTAAAGAGAATCTGTTTCCTTTGCTACTACCAGGACCACCTGATAGTACTTAGCTTCTCTTGAGTATTCCACTGAATGTTTCCAGAGACTACTGATTTTTGTTTGTTTTGTTTTGTTTTCAGATGGAGTCTCACTCTGTCACCCAGGCTGGAATGCAGTGGCACGATCCCAGCTCACTGCAACCTCCACCTCCCAAGTTCAAGCTATTCTCCTGTCTCAGCCTCCTGAGTAGCTGGGATTACAGGCATGCGCCACCACACCCAGCTTATTTTTGTATTATTAGCAGAGACAGGGTTTCACCATGTTGGCCAGGCTGGTCTTGAACTCCTGACCTCAAGTGATCTGCCTGCCTCGGTCTCCCAAAGTGCTGGGATTACAGGTGTGAGCCACCGTACCCTGCCAAAGACTACTGATTTTTACATCCCCATTTTCTGCTTACGTGTTTTCCTCCTTTGGCCACTGGGGAAGTGTTGAAAGATTATTTAATGTCTGAAGGTAGCAATGTGGTGGAGGAGTACCAGGCAAGGAAACAGGAGCTTTGGGTTCTGTTCTCCAATGCTGCTCCTCATTTACTTAGGTCCATCACTTCCCCCCTCTAAGCCAAATCTTCAGGCCAAGGGAGATGACCATTGTCAATATCTAGGGCCTTCCAGCTCTACATTCTGTGGTGCCAAAAGAAGATGAAGCTAAGTGGGCCGGGCATGGTGGTTCACGCCTGTAATCCCAGCACTTTGGGAGGCCAAGGCGGGTGGATCACAAGGTCAGGAGATCGAGACCATCCTAACACAGTGAAACCCCATCTCTACTAAAAAAAAAATACAAAAAAAAATTAGCCAGGCATGGTGGCAGGCCCCTGTAGTCCCAGCTACTAGGCAGGCTGAGGCAGGAGAATGGCGTGAACCTGGGAGGCGGAGCTTGCAGTGAGCCGAGATCACGCCACTGCACTCCAGCCTGGGAGACAGAGTGAGACTCCATCTCAAAAAAAAAAAAAAAAAAAAAAGATGAAACTAAGTGTAACGGCCTGGTAGAGTTCAGGATTCGGGTTCCTTAAAACATCAATCCTGGCCAGGCGCGGTGGCTCACGCCTGTAATCCCAGCACTTTGGGAGGCCGAGGCGGGTGGATCACGAGGTCAGGAGATCGAGACATCCTGGCTAACACGGTGAAACCCCGTCTCTACTAAAAATACAAAAAATTAGCCGGGCGTGGTGGCAGGCACCTGTAGTCCCAGCTACTCGGGAGGCTGAGGCAGGAGAATGGTGTGAACCCAGGAGGCGGAGCTTGCAGTGAGCGGAGATCGTGCCACTGCACTCCGGCCTGGGCGACAGAGCGAGACTCTGTCTCAAAAAACAAAAAAAAATATCAATCCTAAGAGAGGGAAGGAGGAGACTGAAAGCATAAAGAGGGTAGAAAAGTCATAAAATCCACAGGGATACACAATGGTCTGGATTCTTGCAGTCACAGTGTTACATAGGAAAGCTCACTCTGGGACAACAGCCCTGGAGCTCCTGTAGCTAGATAGGGACAGTGTCACTTGTAATCCCAGCTACTTGGTAGGCAGAGGTTGCAGTGAGCAGAGATCACCCCACTGCACTCCAGCCTGGGCCACAGAGTGAGACTCTGTCTCAAAAAAAAGAAAAACAAAGATGGGCAGTGTCAGGGTGGTTTTTCAGACCCTGAATTGTTGAATAGATGGGGGATCCAGAGCCAACTCAGGCCCCCCTACTCCCAAATGTCATCAAACAGATTGAATTCCTAAAGGCAGATGGGAGCAATGGGACGCCTTGACCTCTCAGTCTCTTCACTTGCAGTCATCATGTGGAACCGTGGCCTGTACCAAAACAGTACCTGATGAAAGCTGCCATTACAGTATACAACTGCACCCCAGGCCTGCCTCATACCAAGTCATTCTCCTTCCTTTCCAGGTACAAGTGCTTCCATATCCATTTACCCACCATTGGCAATTTGAAAGGACCATCCAGACCCCCATAGGATCCACATGGAACACCCAGAGGGCTTTCCAAAAGCTGACTACTCCCAAGGTCGTCACCAAGCCAGGCCATATCATTAACCCCATAAAAGCAGAAGACGTGGGCTACCGGTCTTCCTCAAGGTCGGACCTGTCTGTCATACAGAGGAATCCAAAACGAATCACCACACGTCACAAAAAACAGCTGAAGAAATGCTCTGTAGATTGAGCTGCTGGAGGAGTGACAGCCAGGAGCCCTGACTTCACTTCCTTTGGTCCAGTTTTACTCTGATACAGGGTGGATTCCAAAACTGGCTCAGTACATTGCATGTAGTTAAGCCACATTTTAAAAATAAAGGCATTTTTAAATCTATTTACCTGGAGTATATGTTGCATTGTCCCCCAGTGGGATCATTTCGTTCAAGTCAGACACCTTTGGACTCTACAGCATTGCATTTCTCGAGTTGCACTTGTCAGGGCCACCTCCTTTTCTTACCAAGGATTATGTAGTTGGTCCTAAATCGAAATGGAGAAAGTAACTTCTGTAGTCTGTAACCTTAAATATATCACATCAGATATGATCCACCATTAATAACTGCCAACTTGAAGAGACAGGGTTAATAATGATAAAATATTGTATATTTTAACCTCTGAACCTAGAAAGAGGATGTACAAACTGCAATTGGATTCTGCCCTAGACTGATCCTAAGACCAGGACGGTGCCGAAGCTGGGTTCTGTCCCCACAAGTCTAGCCACAGCCATTTTTTTCACATGTGTGAGCTTCCCAGCTTGTACAGGCTGCTGTCTACAATATCTCGTATATAACCTTCTACTTATTTTCTCATAAGAAGACCAGGAGGTTTTACCCTTATTTTGTAGATAAAGGTAGATGTGATTTCAGAAGTAAACCTCTATTGCCTTTCCTTCCTAACTCAGGGCCCACTCCTCACCATTGATTGAAAGTGTAGTTTATTCAAGCATTGCTTTGCTATATGACAGTTCACATGGGCTTCTCAGCTCTGAGGAACTTGGCCTGCCTTTGGATGGCAAGAAATATACGGAAAGAGCCCCTGCAGCTGAGTTTCCTAACAGGGAATTTGGGAAACCCCTCTGATTCCAAAATGACACCACTACTGCACCTTGCCTCCTACCTTGGAGATTCAGTCCTATCCCCAGTATTCTTAGACCACAGTGGGTTCATTTTTGTGTCACAGGCCCCTCTAAAAATATGTTGAACGTTATGAACCGTCTCCAGAAAAATGTGCACACACACACATTTGTATGGCATTTTACATACAGTTTCAGGGGTTTTCAAGACATTTGGAATCCCTGGGCCAAAAGCTGTACCACTCCAAGTTTTCTTTTGCAATCCCCCCAACAGATACGGCCTTCTGAGCACACCACTCTCCAACTGAGCACACCACTCTCCAACTGAGCACACCACTCTCCAAATCAGTTCCAAAACGTTTAGACCTCAATGGTAGCTAGTCCCAGTTATAAGAGAAAATTTTCAGAATAGAGCGTGCATCTAGTGTTACACATTAAACTGAAGTGAAAAGCCAAAGGATACATTTATATGAATTCCCCAGTGGGGTCCCCTGTGGCCCCCTACTATTGCTCATCCTCTTAAGAAACAACCTGGGACTGGGAAGGTAAGGGAAATGAGTATGTTGAGCAGTGTTCAGTGCCCAAAAGGCATGCTTAAGTATCCATTGGCTTGAGATTATCCACGATCCACTCGCTGGTTGACACTTAAGTCAGTAGCCAGTGGTAGGGGATGCGGGAGCCCTGCCCACTCCTGCCTCCGTTTAAGAGACCACAACATTCTCTTGCACTCTTTTGAGCACAAAGCTGCTACCTCCGTCCCACCCACCCCCCAAATTGAGGCGCCCAATCAAGTGTCCCCGGTAAATGGCCAATCCCCGTCTACTTTCCCGGGACCCTCTTCAGCTCCGTTTGCTCCCCACTACCCAGGAGTGATGCAAGCGACCCCATCCTTCAAAGGAGAAGGCAGGTGCCAGAGCGTGCTATAAACGACGCCCATTCCCAGCCTTCCAAGCCCCCAAACAGATTCGATTGTTGTTTCGTGGGGCTTTTTTTTCTTTTCTTCCTCCGAACCTCCGAAGTGTTCTCCCTTCCCATTGGCCGAAGCTGCCCCTTGACGCCACCCTGGCCTTGCTCGCTGATTGGTCCACTCTGGATGTGCCCAAGCCTTTTTCCCAGGGTGTGGCGCCCCCCCGCCCCCAACAGGGTTCTGACCCCTGGCTCCTCCCTTCCCCCCAAGCCCCGCTCTCTGTTCCGAATGGTTCCGCCCTGGCTCGGCTCCCCCACGGCCCAGGCCGCTGCCCTTAGGGCCCCCGGACGGGGCGGGGCACGCTGGGGACGGGCAGAGGGCGGTGGTGGCGCCTTCCTGCCGAGTCCGAGGCCGCCCCCGCCACCCTTCTGTAATCCTTGTAGGTCCCACTTTCCCCTGGGCAGTTCTCCTGCATCGGTAGCCCCGTCCCGTCTGTGCAGCCCCCACCGTGGTCTTTGGGTCATCTCGAAGAGCGGCGTTAAATCCCTGCCCTCAGCGCTGCACACACTCCCATCCGCCTCCACCCTCGGGTCCCCGCACCACCCCCTTTTCCCGTGTCGGCTCCCCCTTCCCCTCCCGAGACCGCGGAAGCTCCGACCCCCTTCCCTCGCTGACTGTCCATCCCCAGGACCCCCGTCCCTGTGTGCGGCCAGTCCCAGCGGCCTCTCCTTCGCGGCCTCCCTTCGCCTTCGTGGCCAGCGTGGTGGAGCACTCCCGACCCCCTTTTCTCCGTACCCCCGCGCTCCCTTCTTATGTTGTCCCTTCTTGTCCCTCTCTAAGTCCCTCCCACACTATGCCCCCCCCCGCGGTACACACACACCCCTCCCCGCGAGGCGTCCCCCGGCGCCCCTCCCCTACCCCCGCTCGTCTATGCCCCTCCCACCCACCCCGTCCTTTTGTCTCCTCTTTGGTCTCTAAGTCCCCCGCCCCTCCCTCGCTCCCGCCCTCACTCCCCCGAGCACGCTCTTATCTTCCCCAGGTCCCAGCGCCCCGCCCCGCGGCCGCGCCCCGCGGCCCCCTCCCTTCCGCGGCCCCGTCTCCGCCCTCCGCGCTCCGCCCTCCCCCCCGCGGCTCCTGCCCGCCAGCCCGGCCGGCCTCCGGTTCCCGGGTCGCTCCTCCTGCGGCAGCCGCCGCTCCCCAACCCACCCTTCCCGGGCCGGCGGCTCGCGTTCCCGCGCGGTCTCCCCACACACGCACTCCCGCCGCCCCGCTCCGCTCGCTCGCTCGCCGAGGCCCTGCAGCGGCCCGGCCCAGCGCAGCGCGCAGCCCGCAGCCCGTCCTCGGGGAGCCTCGGCGCCCCGTGGCCGCAGGCACCTCGCGGACAGGCGGGCTGGCGGCCGGGGAGCGCGAACCCGAGCCGGGCTGGGTGTCCCCCGCCCAGCCTGGCCCTCGGAAGCCTCGCGGGGCGCAGGGGCCCGTCGGAAATGTTTGGGGGACGGGCCGGCCGCGGTTCCTCCCGCAGCCCAGGCCGGGCCGGCGCGTCCCGGGGAGTCGCCGCGACCTTATCTCCGAGGATGACTTGATCCGGAGCCTCCTCCTGGCTCCCGCCCCAAACCTGTGCCACCAACGAGCGAAGCGCAGCTGAGACTCGCGGCTGGCGGGAGGAGGGCGGGGGACTGTCCTGAAAATGCCCAAGCCGTGAGGGATCCTAAGCCGACCGTCAGACCCGGAGAGGCGAGGTCTAGTGACACGTCCCTGCCACCCAGGGAAAGAGGGCGAGCCCACGCCAAGCGCCACGGATCCCTGCCTCTCCGCCCGGGGTTCTCCCCACTACGCATTGCAGAGCCCTTGGATAGACCTCGCCGGACCCAGAGTGAGGGACGTGGCTCAAGTCGACAGAACACCCAGCCACCCACCCACATGCCAATAGACACTTTTAAAAAGTCTGATCGGGTCGGGCTCGGTGGCTCACGCCTGTAATCCCAACACTTTGGGAGGTCGAGATGGGCGGATCACGGGAGGTCAGGAGTTCGAGACCACCCTGACCAACATGGCGAAACTCCATCTCTACTAAAAATACAAAAATTAGCCGGGCGTGGTGGTGGGCGCCTGTAGTCCCAGCTACTCGGGAGGCTGAGGCATGAGAATCACTTGAACCCAGGAGGTGGAGGTTCCAGTGAGCCAAAATCGCGCCACTGCACTCCAGCCTGGGCAACAGAGTGAGACTCTGTCTCAAAAAAAAAAAAAAGAATAAAAAGTCTTCGATGATGCCCAAGTTGACCGTGTTTCCTCGCCCGAACCTCTTCTCCCAAGCCCTCACTCAGTCTTACCTACTTACCCACCAGACTGGAAGCTCTTTGAAGGGGTTCCTGTTTGTTGCAGTGGCTCACTCAATGGATCCCTTGTGATTGGTGGACAAGTGGGTGTATTTGTTAACTGCTCGCCTTTGGGATCTGTGTCATTATTGTGTGACTTAAGGTTGTAAACTCGGGAGGGCCAGGACCGGGTGGGGATTACTAGCTCGTGCCAGGCACAGCATGATACCCAAAGGGATGGGCCATCAATGCTTTTTGAGACTGATGTAACTAATTATGCAGGAGGCAGATGCCTACCTCTTGGTCCCCAGAACTGCCAGTTCCAGGGCTAAGTCTGAGTGAGGAAGAAACGAAGGAGCTGTCTTAGCTTATCCCCAATGGGAGGCCGACTCGCTGGGACTAGATATGGCTGCAGTCACCACACGAACACACCGGGTGACGTGACTTTCTAGTACTAGGAATACTTTGCAGGGAGCCAGAAACTCGACTTTAACTCCAGTTTGCAACTGGAGCTGGGAGGCAGAAAGTAGCCAGGTTTTTCTCAGTGTGAAGCAAACTGTCCCGTGTTAAGGATCAAACCTGTAGTTCTTCATCCATTTACCCCAAGGTCGACCTGAAGCCCGATCTGTCAGAAGAGGGAGGCTGCAAACAAACTGGACCTGAGGTCAACAGCACTTACCCCAGGGGCGGGGGGGTGGGGGGTGGACAGTGGAAGCACTCCTTCCTCCGATTTACGGATGCAAGATTCACCCTGTACTTTGCAGCAGCTCATTTGTAACCTGGTCGCTTTAGAGTTGGTCCAGCTCCCTGCCCACCTCACACCTCCACCCCCAGCCAGACGGGTCCTCTCTGTCCTTCCTCAGCCCTACACTGTCTTCGCCCAAGTCAGCCTGCTCTAAATGGACAAGGTCAGTGATCCAAGCAGAAACTGAAACAGTAACAATCGGACAGTGTCAAGAGACTCCGGCAGAGATGCCTCGGAGCGCCCGGCCTCCTCCTCTGCCTTGGCACAGATGTTCTTATTGTCCTGGAAAGAAATACCAAATTCCCTCCCCAAGCGTGAAGCGAGGATACTCTGGGACTTAGCCTCCAAGGACAGAGTCACCGGCCCAGCCCAGTTCCCCTGCCCCCTAATCAGACTGAGATAGTCACCATCCCTCTTCCCCATCCTAGCCAAGACTTGTCCCCCTCACCAAGGAGATTATGGGGAGTGGGGCTGGAGCTGCATGAGAAGATTGCTAAACTGTTCTACAGTCCTCTTTAGGGACTGTTAGCACATCAAAATACATATTTGGAAAATGCTCACAATTAACACTGGGAGAAAAACAGTAAACACAGTGTCACTTTGCCAGGCTCAACAGTTTTGTTTTGTTTTGTTTAAATGCTAATGGCCTCAAATGGGGAGCAGCATCCATCAGTTAAATAAACAAGCCATTAGACTGAGACTAGAAGTGTCAACACATGACTAATCTACTAATTGGGAGAAGGCATGGTGTAGTGAGGAGCAAGGCAGCAAAGCATGCTGGAGGCTGTGGAGTGGACTTGCTTACACGCAGAAGCACGTGGGGTTGGAGCCAACGAGACCTGAGTTTGAGTCCTGCCTCGATCAGTTGTCAGCTGTGTGGCCTTCAGTGAGTTATTTCATTTTCCTGAGCCGCTGTTTCACATTCTGTGAAATAGGGACATTAATAGTACCTACACCACAGGGTTGTTATAGGAATGAACTGAGATAATACAAGTTCTTGGTGCGATGTAGGAGCCTGCCACATCGTAAGTGTTTGATGTCTGTTGGCTGTTATTGATCATAATAAAATACCTTGTGTACAGTAGACTCAAAAAATAGATTAAAAAATGACTTGTGGTCGCTAGATATTAGCAATAAAATGGTGAACATGGTCTCTAGATCCCCTACCAAAAACAACTGGCAAAGGGGATGCTTTTGGTGGGTTAATTCAAACTTCTTCAGGCCATCCCTTTAACCTGGAATTCACTCCAGCTCTTAAGGATGGACTGTCCTGCCTGAGGGTTGCTGGGCTCTGGGGTCTGCTCTCCTGGCACCTGCCTAAGAGGCCTGGGTTAAGCTAGCCCTCCCAGGTGGGGACCAGCCAGGTACAATGCTGAGCATCCTTCCACAGCCAGCCAGGCCCATTCTGGCAGAGTACTGCAGGCTGTTCTTGCTTGCCCTCCTTCCTGTTGTGGTGATCACAATATTGAGAGGGGCCAGACTGTGGAAGAAGGGAAGCAGGGAGAGGCACACAGGACTCCCAGGAGAAATAACTGTGACCTAGACAAAGTCCTTGGTCTTTGCTGCCTTGCCCCACCTTCTTTGAAGCCCCATGTCCTCCCAGTCACCTGCTAAGAAGGCCTGTTTTCAACCAAATGGAGTCTTCCTCTTCACTTGCCAGCCCTACACTCCTTCATGGACAGTCTCCTAGCCCTCTCCTTTCCTCCCTTCCTGTTCCAGGAGAGTGGTTCTCTCTCTCTGAAAGGTTGGTAAGTTTAGAGAATTCCTTCTGTGCAAGTAAGGAGTTGAGCTGACAGTGGCTTAACATGCCACCCCTTCCCAGGTCTTGTAATTGCATATGAGCCTCCTCAACTTGAAAAAAATCCTTAAGGTGCCTGGAAAGGAATGAAAACAGATATCAGGGCCAGGCGCAGTGGCTCACACCTGTAATCCCAGCACTGTGGGAGGCCGAGGCGGGTGATCACCTGAGGTCAGGAGTTCGAGACCAGCCTGGCCAACATGGTGAAACCCCGTCTCTACTAAAAATACAAAAATTAGCCGGGTGTGGTGGTGTGCACCTGTAATCCCAGCTACTCGGGAGGCTGAGGCAGGAGACTCGCTTGAACCTAGGAGGCAGAGGTTGCAGTGAGCCGAGATTATTCCACTGCACTCCAGCCTGGGCAAAAGAGCAAGACTCCATCACAAAAAAAAAAAAAGAAAAGAAAGAAAGAAAAAAGAAAAACAAGAAAAGAAAACAGGTATCAGGGGACTTGTGGCCCTTTGACAGGCTGAGGTGGCATGGGGAGGAGAAAAGTTTTACTCTTCAGGGTCCATCATGTCCTGTTTTGTCTCCTTATTCTGCCCTGAACTTGAGGCCCTGAACAGCCCCACACCAACCCCAAGAGGCACCCTCCTGTACAGTTCTACACCTGGAGCAACCCCTCCCCAGCAACCAGATGGGTTCTCAGACTCCATTCTTCACCCTCATCTCCCAGTTGAGCCCTGAAGTAGGCCCCCTCCTGGCTCTGCACTTAACTAGCAAATAGCAGGTTAGCCTGATCAATTAAGCCCTCTCCACAACTGTCTGTGGAGTGCTAAAGGGTTAATGTATTTTCCCTCCTGCCACACCCACCTGAACTGCAGTTCTCAAAGCACACTATCGCAGTTCTGTTCCAGAGTCTGTGCTGTTGGCAATTGCTTTGTTGAGCCTGGACCACTGCAACCAGGACACCCACCTTGTCACCTGCAAATCAAACTCTCTTCCTCAAAGGACCACTTGACCTGTCTCTGCCTCGGAGAAGCTGCCAATAGTGCCCCAGGTGAAGCCATGTTCCCCTTTCCTATGGGTTCACACACTATGTCCCTCTTTGAGGGCCCCCTTGCACATTCCACCTGGCATAAAAATTAGTTGCTGACTTATTTATCTCCCACGGGACAAAAGTAACCTTCTCCAAGCCAAGAAGTGCTTCTTAGAGGCCAAGAGTGCTTCTGTTTCTTTGTATTTTGTTTGTTTCCAATCTGCACAAATAAGTGGATTGTAACAGGAACTCCCATCACCTAGATTCCACAGCTAAGATTTTGCTGCATTTGTTTCCACTTCATGTTTGTATTCCACTTCCACCAGAACAGTGCCTAACACTGCCTTGAACAGCACTTTGAATAAAGAAGCCAGGACTCTGGGAAATGGTGGGAATTCAGGTTTGCAGAACAGGCTCCTAGGAGTGGCATGGGATGGGGAAGTGGGTAACAAATATAAAAAGTTGTCCATGCCTGAGTACCTATTATGAGCCAGGTGCTTTACAGGCCATCTCATTTCACCCTCACAACTTTATGGAGTAGGTACTGTTATTATCCCAATTTTATAGATGAGGAAATGAGGTTCAGAGAAGGAAAGGGACCTCCCTAGGTCACCCAGATAGGCAATGGCACAGCTGGGATTTAAATCCAAGCCCTGTGCCCTTCTCACTGTGCCCTGCAGCCTGCCTCAAAGGGTGCCAAACAGGCTGCCACCTGATCTGCTTCCATTTCACAGCGTACATGACATGCTTTGTGCATGCTTTGAAGAGTACTGTGCACACATACACACACATGCACACCTCTGCAGTGACCTACGTGGTCACACACTGATTTTGTCCATGGGACGTCTCCTGGGTGGGGGGGTGGGGATGAACCCAGGAGTTGAGGGAAGAGGGCAAACACCTCCCCCACATCTGCGAAGGCCATGCTCTCAAAGGGGAAACAAAGTTTTTCCTCTTGCTCCCACCAGTGCAGTACATTCTCTTCAGATCTCCAAAATGACCTTGCAACCCGGACTCCTCTTCAGCACTCCTCTTCAGCCACTAGTCTGCTCCCTGCCTCCCGCTGTCTGCTTCCTGCCTTCCGCAACAGACATTGCTCTTTGCAGCCTTTGTTCTTTTGCACCACCAGCACCCCCCCACCAACTCCCAACATGAATTCATGATGTTCCTCCAGCCTGGGATGCCCTCCTCACCACTCTCTATACCTACATTCTCCAAGTCAAGGTTCAAATCTCACCCCCTTCCAGAAGCCTTCCCTGATCCTGCCCACCTTCCAACCTTTTGATGTGGTCTGACTTTTTTTTCACCTGAATATTGATGCTCTGCTCTCTCTCTCCTTGTTATCCAGTTGTTTCTTGTAAGCTGTTTCCTTGACCACACTGTAAGCCCCTTGAGCTCACAGTTTCAGCTACAGAAAAATAAAGGAAAGTATTTCAGGAAAGACATGTGGTCGGCTGCCTTTTTCTTCCCATGGTCCTCTTGTGTCCTCCATGCTACCTCTTGGGTTTCTGTCTTTGCTGCCACTGGCATCTTTTCTGCAAAGACCAGGAGGTAAAAAGGAGATTCACATGTTTATCTTGATCGCTCCTTTTTATTTTTCCATTCTTGTCTTTCATTTGCCCAGGTGGGCTGAGGGCAAACTGGGGTCTGAAAAGCCTTAAAACACCCTGAAGCTATTCTGCTTTTTCTAGTCTAAGCATTTATGGGAGGGGAAACAAAATCTATTAGGGCTGGGCGAGATGACTCATGCCGATATTCCCAGCACTTTGGGAGACCGAGGCAGGTGGATCACTTGAGGTCAGGAGTTCGAGACCAGCCTGGCCAACATGGTGAAATCCCGTCTCTACTAAAAATACAATAATGACCCAGGCGTGGTGGCGGGTGCCTGTAATCCCAGCTACTTGGGGGGCTGAGGCATGAGAATCTCTTGAATCCAGGAGGCGGAGGTTGCAGTGAACTGAGATGGCGCCACTGCACTCCAGCCTGGGCAAGAATGAGACTCCGTCAGGAATGGAAAAAAAAAAAAACCCTACCAAAATTGATTTGGCTCGTTAATGCCTGCAGCACCACCTCCTACTTTTCTCCCCTTTATCTACTTCACCTCCTCCTCCTCTTCTCCCCCACCCTACACTCCCCTGCCCAAAAATCCACAAGCACATATGCACTTACAGCTAGAAAGAGACAACCCATCTTCCAGATTTCAGGAACTTCAAACAGAGAAGTGTTGGATAAAGACGCAGAGACAGGGCCACCTCATGCCACCAAAGGAGATATTATTTCCATTTGGCAAAATGCTGGGCATTGAGGAGTTACCCTAATATCTGAGCAGAGACAATAGGGATAAGAGTTCCCTACCAGGCCAGGCAGGATTGAGAAAGGCAAGGGTTGAGCCACACACCACCCCCTCCGCCCTGCCGCCCCACCGGAAGTTTAAGCTGGAGGTGAGTAGGAGCAGTGTCCCAGCCTGAGGGTAAAGAAGCCAAAATTGAATTATAGCTCTTAGTGGTACCTGTACTCCCCAGCTGGGGCTGAAAGTAGAGAGAATTCAAGCATGTTGTACCTGATTCTATCTTATGCATTCTCACACATTCTCCTCCCACTCCACAGCCCAACATGGCAGGAGCAGGAAGGCTATTGCTGCTCCATTGCACAGATAGGGGAACTGAGGCACTGAGGGATGATATAACTGGTTCTATTTTCTCACAGGAAGGGAAATTCCTTTCCAGTTTTACAGACCTCCTTATCCCTGGGGGAGCCCCATCACCTCAGCTGGAGTTCCCAGCACTGAGGAGTTGTGACAGAGTTTCCAGGAATGGAGGTAAAGATGGAATGGTCTGTTCTTTTCTGTCCCTCCAATTCCTTTAACCAGACATCATGGGTCGCATCTTTTCCCTCGATCTTTTGGGTCGCATCTTTTCCCTCGACCTTTTCTGGCGCTCCTCCAGCAGCTCTCTCAACACTCTCCACCCCTGGGCCCCGCCCCTGCTTCCCAAAAGGCTTTCAAGAACTGCCTTTGGCTGGGCTGCTCCTGTCCCTCAGCTAACTCGGGGAACGGGAAAAGTCTTCTGGCCAGGCCTTTCTGATCAGCAGGCTGAGGGCTCTGAATATCCACGCAAACTGGCAAGAGAGGTTTTCTAGACTCTCCGCAACTTCCAATGCTGCCCCTGAGCATCTTCCACTGGAGTTCTGGACCTGCCCTTGCCTTCTGGTTAAAAAGAGCTTGCCTGCCTGCCTATAAGAAAGTGTCACCCTTGACCCTTGAAGGGAGGAGATTGTATTGATTCACCCATATTCCACCCCACATCCCTTTCAACAACACAGATTTGCATGATGGGGGTAAGTGGGTGGAGAAACAGCTGACTGCAACACGGATCGGGATTCAGACCCTGGCCAGGGTTAGGGAGATTGGTCTGTGTATAAAGTTGAGGAGTCCATTGTGACCTGGATTAAGATGAGATTCAGGACTAGGATTAGAAATCGGGGAAATTGGCTAGGGGCAGCAGTTCATACCTGTAATCCCAACACTTTGGGAGCCCAAGGTGGGAGGATCGCTTGAGGCCAAAAGTTCAAGACCAACCTGGACAATATAGTGAAACCCTATCTCTAAGACAAACACACACACACACACACACACACACACACACACAGTCAAGGAATTTATCTCTTCTTGAGGCATCCTATTCAAGAGTATCTAGTAATGGTCTCTGTCAGGAAGTGGGTTTCACTGGGATCCTTTGTTCTATGAAGCAGTGAAAAGGAGTCAGCCCCAGGGGCTTGACTTCTGATTCTGACTCTGACACTAATTTTCTGGCATCAAGCAAGTTACTTCAGCTCTCTGATCCTCGGTTTTCTCATCTAAACAATGGGGGAATCAGTCTTTATCTATAAGGTCCTATCTAGTTCTGAAAATATACTACTTTGGGTCTATGGGAATATAATAAAAGCTATTCTATGGTCTCATAGGGTTAAAAATAAGACAATGTAAAAGAAAAGAATCTGGAAAAATGCAAAGTACCAAAGATAAATTAAAGACTATTCTCCTCTATTAAAAATATTATACGCTGGGTACCGTGACTCTCACTTGTAATCCCAGCACTTTGGGAGGCCAAGGCAGGAGAATGGCTTGAGCTCAGGAGTTTAAGACCAGCCTAGGTAACATAGTGAGACCTTGTCTCTACTTTCTTTCTATCTATCTATCTATCTATCTATCTATCTATCTATCTATCTATCTATCATCTATCTGTGTGTGTGTGTGTGTGTGTGTGTGTGTGTGTGTGTGTGTATCATATGCTCATTGTAGAAGTTTTTAAAATACTGGAAACTAGAAAGATAATAGACATCACTTGTAGCCGGGCACAATGGCTTATGCCTGTAATCCTAGCACTTTCGGAGGCCAAGGTGGGCAGATTGCCTGAGCTCAGAAGTTCGAGACCAGCCTGGGCAACATGGTGAAACCCATCTTTACTAAAACACAAAAAATTAGCCGGGGCCAGGCCCGGTTGCTCACGCCTGTAATCCCAGTACTTTGGGAGGCGGAGGCAGGCAGAATACTTGAGGCCAGGAGTTCGAGATCAGCCTGGCCAATATGGCGAAACCCCGTCTCTACTAAAAATACAAAAATTAGCCAGGCGTGGTGGCGCACACCTGTAATCCCAGCTACTTGGGAGGCTGAGGCATGAGAATCACTTGAACCCAGGAGGTGGAGGTTGTAGTGAGCTGGAATCATGCCACTGCACTCCAGCCTGAGCGACAGAGCAAGACTCTGTCTCAAAAAAAAAAAAAAAAAAAAAAAAAAGAAGGCCGGGTGCAGTGGCTCATGCCTGTAATCCTAGCACTTTGGGAGGCCGAGGTGGGTGGATCACCTGAGGTCAGGAATTTGAGACCAGCCTGGCCAACATGGTGAAACTCTGTCTCTACTAAAAATAAAAATTAGCTGGGCATGGTGGCATGTGCCTGTAATCCCAGCTACTTGGGAGGCTGAGGCAGGAGAATTGTTTGAACCTGGGAGATGGAGGTTGCAGTGAGCGAAGATTGCGCCATTGCACTCCAGCCCAGGCAACAGTGTAAGACTCGTCTAGAAAATAAAAAAAAAATTAGCTGGGCGTGGCAGTGCACACCTGTAGTTCCAGCTACTCAGGAGGCTGGGGCACAAGAATTGCTTGAACCAGGGAAGTGGAGGTTGCAGTGAGCCAAGATGGCACCACTGCACTCCAGCCTGGGCGACAAAGCAAGACTCCGTTCCCCCAACCCCCGAAAAATTCACTTGTAATCCTACCACATAGAGTGTAGCATCATTAACATTCCAGTATTTTATTTATATTTACTACATATTTTAGATAAAAATGAAATCATGCTGTAACTGTTTTGTAACCTGCGTTTTTCATATAAAATGTACGTTGCATTTTTCAATGTCATTAAATATCCTTTGAAAACATGATTTTTAAGGGCCTCATGTGTTCCATTCAATGAATGTGCTGTAATTTATTTACCCAACCTTTTGTTGGGTATTTAGATTGTTTACCCTTTTCCTGTTATTATAAATATAATAT
Source organism: Pan paniscus (assembly GCF_029289425.2). Classification (NCBI taxonomy): domain Eukaryota; kingdom Metazoa; phylum Chordata; class Mammalia; order Primates; family Hominidae; genus Pan; species Pan paniscus. The sequence continues at coordinate 129,363,399 of NC_073272.2, forward strand.
CTCGTTAGCATCCTTTGTGCATATTTGATTTTAGGAACAACCGGATCAAGAGGTGATGATGCATATTAAAATTTTATAATGGAAAATTTCAAACACATACGAAAGTAAAATAGTATAACAGCCCTGATTTTGTTTCACCTACATTCCCACCCATGTCCCTCTGCCAGTGGATTATTTTTTATTTTTTAAGCAAATACTGGATATCAGATAATTTGGGCATGCATATTTTTAACAAGTATAACCCCATTATATAAAATTCCAGAAAAGGCAAATGAAACTATAGTGACAGAAAGAAGATCAATGGTTGTCTGTCTGGGGACAGAGGTGGAGGAAGAGATGAATTATAAAGGGGCATGAGCAAAGTCTTGGGGGTGATGGATATGTTTTGTATCTTGATTGTGCCAGTGATTTCATGAGTGGGTACACCTGTCAAAACTCTTTGAATTGTATGATTTAAGTGGACTCAGCTAATTGCAGCTATATTATCCCTCAATATAGCTGATTTTTTTAATTTTTATTTTATATATATATATTTGTGTTTTGTTTTGTTTTTGTTTTTGTTTGAGACAGAGTCTCACTCTGTCACCCAGGCTGGAGTGCAATGGCGTCATCTCACCTCACTGCAACCTCTGCCTCCCGGATTCAAGCAATTCTCCTGTCTCAGCCTCCTGAGTAGCTGGGATTACAGGCATGAGACACCACATCCAGCCTTTTAAAATTTATTTTAATAATACTTGGCCGGACGTGGTGGCTCATGCCTGTAATCCCAACACTTTGGGAGGCTGAGGCTGGCAGATCATCTGAGGTCAGGAGTTTGAGACCAGCCTGGCCAACATGGTGAAACCCTGTCTCCGCCAAAAATACAAAAAATTAGCCAGGCGTGGTGGTGCACACCTGTAGTCCCAGCTACTCGGGAGGCTGAGACAGGAGAATTGCTTGAACTCAGGAGGCAGAGGTTGCAGTGAGCCGAGATGGCGCCGTTGCACTCCAGCCTGGGTGACACAGCAAGACTCTGTCTCAAAAATAAATAAATAAAATAATAAATAAACAAGTAAGTATATATGTATTTTTTCCAACTTGAAGGGTAAAAAAATGATATGTAGATATCTCAGTATTTGAATTTGTGCTTCTTTATTAATACTGAATGTTTTTCCTAGTTTAGTTTATTGGCCATTAATATTTCTTGTTTTGAGAATTGCCAATTCATATCCTTTGCCTAGTTTTCTAATGAGGTGTTTATCTTTTTCTTGTGGATTTGTAAGACTTCCTTTTTTTTTTTTTTTTTTGAGACAGAGTCTCGCTCTGTCACCCAGGCTGGAGTTCAGTGGCGCAATCTCGGCTCACTGCAACCTCCGCCTCCCGGGTTCACGCCATTCTCCTGCCTCAGCCTCCCAAGTAGCTGGGACTACAGGCACCCGCCACCACGCCCGGCTAATTTTTGTATTTTTAGTAGAGACGGAGTTTCACCATGTTAGCCAGGATGGTCTCATCTCCTGACCTCGTGATCCACCCACCTCAGCCTCCCAAAGTGCTGGGATTACAGGCGTGAGCCACCGCGCCCAGCCAAGACTTCTTTATATATCAATGATACTAAAACTCTGTCACACATAGCAAACACTCCTTGCCAGTTGGCCTTCTAATTTTGCTTGTGGAGTTATTATTTTTAAAATAAGAAGTTTTACATAGCCAAATCTATTCATCATGTCCTTTATTGTTCCTTATTTTACCTTTATGCCTAGAAAGACTTTCCCTATTCCCAGGATCAGAAGGACATTCACCTGTTTTCATCTAAATTGTTTATGGTTTCATTTCTGGCCGTTCTTGTTGTAAGACTGGATCTCACTCTGTCACTCAGGCTGGAGCGCAGTGATGTAATCATAGCTCACTGCAGTCTTGACCTCCAGGGCTCAAGTGATCTTCCCACCTCAACCTCCCAAGTAGCTGGGAGTATAGGCTCCCAAGTAGCTTGGATTACAGGTAGACACTACCACGCCTAGGTAATTTTTTTTCTTTTATTTTTTGTAGAGACAGGATCTTGATATGTTGCCCAGGCTAGTCTTGATCTCCTGGCCTCAAACAATCCTCCCACCTTGGCCTCCCAAAGCATTGGGATCACAGGTGTGAGCCACCATGCCTGGCCTATTTTTGGCCATTCTTGATCCCTCTGGAGCATAGTGGATAAGCATCTCACTCTGGAGTGAGATGGAGCTAGGGCCAAATCTCAGCTCCATCCCGTACACACTAGCTGTGTGACCAAAGGCATCTTCAACTTCCTTGTCTATAAGATGGGGATAATAATAGTTTCCAACTTACAGGTTTGTTTTAATGATTAAAGGAAATAGTATTTGTAGAGAGCACTTGGCCAGGGACCTATCAAAGCTAGTGCTCAAGAAACATCCTTGAGTGTAACTGGCATTTTTGGTTTTGGTTACTTAGTATCCAAACACCCTGATGATTCGAAACAAATTCCAAGAAACATGGAAGGCAGATATCCCTCTCCCTCTCCACTGGCAATTAGGTAGTGGGGCTGTGACTCAGGGTCTGCCAGCCAGATGCTATCTCTCCCTCTGGACTTCAGAACTTGAGCAATACTGTACTGCAGGGAAGAGCAGCATTTTTTTCTGAATGTCTCAGCAGCCAGGCCCCCAGAAGAGCAGTGACAAGTCTCTGGAGGGGCCCATGCCATCACAGATGACATCCTAAACAAGCCAGGCCTGTGGGATGATCCTGACTCTGCCTGCCTTCCTTGGTTCCTACCCTTTTCCTGAGGTTAGTTTTTCACACTTCGAGTCACAGTGAGATTCCCCATAGCCTTCCAGCAAACTCCTTCTCAGCTTATGGTAGACTAAGGGTCTGTAGTTTACAACCAAGAACCTAACTAGCCTCCTCTGGGATTTACTTGGGCCAAGGGCATGAAGTGTTAACTTTTTTTTTTTTTTTTTGAGACAGAGTCTTGCTCTGTCACCCAGGCTGGAGTGCAGTGGCACAATCTTGGCTCACTGCAACCTCCCCTTCCCGGGTTCAAGCCATCCTCCTGGCTCAGCCTCCCGAGTATCTGGGACTACAGGCGTGCACCACCACGCCTGGCTAATTTTGTATGTTTAGTAGAGACGTGTTTCTCCATGTTGGTCAGGCTGGTCTCAAACTCACGACCTCAAGTGATCCACCTGCCTTGGCCTCCCAAAGCGCTGGGATTACAGGCATGAGCCACTGCACCTGGCGGTGTTAACTTTTTTTCTCCAAATCAGATATCCCCAAACCACTGGTTAAGTAATGCAGTATTTTTCCACTGACTTGAAAAGGGTTACTTTTCCATTAAACGAGCTCTTGTCCTTGGGACTGTCCTGTTGACTAGAATCCCATGCCTCTCCTAGAACCCCAGTAGGTTTTCTATTCCCTTCTCCACAAGGAAAGTCTCATGTTCTAGAACTCCTGGCTGCCTGCTTGGTAGTGAGCCCTCTGGATATCTAAAGAGTCCTTGTCGGCTGGGCGTGGTGGCTCACGCCTGTAATCCCAGCACTTTGGGAGGCTGAGGCAGGTGGATCACGAGGTCAGGAGATTGAGACCATCCTGGCTAGCACGGTGAAACCCCGTCTCTACTAAAAATAGAAAAATCAACCGGGCATGGTGGCAGGTGCCTGTAATTCCAGCTACTCAGGAGGCTGAGGCAGGAGAATGGCGTGAACCTGGGAGGCGGAGCTTGCAGTGAGCCGAGATTGCGCCACTGCACTCCAGCCTGGGCGACAGAGAGAGACTCTGTCTCAAAACAAAAAACGGCCTTGTCTTGGCCAGGCACGGTGGCTCATGCCTGTAATCCCAGCACTTTGGGAGGCCGAGGCGGGTGGATCATGAGGTCAAGAGATCGAGACCATCTGGCCAACATGGTGAAACTCCGTCTCTACTAAAAATACAAAAATTAGCTGGGCGTGCTGGCACGCCCCTGTAGTCCCAGCTACTCAGGAGGCTGAGGCAGGAGAATCGCTTGAACCCGGGAGGTGGAGGTTGCAGTGAGCCGAGATCAGGCCACTGCACTCCAGCCTGGCAACAGAGTGAGACTCCGTCTCAAAAAAAAAAAAAAAAAAAAAAGAGTCCTTGTCTTGAAGCTGGAGGGCTGCATTCAGGAGCATGTCTGCTGAGCTTCAGGCTTTCCCATAGCAAGCTATCTATTTGACAGTTCCAGTCCCAGTTGGGAGAACCTCAAAGGCATAAAAGGGGTTGACCTAGCCGGGCCTGGTGGCTTATGCCTGTAATCCCAGCACTCTGGGAGGCCAAGGTGGGAGGACCGCTTGAGGCCAGGAGTTCAGGACCAGCCTGGGCAACAGAGCGAGACCCCCGTCTCTACAAAAAAATACAAAAAATTAGCTGGGCATGGTGGCGTGCACCTGTAGTCCCAGCTACTTGGGAGGCTGAGGTGAGAGGATCACTTGACCCGGGAGGTAGAGGCTGCAGTCAGCAGAGATCACACCACTGTACTCCAGCCTGGGTGGCAGAGCAAGACTGTACTAAACAGACAAGAGGAGTTGATTTCGAAAAAAAGAAATGAGCCGGGTGCGGTGGCTCACGCCTGTAATCCCAGCACTTTGGGAGGCCGAGGCGGGTGGATCACCTGAGGTCAGGAGCTCGAGACCAGCCTAGCCAACATGGTGAAACCCTGTTGCTACCAAAAATACAAAAATTAGCTGGGCGTGGTGGCGGGCACTACTCCCAGCTACTCAGGAGGCTGAGGCAGGAGAATCACTTGAACCCAGGAGGCAGAGGTTGCAGTGAACCAAGATCGTGCTACTGCACTCCAGCCTGGGCGACAAGAGCGAAACTCCATAAAAAAAAAAAGAAAGAAGAAAAGAAAGAAAAAAGAAAAGGGGCCCAAGTAAAGCACTAACTCCCACCCCATCCCCTCACTGGCTCCCTATTATGTAATTCTCATTCTCACCAACACCAGGAGAGAAGAGCATCTAGGAAGACTCCTCCAGACATGGGAGCTTGATCTGGCTCTCCTGAGGCCTGCTGACAGCTACAGTGCTCACCCCTTGGTCTACTTTTATTTCCCCTGTGATCTACTTTTTGGGTGCCATCAAAACTGAGTTTGCAGAGCAGTGCCATCTCTGGTTGGAAGGGTGAAAACAGGACTGGCCTCCAAGGAATCCTTGAGGAAGCCCCCAGCCTAGGCTCAGGGGGCAGTCTAGGGAGTGAGGAGAGGCAAAGATGGCCAGGGGAAAGAGGAGAGAGTCCGCTGAGGCAAGAGTCAGATTGAGTTACAACATGGTCTGAGGATGTTTTGGCTGCCACTAAGCATAAAGGCAGACATCTGTGGAAATGCCTCAGTGAAACTACGGATCCCAATAAATGTCTCAGGAAATAATTGGATCTGAATGTGGGGGATGGGGAACAGGTGGTTCCACCTCAGAGTCAAGAGTATTGCTGGGTGGTCAAGGGTAGAGGACAAAGGAGACAGTAGGCTTGGGAGCTTTTAAAAAGCAACAGGAATCTACACAATGGGCTATTATGTGGCCACTAAACTGATGTTTACAAATACCTTTTTTAATAACATGAGGAAATTCTTGTTATAATTTTAAGTTTTAAAAAAGGCAAGCTATAAAAGTGTGTATTGAGTTACATCACAAACTATGTGGAAAAAATATGCATTTTAAAAAAATACTGGAAGGAAATGCACCAAAATGTTAACAGCAGTTGTCTCTGGATGATAGTTATGTTACAGTATACCTGCAAAATAGTAAGGACTTATTAAGTCCCAGGTTCTGTTTGTCATTCTACTTACATAAATTATCACCGTGGACTGGGCACGGTGGCTCATGCCTGCAATCCCAGCACTTTGGGAGGCTGAGGCGGGCAGATCACCTGAGGTCAGGAGTTCGAGACAAGCCTGGCCAACATGGTGAAACCCCGTCTCTACTAAAAATACAAAAATTAGCCGGGCATCGTGGCATGCACCTGTAATCCTAGCTACTCGGGAGGCTGAGGCAGGAGAATCGCTTGAACCCAGGAAACGGAGGTTGCAGTGAGCTGAGATGGCGCCATTGCACTCTAGCCTGGGCGGCAAGAGCAAAACTCCATCTCAAATAAATAAATAATCACCATGTCTTTGCATAATGACCCAGTGAGGCAACTACTCCCACTCCCACTTTATAGGTGAGACTCCCAGAGACTAACATGCTAAAATACACAAAGCTCAGAAATGGCCTTATTAAAATTATCAATTAAAAATTATTTTTATGGGCCAGGCGCAATGGCTCACGCCTCTAATCCCAGCACTTTGGGAGGCCGAGGTGGGTGGATCACTTGAGGTCAGGAGTTCAAGACCAGCCTGGCCAACATGGTGAAACCCTGTCTCTACTAAAAATACAAAAATTAGCTGGGCATGGTGGCGTGCACCTGTAGTCCCAGCTACTCGGGAGGCTGAGGCAGGAGAATCGCTTGAACCTGGGAGGCAGAGGTTGCAGTGAGCCAAGATCGTGCCACTGCACTCCAGCCTGGGTGACAGAGTGAGACTGCATCTCAAAAAAAAATTAGTTTTTGTAATCCCAGTACCTTGAGAGGCTGAGGTGGGCAGATTGCTTGAGCCCGGGAGTTTCAGACCAGCCTGGGCAACATGGTGAAACCCTGTCTCTACAAAAAATACAAAAAAATTAGCCGGGTATGGTGGCGTGTGCCTGTTGTGGTCCCAAATACTTGGGAGGCTGAGGTGGGAGGATCACCTGAACCCAGGAGGTTGAGGCTGCAGTGAGCCATGATAGTGCCACTGCACTCCAGCCTGGGCAATAGAACAAGACCCTGTCTCAAAAAGAAATTATTGCCGGGCATGGTGCCTCACACCTGTAATCCCAACACTTTGGGAGGCTGAGGCCAGCGGGTCCCTTGAGCTCAGGAGTTCGAGACCAGCGTGGGCAACAAAGCGAAACCCCGTCTCTACTAAGAATACAAAAATCAGCTGGGTGTGGTGGCAGCCACCTGTGGTCCCAGCTACTCAGGAGGCTGAGGTGGGAGGATCGAATGAACCCAGGAGGCGGAGGTTGCAGTGAGCTGAGATCGCACCACTGCACTCCAGCCTTGGCAACAGAGTGAGACCTTGTCTCAATAAAATAAATATTTGTTTTCTTCTCTCTGTCTTCTAAACTTTTGATAATGAGCATCTGCTTTTTGCCTTTTCCCAACAGTCCCTTTCCTCATCTAATTAATCCTTGGATTAAGAATAAAAGGAAGCATTCTCTCCTGCTCCTTAGAATTTGTGATCTCTTTCTCAGTAAAGCCCAGAGCCCCTGGTGGGGAGGCACTCTGTCCCCAGTCCTGAGCACAGAGGGGCACACAGTGATGTTGAATAGATGTTTATAGAATAAAGGACTGAAGGAAGGAATAAATGAGTAACAGTCACAAAAAGGTTGATCGTGATGACGCTACTGGCTTGTATACACAAGGTGTTTGGTGAGGGAACAGTTTTTCACTACAACGTTGAGAAGGGTGCCCTTAGATCTACAGCCTTCCTACAAGACTTTGGTCCCCTTGCCCTGGGCTCCCAGCCAGCAATTTCTCAAGTGATATCCCTAGCCTTTGGGACCCCACGTTCTGGGCTGCCACCCAGTGGGCTTGTAGCCATGTCCTTCTCCCCACTGAAATACCCCTGTGTTTGTCAGGCCCCAACTCCTAGTGCAGCCCAGTGGTAGCCAGAGTGGACAGTGGTCTAAGCTCAGGGAGATGATGCTGGATTCCCAGGGCCCTTGGGAAGCCCCCTGTGGCGAACAGGGAGTTGACTGAATTTTGCAAACTAAAAAGAATAACATGACCAGGTGCAGTGGCTCACGATGCCTATAATCCTAGCACTTTGGGAGGCCGAGGCGGGTGGATAGCTTGAGCCCAGGAGTTCGAGACCAGCCTGGGCAACATAACAAACCCCATCTCTACAAAAAAATACAAAAATTAGCCAGGTGTGGTGGTGGGCACCTGTAGTCCTAGCTACTTAGGAAGCTGACGTGGAAGGATCACCTGAGCCTGGGAAGTGGAGGCTACGGTGAGCCGTGTTTGTGCCACTGCACTCCAGCCTGGGTGACAAAGAGAACCTGTCTCAAAAAAAAAAAAAAAAGGAATAACAGATAAAGTGATTCACATGATTAAGATGCCAATAGGAAAGAATCAAGATGCCCAAAGAATACCTGACCTGCTCATAGGGACCTGGAATCTGGAGTTGGAATCCCTGACTGGGCTGTCCAACCTGTGATTCCAATTGTGAGCCCACATGTGTGACAAGAGAGAAAGGCAATGCCAAGGCAAACCTCTCAGTGCCCCTGAACCATACTTACTTAGAGTGGGTGGCTACCTCCTATCCTTGTGGGGCAGGGGGACAGGGGACAGGATACTGACTTCATTTCCTTCTGGCCCGTGTTTCCTCAATGGAAAAAGCAGGCTGAGGAAAGTTTTCATGGGACTGGTAGCACTTTGGAAAATCATAGCCAACTCCCAGTAATCACCACCAACGATGGGCCAGCAGTAGGGCCTGCAATTAAAGAAAAATAGTAATGTTTACAATCCAATTTGTTTTATTTTAGTTAATTAATGTATTTATTTTTGAGAAAGAGTCTCTCTATGTCGCCCAGGCTGGAGTGCAGTGGCGCAATCTTGGCTCACTGCAACCTCCACCTCCCAGGTTCAAGCGATTCTCCTGCCTCAGCCTCCTGAGTAGCTGGAATTACAGGCACCTGCCACCATGCCCGGCTGATTTTTCTATTTTTAGTAGAGACGAAATTTCACCCTATTGGCCAAGCTGGTCTCAAACTTCTGACGGCACCCGGCCCCAATTTTTGTTGTTGTTGGTGGTGGTGGTGGTTTTTTGTTTGTTTGCTTGTTTAGACGGAGTCTTGCTCTGTCACCCAGGCTGGAGTGCTGGGGCGATCTTGGCTCACTATAGCCTCTGCCTCCCAGGTTCAAGCAATTCTCCTGCCTCAGCCTCCCGACTAACTGGGACTGCAGGTGTGTGTCACCACGCCTGGCTAATTTTTGTATTTTTAGTAGAATCGGAGTTTTGCCAGGCTGGTCTTGAACTCCTGACCTAAGGTGATCCACTCGCCTCGGCCTCCCAAAGTGTTGGGATTACAGGTGTGAGCCACTGCACCCAGCCCCCAGTTTGTTTTAAAACAACAGATTTACCTTTATAATTAAGAACCAGTTCAGGTTCCTGTTAGAAGCGGCCAGCCTTTGTTCCAGTCTTTCTCCCCTGAATAATCCTTCCACCTGCCCCTACGGCCCTTGGGTTCCAGAGCTCTCAGCCTTCAAGGCCTGCCCAAATCCTACTTCCTCCAAGAAGTCTTCTAGTTCCTGTCATTTCTCCTTTCTCCATACTCCCTCTGGCATTTTGCTAGCACAGGGCACAGACCCTTCCACTGTCAGCCTTTTCTGTCTGTCCGTGACCTCCTCTCCCTCTAGAGTAAAAGCTTCCAGAAGGCAGCTCAGCCGTTTGGCCCATCTCAGCAGCTTCTTGGACCTAGTACCGTGTTTGGCACAGTGGACTCCTCCGCCAGCCTCATTTGTTGTTGCCCAGTGAAATGGACAGAGTGGAATGGGGCCTACCCAGGGCCCCAACTCCCAGAAGGCTTGGAGTGGGGGACTGTAGGGTCCTGGAGATTCCAGATTCCAGAGGCCCTGGGGAAGCCCCCTGTGGATAACAGGGAATTGCTTGTATTTTGCAAGCTAAAAAGGGGTATTAACCAGGCCCAATTACAGCCCCACTGGTCGTTTCAGGAGTGGGGAAGCGTCAAAACTAGCTGCCTGGGCAGAGTGAGATAGCGAGAATAAAGGGCTCCTTCTGCCAGAGGATGGGCTCTCTGGCCCCCATTCGGTCACTGGGCCCCCCAAGTGTGAGGCCAGAGAGTTGAGACTGGGGAAAATAAGGAAAGGGAAGAGGAGAGCCGGGCCGCCCTCCCCTCCTCCCTCCCGCTCTCCTTTCTCTCGCGGTCCACGCTGGCGTCCCTCTTGGGCTCTTTGTCTGTCGGTCTGTCCGTCGGCTTTCTCTCGCGCTGCCTCTCTGCGCGCTCGCTCACTCGCTCTCCTCTCTCTCTCTCTCTCTCTGCCTCTTCGGCTCACGTGACCGCTTGCTCTCAACGGCTCCGATCACCTCTTCCTGAGGCAGCACCTTTCGGTTGGTAACAGGAGACACTCGGGTGTTGGGGGCAGGATGGGTTTCCTTCCTCCGCTTTTTCCTCCTGGCCTTCTCGGGCAGTTCCAGCCGCTTCTCTCTGGCGCAGCCTCTGGCCCTCCACCCCTCCAGCCTCTCCCAGCCCCCATAGTGCTCGTTTACTCTCCCCTTCCCCTCCGCACCACTCCCCCACGCCCACCGGGGCCTCCCTCCTCCCCGGCAGCCAGCCCACTTTGGGGAGGGGGCTTCGGCGCAGGGGACAGACAAAAGGGCCTGGACGGACCCGGGGGCACCCCTCTGCAGCTCCCCACAACCACGTGGCCCCTCCCTCCTCGGGCAGCCGGCAGCTTCCCCCTCCCCTGCCCAGCCGGAGGTCTGGGGAGTTCGGGCCCCGAAGCATCCTTCCGGGCCTCGCTGGCGCCAATCGCTCCGCCGCGGGTGCTGAGCCTCCGGGTGCTTCGAATACCAAGGAATGCACCGGGCATGGGTGGGGGACATGCTCCGGGGGCGGAGGCAGCTTTTTCGGTTCCCAGGCTGGAGAACGGCCAGCCAAAGGGAGGAGACTCGGCCCCCGCCGTCGGAAGGTTCCCGGTACAGTGGGGTTGACAAGATCTCCAACCTCAGGGAGCTCCAGGTCTGATAGGAGAGACCCAGTCTCTCTCCCTTTAGCAGTTCAAACTCAACAGTAAGGATGAATCCAAAAGTGGGATGAAGGTGCCCTGCAAAAGCAGAGCTGGCCTATGTATTCGTGAACTTCTGGCTGAACCAGATTGTTTCTGGGCCATGTTGTCCAGCACTTAGCGAGCTGCCCTTCCCATCCTACCAACTCCTGCCACCAAAAATTGGAATGGAAAGTGAGCTCCTTCCCATTCCATACCGTGGTAAAATTTAAACAAGGCCATTGAAGATCAAGGTTATCCAGTAAATCAGCCAAAACATTCACAAAACATTCTCAAAGCAGCCTCTGTAAATGCACTCTTAGCTAGGGTCTAGAGCCATGGCACTAGCCTGGCCCTAGATACCATGTGTATGCATTTTAGAGTCTTCGGAGGTACTGTTCCCCTGAGTCTCCCCCCCCCCCCACCCGCTGACCACTTAATACCATTTTAGTCAACAAGGCTAAGTCCCCTCAGGGGATATGCCTGTGGCCAGAGCCACACTTGGTGCACTTTAGGCATAGCCCTGGCCAATCCCAGAACAAAAGACCCAAATGCTGGGAGGGGAGGGGGTGACAGAAAGAATTCCATCTCTCCAGTATCTTAGGGAGGGATTTGAGCCGAGAAGGGCCTCAGGCTTCACAGGGACCAGGCAGAATAGCACTTGCCTGCAACCAAACCTAGTAAGAATGGCCACCACAACTACTATTTATTGAACCCTCACAAACTGCCAAGTACGTAGCACACTAATCCCAATAACAGTCTTATATGGTAGGTACTATTATTATCCCCGTTCAACAGATAAGGCAACTATGGTTCAGAGAAGGTAACTTGAAGAGGTCACACAGCTGGTTAGTGGCAGAGCTGGGTTTGGAATCCAGGTCTGGCCAATGCCCAAGTCCAGCTCTCTAATCACTATACTACCCAACCTCTTTCCCACAAAGAGTGATTCTAAAACTCTCCCAGAAGGAACAGAGACAACTGGGTCAGGGCATGGTCTTGCTGGAAACTGGCTATTTGCCAAAATGTAGAGAGGTCAACAGGCGCCCAAAGTCACCCTGCTGGCTTTGTAAATGCCACAGAGACTCCCACATAAAAGTCCAGACTCCTAGATTCCTAACCTAGAATGCAAAGGAGACATCCTATCTGCCCATCCCCACAGACATCATCCCACTTCCGGTTTCTGTCTTCTGGGTAGCAGTGAGGTTTTCAGGATGCCAGGCTAAGGGTGAGCTTCTTGGAGGCAGTGTTGTGGGGATGGGCTTGATAATGGACCCCCGCTGCCCTACCCCCAGTCCTCCCTGGAGGGAGGACAAATAGGCCCATTGATTCGAAACTCTCCCAGAGGGCATTAGAGTAATGACTCTGGACTGTGTGATGCCTACACCCCCTTTGACCTGCTGACTGACCCCTGCCCTGGGAGGTTCCAAAGGCCACAAATCTCAGTTGCTTGTGGGCCATGTGGTTTGTGGCTGTTTGTAGTATTGGAGGGGAGGGGGAAATGAGGGGGGTAAGATACACTGCTTCTCACTGTGCTGGGCTTCCCAAGAGAACTAGCAAGGGGTGGACAGGGCCCCTTCTAAACACTGCCAAGACACACTGCAACTACTGATACAGGCTCCATCATTTATTTTTGAAAGCAGGAGGGCTCCTGGCTCATTTGCATAAATGTTTGCACTGCCTGCTATATTTTGATTTGGAAGAAGGGCACCAGGGCACAGAATATACATAACAGATTTGTAACTGGGCAGCTTGATCCTGTCCCTGGCCAGGCGAGCCAAAGATGGCCCCTCACCCTTTGTGTCTATTTTTGAAAGCCCCTCTTAAGTGCAAAGCCCAGCACGAAGGATGTGTGGCAATAGAAAGACCTCGCCCTGAATGGGGTGCTTCTAAGCCAGGTGTGTAGGTGGATGGGTAGATAAGGCAGCACTTGACTTGAAAAAGGGATGAACGGGCATGGTGGCTCACACCTGTAATCCCAGCACTTTGGGAGACCTGAGGCATGAGGATCACTTGAGCCTAGGAGCTTGAGACCAGCCTGGGCAACAGAGAGAACTTGTCTCTACAAAAAACATGTTTTTGAGAATTAGCTGGACATGGTGGCGCGCACCTATGGTCCCAGCTACTTATGAGGTTGAGGTGGAGGGATCGCTTGAGCCCAGGAGGTCAAGGCTGCAGTAAGCCATGATCGCTCCAATGCACTGTAGCCTGAGCAACAGAGCAAGAGACCCTGTGGAAAGAAAGAAAGAAAAAGACAAGAAAGGAAAGACAAGAAAGAAAAAAAGGAAAAGAAAGAAAGAAAGAGAGGAGGAAGGAAGGAAAGAAGGAAGGAAGGAGAAAAGAAAATGGCTGGAAGTCTGGATTCCTAATTTCTATCATTCAACAAAGAAACATTTATTGTCTTCTATGTGCCGGGCACTTTACTAGACACTGAGGTGAGATGATAAATATTGAGACCCTATCTCCATCATTGAGGTACTCCTAATCTAGCACAGGTGATGAAAACACAGTCAAATAGCCCTAGGGCAGTGTGCCATCAGAGAGAATAATGGAGGCTTGCTAAAGTAGCCCTCAGCTAGTGGGGTGGGGGTCTGAAGAGACTTGGTGAGGGACACGGTTGCTTAATTGAGTCTTAAGCATCAACCCTGCTCCCGTTCCCAAGCTGTGTTTTGTTACCATTTTTTTTAGATAGGATCTTGCTATGTTGGCCAGGGCAGTCTCGAACTCCTAGCCTCAAGCAATCCTCTCGCCTCCGCCTGCCAGTGTTGTGATTACAGGCGTGAGCCACCGCGCCCGGCCTCAAACTGTGTTTTAAACCTCTATTCCTAACTCCCTGTGTGAGCTCAGCAAAATATTGGGCTCTCTGGGCAGCCTCGGTTTCTTTCATCTTCAGAATGGGGGCAGTAATCTCTGAAGTGGGCCCGAGTGTGCTGTGTGCTCTATCTCCCATCTCGCCTGGTCCTATGTCTAACATCAACCCCCATGCGAGGGCATAAGACCAATTTCCTTAAGATACAACGCAAACATGTGGCAGAGCTGAAGAGTACGGAATAATGAGAGATGGAAGGAGTGGAAGCGAGATGGGGTTTCGCGCAAGGGGTGTGGCCCCAAAGGAAGGTGCGGGAAAAGGTAGGGGTTAAACCTCTATTCGGATTTAACCACCTTCCTGGATTTAACCATCTTTCCAAAGCTTCTCCTCTCTAACGTTGAAGCGGGAGCTAAGTAGCAGCAATGGGTTCCCTCCCCACCTCCCCCCCACCCCCGCAACCTTATGCAGCCGATCTTAAGGACCAGGTACTGAGGAATGGGCTGTCCTTTCCGACCTGCACCCCTCAACGATTGGGATCGCTTTAGTTTCTCCCTGGAGTCGAGCATTTGCCTGCACTTAAAAAAAAAAAAATCCCAAACCTGGACCCCCTTTGGGGAGGGGGTTAACAGTTTCCTTAAGTTTTCTCTAGTCTGAATAAAGAAGGACTTCCTTCTACTCGTCCTCAACTATCCCCTGGGGCTTCAGCGGGGCGCGAGAGCTCGGGTCTGGGCCGGGGGCCGAGCAGCCTGCGCTGCCCCTCCAGGATTTCCTGCACTCGACGCGGCGAGGCCGGCTCGAACTTCGGCCTCCGACGAAGGCAACTCCGCTTCCCTTTAAAATGCAGCAACTCCCGGCCCCCGCCCCCGCCCCTCGGGCCGCCTCCTCCCCCTCCCCCTCCGCCCCCGCCCAGGCCCCGGCTCCTCCCCGAGCCCTCGGCGTGGGGGCCTCCTTGCCACCTGCCCGCTGCCCATCCCACATGCAAAGCGTGACCGCCGGGGAAGGAAGCCGAGCGCGCGCGCCCACACCGGCCCTGCGCCGCGGCGACAGCGAGCAGCTCGCCTACTCCGTCCGTCTGCGCTTACCCAGCATGCACTTCCAGGCCCTGAGCTATCTCGGAGCCGCAGCCCCGGGGTCAGAGCGGCCGGAAGAAACAGGAAGTTTGGGACGGTCCTAGTCGTGGGGCCGGGAGTCCTAAAAGGCAGGCCCTGAACTCCGTGCTGCCTCTCCCTTCCCCCGCTCCCTCCCTCTGGCGGACTTCCCTGGGGTCCGTTTCGGGGGCTGGCCTGAACTCCGAAAATCCAGATGTGTTTGGGGGTCATTCAAGGCACACTCCCAGGGTTCCCTTCGCGGTAGCATCTCCTGGCTTTATGGATCGAGGGGTGGGAGGAGGAGGGAGTGCTCCCGCCCTGGTGGGGTGGTAGTCCCCGAGGGGGCGTTGTCTTCTGCCCGCCGAGAGGGGGAAGGACGCTAGATTGGGGTTGAGGTTGGGGGGCTGGAGATTTGTCTCCCACGGCCAATTCCTGGGCGGATAGGGCAGTGGTTAGAACCTATGGCGGAGTCCGGACTTACTGGCTCTCCTTCCCACTGCCAGTTAGCTTTGCTCTAATCTGCCCTCCACATTGACTTAGGCTGCCCCATTACCCTCAGCACTATCTCACAGACCTGCGCTGCTGCTCACCAGGGGCACCGGGCAAGGGAGCCCCATTCCTAGTGCAGAGAACACAAAGGGCATGCCCTGTTGAAAGTGATCTCCATTCGCACACCCCTTTGGCCAGGCAGGAAGGAGTGGACTCTCACTTCCCTTGGCTTCCCTCTCAGTGCCCACCCTACCTCAGCGTTAGCTAAACCACTGACCCAAGCAACCTCAACTGTCCCCACACGAGCCTCTCGCTGGCCAGTAGCTGAAAGGAGTGTGGGTCATGGTTGATCCCAGTGGGCCATTTTGATCCCAGTATGCCATCTGGCCAATCCTTTTCGGCTTGTGCAGACTAGCCGTTTGGGTGGACATACTCATTCTATAGCTTCACACTCCCAGCCAGGGACTTTTCCCTTCCCGCTCACTAGAGGTTTCCAAGTTCTCCTTGATGTAGTCGACTCATTGCATCTTCCTAGATTTGCTGAGAGGAGGTGGTGGGGAGTGAAGAACTAGGAAGAATATTTTGGAGGTGGAAAACTGTAGATGAAAACTCATTGGCTGTAGAATGAATGTAATGATTGTAAAGTGAGACTGTCATGGCCATCACAGACATTCCCAGGCAGAATTAATTGGGCTTTCCCCTGCGCTCCCATAGATTAGGATTTATACCTCTATTATCACATTGTATTGTAATTATTTGTTGACATGTTTCTCTCCCCCATAGATGGGGAGCTCCTGGAGGGCAGAGACTATGCCTTATTTATCTGTAGACCTCCCTGCACAGATCCTTGCTTACAAAAGAGATATTGAATACATGTACTAGAAATGGAAGGGGATCCAGCAGGATGACCTTCAGGACCTCGTTCAGCGCTAATATCCTGTGATGCAACTTAAACATGTGCCCACAGATGTTCTCACGTTCACATAAACACACAAAGCAAATACACAAAATACCATCATGCCACAGTCGGGGTGTCACTCCTTGGAAAGTGAACAGATGTTACATGATGCCAAGTAAATGGCCTTTTGAAAGTTGAATCTCCAAACCTAAACATCTGAAGTGTCGACAGGCAACGTCACAACTGGTTGGGCTGATTTTGTTTACTGCCCTGACTTTTTAAGCAACCACAGCCCTACATAATAGAAACAGTGAGCATTTGAGTTTGAAAAGGCCCTGAGATGCTCTGGTACAAGTCTTTTCATTTTACAGATGAGAAGGTCCCTGGTCCAAAGTCAGACAGGAACAGAAATGTCAGTCCTGTAATTCTTGACACTCGGAGCTTGCACGTGTGACACGTTTGTATGCAGACACCTGCCTGAACCTGCACACATGGCTGCTGACATGCATAGACGTGGTTGCATCCCCAACCACGTGTGCCACCACGACACAGGGGTACACCCTTCCCCCAAAACTTACCAAGCAAGTGAAGATGGCCCTATCCCCGTGTAGGGGGAGGCAGGGCTGGCTGCTGCTGATCAGAGAAGGGAAGGCAGGGGTCACCTGGGCTGGGCAGCCCTTGCCAGAGTGTGAAGGGGACCGAGAAGCCCATAGGTTTGCAGCTGTCATTGAATGTGCTCGGCTCACCCAGCTCCCCTCGGCTCTTCTCCGTCTCTCGGTCTGCAGAGGGCGAGGAGAGGAGACGCTCCCGGCTCATTCCAGCGAGCCGTGTGCACGCTGCAGGCGTGGTATGTGAGTAAGCGGCGGGCTTCCAGCTGCTGCCTTATACTTTGAGGGCTGACAGGCCGCCCCCTCCCCCCTAAACAAAACTGTGTAGTGGGGCCGCCCTCACCCACCACTGGCCTCTCTTCACACGGGCATGATTAAGGCAACCAGGACCGCAGCAAGCCCTTCTCAAAAGGAGAGAAATTATGGCTTTTTCTCCACCTCGCCTGACCGCCTTTTCCTAGGGGATCTCCTCTCTCAGACCCACCTCCAATTGGAAATCTACGCAGAGTTAACCCCCCACCTGCCTCAGATAGCCTCACTACAGCACACTCTTGTAACACTCCAGTGGAGAGTTTGCACCCTAACCATGGGTGCCTGCTTATATTTCCCATTAGGGTCCTGTCTCCCACTTCCACCCCATTCAATACTATCATCCCTGTCTTACCTTTGTATAGTGCTTCATAGCTTTCAAAGCACTTTCCCATGCATGTCTTATTTCACCTTTACCACACCTCATAAGGCAAGTATTAGTAGCTTCACTTTAGACACCAGGAGGCTGAAGCTCAGAGAAGATAAGCAAGCTGCCCAAGGTCACACAGTTGATGCATTGGGGTAGGGCAGGTCTACAATCTTCATCTTTGACTACAAAGCACACTCTTTGTCCACTCTGCCACCCTAATGCCCAGTTGATATCCAGCTCCCCAAAAGGAGGGGGCTGTCATTCTGCTTCTTTTTTCTTTTAAAAATTATTATTTTCTGGCCAGGCACAGTGGCTTACGCCTGTAATCCCGGCACTTTGGGAGGCCGAGGCGGACGGATCACTTGAGGTCAGGAGTTCGAGATCAGCCTGGCCAACATGGTGAAACTCCGTCTCTACAAAAATACAAAAATTAGCCGGGCGTGGTGGCGCAGGCCTGTAGTCCCAGCTACTCGGGAGGCTGAGGCAGGAGAATCGCTTGAGGAGGCGGAGGTTGCAGTTAGCCGAGATTGTACCACTGCACTCCAGCCTGGGCAACAGAGAGAGACTCCGTCTCAAAAAAAAAAAAAGTAAAATTATTATTTTTATTTTAGAGACAGGGTCTTGCTATGCTGCCCAGGCTGGAGGGCAGTGACTATTAACAGGTGCAATCATAGCACAGTGCAGCCTCAAACTCGTTTTTCTGCTTCTTTTATACCTCCAGAGCACCTGATATAGGACTGGCTCTGTACATGCTGGGCATTCCCAGGCCAGGGTAACCAGACAGACCCATGATACAACCTGCCAGCGAATCCCGGAAACTCCAGGACAGGAGACACTTGCAGGCTAATGGTGGTGTGCACCACCAGAGTCTTCGGCAGCTCACGGCCCTTCTATCTGCCTTAAGTTGCTGGGGCAGAGAGCAGTGCCAAGGCAGAGAGGAAGGAGAACATCCCTCCGTGTAGACCCCAGCTCTTCCCTCCCCCTCTCCTCTGGGGCTTCAGCGGGTCCGGAGCTCATGAATAAAGCTAATATTGGAACTAGTCCTATACTAGTTGGAGAGGGGCTGTTGTCTAGATCCTCCCTTTCAGGGACGGGTTGTGCCAATAGAATGCCCCGAGGCCCCAGCCCTCTCGTGATGGTTGGCTGGAACTAAGGCACCCCCCTCTCTCGCCCTTTTATGAGTCTCAGCTGATTTCCCTGGAGGGCGGCCCCACTAGCCAGCGCCCCCAACCCGCTACCGGACTCCCTCACTATACCTGGGCCCCGCCCCAACTGTCCTCAGGGGCGGGGCCAGCCCTAGGGCAAGCTGGGGCAGGAAGTGGTTGCAATTACACACACTCCCGCCCCGCACTGGCTGCCACTGCCAGAGTGACAATGCTAACTCGGCCGGCCCCAAACGTCAGGGCAAGGGCTAAGAAGAGGACTCAACCAGGGAAGCTCCTGGGCTGGAACGAAGCTCTTTTCCTGAGAGAAGGGAGTTTCCGAGGTTAGGCTTGGTTGGAAGCCTCAGCGGATTGCTGGTCACATCCAGAGATGAAGGGAGGGGGTCGTGGGTCTCCTTCCCCACCCAGACATGGCAGTCACTCACACCGTCATCTCTTTTTAACCTGGCCACTAGCTGACAGCAGCTTTTCCTAGCTGCTTGGGCCCCCTGCTCGCAACTGCCAAGACAGACAGCTCTGATCCCTCCTACCAGGGGAAGATGGGCTTTGATTCTCTACTACTGCAAACCACCACAGCACAGTGGTTTCTATATCCCCTACTCCTCCTTCGTTTCTTAGGCATTCCCATCTGGGGCGGCTCTGGGCCAGGTGGAGAGCGTGACTGGTATGGCCACAGCTATGGGCTGAGAACCATGTAGAGAGAGGGATGGATGGGGGAATTCGAGAATGTTTGGGTGGGATGACTTCAGAACTCTCTGGGTTGGGCTTTCACTGAAAGCATCATTAGCTCAAAAAATTGGGGCTACATTAGAAGAATGGAGGTAGAAGGGGGCAGTGAAGAAACTGGACAAATGAAAGAAGATACTTTAGGCTGGGCATGGTGGCTCACGCCTGTAATCCCAGCACTTTGGGAGGCCGAGCCAGGTGGATCACCTGAGGTCAGGAGTTCAAGACCAGCCTGGCCAACATGATGAAACCCTGTCTCTATTAAATAAAAAAAATTAGCCGGGAGTAGTGGAGTGCACCTGTAATCCCAGCTACTTGGGAGGCTGAGGCAGGAGAATCTCTTGAACCTGGGAGGTGGAGGTTGCAGTGAGCCAAGATTATGCCATTGCACTCCAGCCTGGGCAACAAGAGCGAAACTCCGTCTCAAAAAAAAAAAAAAAAAAAAAACTTGAGTATGTGAGGGAATGGGGATGGATGAGTGAAGTAGGTTTCTTAAAAGGCCTAGAAACCCAGTGGATACAGTGGGGGGGCTCTTTTTTTTTTCTTTTTCTTTTGAGACGGAGTCTCGCTCTGTTGCCCAGGCTGGAGTGCCGTGGGGTGATCTCAGCTCACTGCAAATTTTTGTTTTTTTGGGGTTTTTTTGAGATGGAGTTTCGCTCTTGTCACCCAGGCTGGAGTGCAATGGCATGATCTCGGCTCACTGTAACCTCTGCTTCCTGGGTTCAAGTGATTCTCCTGCCTCAGCCTCTCGAGTAGCTGGGATTACAGGTACCACCACACCAGGCTAATTTTTGTATTTTTAGTAGAGACAGGGTTTCACCATGTTGGCCAGGCTGGTCTCGAACTCCTGACCCCAAGTGATCCTCCCACCTCAGCCTCCCGAAGTGCTGGGATTAGAGGCGTGAGTCACTGTGCCTGGCCCAAATTTTAGTATTTTTATTAGAGACAGGATTTCATCATGTTGGCCAAGCTGGTCTTGAACTCCTGACCTAAAGTGATCTGCCCGCCTTGGCCTCTCAAAATGCTGGGATTACAGGCGTGAGCCACCATAGTGGGGAATCCTCTTTTCCCTTCCCCAGCATCTTCTTCTGCAAGCCTAGGTTCCTATGTCTGCACTTTTTGAAGCATGAACTTAGTGCTTACCTCCCAGCTTCAGAGCCCCATTTCACATCCTCCTAATAGCTTCAGGGAACCCTCCTTTCCTTGTTCTATTGAAATTGCCCCCTTTCTCCTGTGGCAGGCCTGCTCAATTTGCTGAGGTGGGCTGGGGCTCACTTTGGGGCTGCCTAAAAAGGAGGCTTTCCCCTCCTCACTCTGCAGGAGTCAAAGGCTTGGCATCCCAGCTTGGGGGGCTAGCTGGCCAGCAGTCCTTTTCCCCAGGGTGCCAGGCTCCCTGGAGCCTGGGAAGCTGAGTCATAGGCAACTTCAGGCTCCACAGACAGCACAGCAAGAGAAAGAAGGAGAAAGAAAAAGAAAAGGGTGAAAAAAAAAATACCCGGTCGGGCGCAGTTGTTCACGCCTGTAATCCCAGCACTTTGGGAGGCCGAGGGGAGGTGTGGATTATTTGAGGCCAGGAGTTTGAGACCAGCCTGGCCAACATGGCGGAAACCCGTCTCTAATAAAAATACAAAAATTAGCTTGGTGTGGTGATGCGTGCCTGTAATCCCAGCTACTCTGGAGGCTGAGGCAGGAGAATCAGTTGAACCCAGGAGGCAGAGGTTGCAGTGAGCTGAGATTGTGCCACTGCACTCCAACCTGGGCGACGGAGTGAGAGAGACTCCGGAAAGACAGAGAGAAAGAGAGAAAGCGAGGAGAGGGGAGGGGAGGGGAGGAGAGGGGAGAGGAGAGGGTGGGGGGGAGAGAGAGAGAGAGAGGGAGCGAGAGAGAGAGAGAGAGAGAGAGAAGAGAGAGAAAGAGAAAGAGAAAAAAGCCCACCATGATGTTTGTCTGTTAGCAGAGGGCAGGAGGGCCTCCTGGTCCTGCCTTAGCCTTGCTTCACTCGCACTGGAGATAGAGATCACAATCAGAAGATTGTCTTTGAATATGAAGGACGACGACAGGACCCAGGATCAAATAAAGGAATAGGGATGGAAGTGTTTTGTAAACTATTAAGTTGTGTACAGATGTGAGGGATTACTACTATTATTAATATGCATTATAAAATTGCATTTTTCTCCCATGGATCTGGTTTATCCAATAGTGTTCTTTTTTTTTTTTTTTTTTTTTTTTTTTTGAGACGGAGTCTCGCTCTATCGCCCAGGCTGGAGTGCAGTGGCGCGATCTCGGCTCACTGCAAGCCCCGCCTCCTGAGTTCACACCATTCTCCTGCCTCAGCCTCCCCAATAGCTGGGACTACAGGCGCCTGCCACCAAGCCCGGCTAATTTTTTGTATTTTTAGTAGAGACGGGGTTTCACCATGTTAGCCAGGATGGTCTCGATCTCCTGACCTCATGATCCGCCCGCCTCGGCCTCCCAAAGTGCTGGGATTACAGACGTGACCACCGCGCCCGGCCTCCAATATTCTTCTTCTTCTTTGTCTTCTTTTTTTTTTTTGAGATAGAGTCTTGCTCTGTCACCCAGGCTGGAGTGCAGTGGCGCGATCTCGGCTCACTGCAAACCCCGCCTCCCGGGTTCACGCCGTTCTCCTGCCTTAGCCTCCCGAGACGGGGTTTCACTGTATTAGCCAGGATGGTCTCAATCTCCTGACTTCGTGATCCGCCCGCCTCGCCCTCCCAAAGTGCTGGGATTACAGGCGTGAGCCACCACGCCCGGCCCCCAATATTCTTCTTAATGCAGGAGCATGACAGAGGCAGGTTAGCCCTGGGAATTTGGAGCTCCAGGTGAAGCCTTGTGTGTGGGTCTGTGTGTGAGAGAGAGAAAGAGAGAAACATGTCTTGCTGTATCTGTACCCTCAATATCTAGAACAAACCAGAGAAAGGAGCTCAAGTGCTTACTGTCTGCCCATTGAATGGCTGATGGAATGAAATCAGGGAGGGGTGCTCCAACCCTTTGGCCTCCTCTGTTGCTGCTATAGTACTGATTTTGTACAGATGGATCTCAGCTCCTTTCAGCTGCAGGAATCATGTCCTACAAACCCAGTCTCCCAAGTGCTGCTGAGTCCCTGCAAGTCTGTGGCAGCAGGTCACTGTACCCCTGGATGTCTCTGTCACAACTAGAGGCTTGGTGTTCAGAGGCTCAGCACACAGCCAAGGCCATTCACACCACAGGTTATTGCTATTTGAGTCTTTTCAAGGGCCTTCAGGATCCTGCAAAGGCTTGGAACCGTTCTGAACATCAATCAACAAACAAATGGGGTCATGGATGGGGAAGCACTTTGTGACCCGCAAAGCCCCATACAAATGTAAGGGATTATTGCATTGTATTGCAAAAAAAGCATTACGATTCTTTGAGGATTGTAGTTATATGGGTTTTGGCACGCAGGAGTCTACTGCATTATAAAATGTGTATGTGTGGGAGTGCCTGTCGTGCGTGTGCATGTTCAGGGTTAGGATCTGTACATAGAAACCTACCTGGCCAAATGGCACATACAAAGGGTCACTTAGACCACACAAAGCCGATATTGGTGAGTTATCAAGAATTCCCTGCCCCTCTATCTTTTTCAATATGCTTTTTTTTTTTTTTTGAGACGGACCCTTGCTCTATCTCCCAGGCTGGAGCGCAGTGGCACGATCTCAGCTCACTGCAACCTCCGCCTCTGGGTTCAAGCGATTCTTCTACCTCAGTCTCCCGAGTAGCTGGGACTACAGGCGCACGCCACCACACCCGGCTAATTTTTGTATTTTTTTAGTGGAGACGGGGTTTCACCATATTGGCCAGGTTGATCTCGAACTCCTGACCTCCTGATCTACCCTCCTTGGCTTCCCAAAGTGCTGGGATTACAGGCGTGAGCCACCGCGCCCGGCCTCAATATGCTTTTATATAGGTGCTCTCGTTGGATTTTCCCCACAACACTATGCCACTGTTAAGTTTCCCTGAGTTGAGTTTATTCCAATAAAGTACACAGTAAGCTTGGAGGAATCTACTTTTGAGACTTGCAGGCGCTGAGAACTTCGCCTGGGAGAAATTTTCAGGCAGAGAAAAACATGGTCTGTGTAGGTCCTGGCAGGACACTCCAGACCCATGCCAACTTCCCTCCATTCTCTGTCCCCACAGAGCAGCTCTACAACGCCTCCATGATGACCTCCAGACCAAGAAGAAGGCTCTCTTTCAGTCAGACATTCAGTCAACAAACACATACTGAACGCTTTCCTATTGGTGCCAGGCTTTCTGCTAGGTCCTGGCACTACAGAGATGAAGAAGCCTTCACTGCTCCTCATTCACCCCGCACCTCTCCAGCCACAGGTTTCGTGGCATCTTTCCCCCTTCAAGGCTCGCCTTGATGTTCATTTTATTCTGCTAAGCGAAGGCAGGGCTAATGGTTTTGAATCCAGCCTGGTTATTCGGTCTCTGATGGAGCAACAAGGGACCCTTTTGGAGAGGGCAACACTCAGAACATCAAATGGGGCTCTCAGCCATGGGCTGTGGGTATCACAAAACTCCAGAGGAAATGCAAGCCTGTTTAGGTTGCTTTTTGTCCACACCTTTGAAAATTCAGGAGATAAAATCATGCGATCGGCCTTGTGTTGAGACAGCATTTTCACCTCAGCTTCAGGTCTGGAAGGCCTCTCTGGTAAGTCCAGCACAGGCTGTCACATTTTTTGGGGGCAGTTAAGGGGCTCTATTTTCGGCCCCCAAGACATAGCCATGTGCATCCTTAGTGGTGAAATTATTATTATTATTTGAGACAGAGTTTTGCTCTGTTGCCCGGGCTGGAGTGCAGTAGTGCGATCTCGGCTCACTGCAACTTCTGCCTCCTGGGTTCAAGCAATTCTTGTGCCTCAGCCTCTCGAGTAGCTGGGATTACAGGTGCCTGCCACCATGCCCGGCTAATTTTTTGTATTTTTAGTAGAGACGGGGTTTCGCCATGTTGCCCAGGCTGGTCTCGAACTCCTGAGCTCAGGCAATCCACCCGCCTCAGCCTCCCAAAGTCCTGGGATTACAGGCTTGAGCCACCGTGCCCAGCTTTAGTGGTGAAATTCTAGCTAGCTAGAATACTCAGGCAGAATGACATACCAGATTTTGGAATTTTCTTATATTTGTTTTTTTTGGGTTTTTTTTGTTTTTTTTTTTTTTGAGATGGGGTCTTGCTTTGTCACCCAGGCTGGAGTGTAGCGGTGTGATCACAGCTCGCTGCAGTCTTATCCTCCCAGGCTCAAGCGATCCTCCCACCTCAGCTTCCCAGGGTAGCTGAGACTACAGGCACATGCAACAATGCCCGGCTAATTTTTGTATTTTTAGTAGAGACAGGATTTTGCCATATTGCCCAGGCTAGTCTTCAACTCCTGGACTCTAGAGATCCTCCTGCCTCAGCCTCTCAAAGTGTTGGGATTACAGGCATGAGCCACTGCACCTGGATGAAATCTGTTTTGTTTTGTTTTGTTTTGTGAGATGGAGTCTTGCTCTGTTGCCCAGGCTGGAGTGCAGTGGTACAATCTCGCTCACTGCAACCTCCGCCTCCTGGGTTCAAGCAATTCTCCTGCCTCACCCTCCCAAGTAGCTGGGATTACAGGCACCCGCCACCACGCCCAGCTAATGTTTTTGTATTTTTAGTAGAGAGATGGTTTCACCATGTTGGCCAGGCTGATCTCGAACTCCTGAGCTCAGGTGATCCACCTGCCTTGGCCTCCCAAAGTGCTGGGATTACAGACGTGAGCCACCGCGTCCAGCCTGGATGGAATTTTTCAATTAAACAAAATTTTTTTTTTTCTTTTAGTGACAAGGTCTCATTCTGTCACTCTGTCACTCAGGCTGGAGTGCAGTGATGCGTTCATAGCTCACTGCAGCCTGAAACTCCTGAGCTCAATGATCCTCCCACCTCTGCCTGCTGAGTAGCTAGGACTACAGGCATGGGCCACCACGATTAGATACAGGGTCTCTCTATGTTGCCCAGGCTTGTCTTGAACTCTGAAGGGCTCCACTCTCAAGCAATCCTCCCACGGCCGCCTCCCAAAGTGCTAGGATTACAGGCATGAGCCACCCTGCCAGGCCGGAATTTTCTAATTTACTAAAGGTTAACCTCCAAATCATTTTTTTTTTTGTTTAGCTGGTTGGTGTGAAAAATCTAACATGCATGTGCTCACTTTCTGGATTGTCAGTAGAGTCTACTGAGCAACTTGATGGAATCTCTCTTTGTTGAGTGAGTGTCTGGCAGGGATTTGCAATCAATGGATCCCAAACTGGGATCCAACCCATAAAAGTCTGTAGGAAAGTCTATGAATTATGTTTGGTATTTTGTAGTCTAGTGAAACCATACATGAACCTGGATGAAGCCTCACAGGTTAATGACAACATCAAGTGATTTTTGGCTTTGGCTGAGATTATATGACTTCAGTGTGGCTAGCTCAGGCTGATCTAATGTTCTGATGCAGTTTTATATGTATCTTATAAATTTTTAACTGACAAATTAAGCATTACTTGGAAATATATCCTGTTTAAGTAGATAAGTATTTGGGACACGGAGGGGATAGGAGCACAGACTCTGAAGCCAGACTTTATGGGTTTTCTTTTTTTTGGAGACAGGGTCTCACTTTGTCACCCAGGCTCGAGTGCAGCGGCTTGATCATGGCTCACTGCAGCCTCAACCTCCTGAGTTCAAGCAATTCTCCTGCCTCAGTACCCCAAGTAGCTGGTACTACAGGCACACGCCACCACGCCAAGCTAATTTTTGTATTTGTTTTTTTAGAGACAGGGTTTCACCACGTTGGCCAGGCTGGTCTTGAACTCCTGAGTTCAAGGGATCTGCCTGCCTTGGTCTTCCAACGTGTTAGGATTACAGGCATGAGCCACACACCCGGTCAACTTTCTGGATTCTAATCCTGACTTCAAATTTACTAGCTATTGGCCAGGTGTGGCAGCTCATACCTGTAATCCTAACACTTTGGGAGGCCAAAGAAGGAGAGCACTTGAGCCCAGGAGTTTGAAACCAACCTGGGCAGCATAGTGAAACTCCGTCTCTTAAAAAAAAAAAAAAAATCTTACTAGGTGGGAATGCATAAACAAATTGTGGTATATCCATACAATGGAATATTATTCAGCTATATAAAGGAAAAAAGTACTGATATGTGCTATAACATGGAGGAAACTCAAACACATGCACAAGAAGCCAGATACAAAAGACCACATATTATATGATTCCATTTAACTTTTCTTTCTTTTTTTTTTTTTTGTTTTGAGACAGAGTTTCACTCTTGTTGCCCAGGCTAGAGTGCAATGGTGCAATTTTGGCTCACTGCAACCTCCACTTCCCAGGTTCAAGTGATTCTCCTGCCTCAGCCTCCCAAGTAGTTGGGAATACAGGCATGTGCCACCACGCCCAGATAATTTTGTATTTTTAGTAGAGACAGGGTTTCACCATGTTGGTCAGGCTGGTCTTGAACTCCTGACCTCAAGTGATTCACCCATCTCAGCCTCCCAAAGTGCTGGGATTAGAGGCGTGAGCCACCACGCCTGGCCCTATTATTCTTTTTAATTTAAAAAATTAAATATAGAGATGGAGTCCTTTTTAAAATTCTATTTTAAAATTAATTTGTTTTTATTTCAATAGATTTTTGGGAAACAGGTGGTGTTTGATTACATGAATAAGTTCTTTAGTGGTGATTTCTGAGATTTTGGTGCACCCATCACCCAAGCAGTGTACACTGTACCCAATGTGTAGTCTTTTATTTCTCACCTCCATCCCACCCTTTCCCCCGAGACGCTGTACCCAATGTGTAGTTTTTTTTGTTTTGTTTGTTTGTTTTTTTTTTGAGACAGTCTCACTCTGTCACCCAGGCTGGAGTGCAGTGGTGCGATCTCAGCTCACTGCAACTTCCATCTCCTGGGTTCAAGTGATTCTCCTGCCTTAGCCTCCCTAGTAGCTAAGACTACAGGCACATGCCACCACACCCGGCTTATTTTTGTATTTTTAGTAGAGACAGGGTTTCACCATGTTGCCCAGGCTGGTCTCCACTCTTGATCTCAAGTGATCAGCCCACCTCTCCCAAAGTGCTGGGATTACAGGCATAAGCCACCACACCCGGCCAATGTGTAGTCTTTTATCCCTCACCTCCCTCCCACCCTTTCCTGAGACCCAAAAGTCCTTTGTATCATTCTTATGCCTTTGCATCCTCATAGCTTAGCTCCCACTTGAGTGAGAACATATGATGTTTGGTTTTCCATTCCTGAGTTACTTCACTTAGAATAATGCTCTCCAGTTCCATCCAGGTTGCTGCAAATGCCGTTATTTTGTTCCTTTTTATGGCTGAGTAGTATTCCATTGTGTGTGTATGTATATATATAGATACACATTCACAATGTTTTTTTTTTTTTTAGACAGTCTTGCTCTGTTACTCAGGCTGGAGTGCAGTGGTGCGATCTCAGCTCACTGCAAGCTCTGCCTCCAAGGATCAAGCGATTCTCATGACCTAGCCTCTTGAGTAGCTGTGGATTACAGGCATGTGCCACCACGTCTGGCTAATTTTTGTATTTTTAGTAGACACGGGGTTTTGCCATATTGGCAAGGCTGGTCTCGAACTGCTGGCCTCAAGTGATCTGCCTGCCTCGGCCTCCCAAATTGCTGGGATTACAGGTGTGAGCCACTGTACCCGGTATATATATACATATATATATCACAATTTCCTTATCCACTCGTTGATTGATGGGCATTTGGGCTGGTTCTATATTTATGCAATTTCGAATTGTGTTGCTATAAACATGACTGTGCAAGTATCTTTTACGTATTTTTTTTTTTTTTTTTGAGATGGAGTCTTGCTCTGTCTCCCAGGCTGGAGTGCAGTGGCACAATCTCGGCTCACTGCAACCTCCGCCTCCCGGGTTCACGCCATTCTCCTGCCTCAGCCTCCCGAGTAGCTGGGACTACAAGCTCCCGCCACCACGCCCGGCTAATTTTTTGTATTTTTAATAGAGACGGGTTTTCACCATGTTAGCCAGGATGGTCTCGATCTCCTGACCTCGTGATCTGCCCGCCTCGGCCTCCCAAAGTGCTGGGATTACAGGCGTGAGCCACCGCGCCTGGCTTTTTTTTTTTTTTTTTTTTTGAGATGGAGTCTCTGCCACCCAGGCTGGAGTGCAGTGGCATGATCTCAGCTCACTGCAAGCTCTGCCTCCTGGGTTCAAGCGATTCTCCTGCCTCAGCCTCCTGAATAGCTAGGATTACAGGCATGTGCCACCATGCTCAGCTAACTTTTGTATTTTTAATAGAGATGGGGGTTTCACTATGTTGCCAGGCTGGTCTTGAACTCCTAACCTCGTGATCCACCCGCCTCAGCCTCCCAAAGTGCTGGGAGTACAGGCATGAGCCACTGGGCCCAGCTAGTATGACTTCTTTTCCTCTGGGTAGATATTCAGTAGTGGGATTGCTGGATCAAATGGTAGTTCTACTTTTAGTTCTTTAAGGAAAGAGGTGGAGTCTTGCTATATGGCCCAGGCTGGTCTTGGACTCCTGGCCTGAAGTGATCCTCCTGTCTTGGCTTCCCAAAATGCTGGCATTACAGGCTTGAGCCACTGTGCCTGGCCTATGATTCCATGTAAATGAAATATCCAGAATAGGTAAATCCACAGAAACAGAAAGAAGATAGCTAATTGCCAGAGGTTGAGGGGAGGGGGAAACAAGGAGCAACTGCTTGACAGGGAGTTTCATTTTGGGATGATGAAAACAATTTGGAACTAGAGAGGTAGTGGTTGTACAGCACTGGGAATGTACTAAATACCAGTGAATTTTACACCTTAAAGTGTTTTTTTTTTTTTTTTTTTGAAAAGGAGTCTCAATCTCTTGCCCAGGCTGGAGTGCGGTGGCACGATCTCGGCTCACTGCAATCTCCGCCTCCTGGGTTCAAGTGATTCTCCTACCTCAGCCTCCCGAGTAGTAGCTGGGACTACAGGCACCTGCTGCCACGCCCGGCTAATTTTTGTATTTTTAGTAGGGACAGGGTTTCACCATATTGGCCAGGCTGGTCTCAAACTCCTGACCTTGTGATCTGCCCGCCTCGGCCTCCCAAAGTGCTGGGATTACAGGTGTGAGCCACTGCACCCGGCAGTTAATTTCATATGAATTTGACTTCAACTGACTAAAAATGTACTAGTTGGACAAGCTTGGGCAAGTCACTGAATCTCTCTGTACCTGAATTTCTTCATTTATAAAAGGGGAAAGATATAGTATCTACATTATGGGGTTGTTATGAGTATTAAATAAGCTAATATTTGTAAAATCCTTTGATCAGTGTCTGGCACATACTAAGTGACATATAACTGTGTGTCAAATGGGGTCCATGAAGGGAAAGAAATAATAAAAACCCTCGGTAGTGAAACGTTTGGGGATCTATGGTAAAGACGAAAAGGAAAAAAGTGCTTAATGTCCTTCAAGATGTAGTCCCAGAACCCACTGGTTCTAGAATTTACTGTAGAGACTGTTTGAAATGCAAAGTACGAGGCACCACCCCAACCTATTCAATAAAACCCTAAGTGGGACAATGTCTTGGAATGTAAATTTTAAGGAGCTGTCCTGGGTGATTCTGATGTACATTAAAGTTTGAGAAAATTTGGTTAAGAGTATAGACTGAATGTGTGCTAAAGGCAGAACATTCATTACCTTGATTGTAAAGAAAAGAAAAAAAATCCAGATCCCAGGTTTTACCTTGTTTTTAAATCATCTTTTAACTTTCAGCACAAAATGGACAATTCCTGTGGAGCTCTTGCAGTTTAATGAGCAAGAACAGACACACAAGAATACATATAAACACACATCACACACACACACATATCACACACACATACACACACACACACACAGAGAGAGAGAGAGAGAGAGAAAGAGAGAGAGAGAAAGCCGAAATAAGAATGGTATCTTTACTGAGTTATCTATAGCTCGTGACACTATGTGCTTACTCTCTGCTGTTAATGCTGGAAGCTCTATGCTGGGCCACGTGGAGGACACAGGAAAACGTGGCCCTTGCTGTCCAGATATTTACAAATTCTAAGAGACAAGATGGCTACACTGGGGTGTCTGTGGGTGGTTGGTTTGAGAAGTGTGGTGTGTGTGGGGACAGAGGATTGATAGAAGGCATGGTGGGCAGGACTTGAGGGGACCCATGCCCCTACTGCTCCTCGTGAATGCCTATTTGTCAGTCAATCCCAAAGTATTCATGGAGTGCGGTCTGCGCAAATGCTGCCAGGCATTATGGGGAATGCTGACTTCTATGACAAGGTGCCTGCTCTCAGATGGGGCCATCTAACTAAGGCACAGGCACAGAAGAGTGCTAAACTGTGCAGTACTTACCTACGGGGCCAAGAGTTCAGGGACGAGAGGACTTCTCAGAGGCAAAGGCATTACCCTAAAGCTTCATGTAGGTGGGGCTCAAAGGATTTGGCCAGGTGGAGGGGAGCTCAGGTGTAGGTACATGAAACAGATCAAGAATGATGTAAGTGGGTTCTGCAAGGCACCTCAGTCCCTGCTAACATCCCTAAGCCTGTACAGAATCACCACCACAGCAAGTGAAAAGCAGTACCCCAAAGTCAGTGGAATTTGTTGAGTACCCACTAATGTAGGCCACTGAAATGGGTGCTGTTCTTCAATATTTAGCCTCTTTGGGGCAAGAGGTAATAATTTTGCTGAAAGTTCTTGCTAAATTTTATTCTATTCTCCTTCCCAAAAATACATCTCTTTTTCTTTATGTTCAGGTTGTGGGTTTTATTCCTAGGCTTAAATGAAGCAGGCGCTCTCAAGTTCTGAACTTTAAAAATTCCTTATTTTTTTAAACTACTATGTTTAAAAAAATCTACTGGCATCTACTGGGTGCCAGGCACTGTTCTAAGTGCTTAACATACAAGAACTCATGTGATCTTTATAACGTTTGCTTCTTCTTCTTCTTTTTTATATACAGAGATGAGTTTCACCATATTGCCCAGGCTGATCTTGAACTCCTGACTTCAACTGTTCCCCCCGCCTTGGCCACACAAAGCATTGGGGTTACGGGCTTCAGCCACCGCGCCCGGCCCTTATAACGTTTTCAGGAGGTACTTATTAGCCCCCATTTCACAAATGAGGGAATTGAGGCTCAGAGAAAAGTATGCAAGGCAATAGCGCTAGGAAGTGGTGGAGCCAGTATTCAAACCATGTCTGTCTAACTTCAGAGATTGTGTGCTTAACCACTGAGTGGGAAGAGAAAGACTAAAAGAGACCCAGACTTTAAAATGAGTCTTTGGCAAGAAGGGAAGTCAAGTCTGGGCCTCAGCTTCTCCACTGTAAAACAAGTCCTACTATGTGCCAAGGTGGGAGGTCTTGGGGGGAGATGAAGGAGGCTGTGATACACAGATGAGAAATACTGAGTCCTTTTATCCAAGGAACTTAAAATCTAGTCGGAGAGATAGACAGGCAGAGTGTGGAAGTGCTAACTAAAGGGACAAGCTAAAAACTGTGGGGGTACCCCAGAGGAGCAGCCAACTTCCATAGGGAGGGTGTGGGTGTCAGGGAAAGGGGCATGAGAGAATGGTCTTTTGTTTGTTTGTTTGTTGTTTGTTGTTTGAGACAGAGTCTCGCTCTGTCGCCCAGGCTGGAGTGCAGTGGCAAGATCTCAGCTCACTGCAGCCTCTGCCTCCCAGGTTCAAGCAATTCTCCTGCCTCAGCCTCCCAAGTAGCTGGGATTACAGGCATGTGCCATTACAACTGGCTAAGTTTGGTATTTTAAGTAGAGACGGGGTTTTGCCATGTTGCCCAGGCTGGTCTCGAACTCCTGACCTCAAGTGACCCACCCACCTTGGTCTCCCAAAGTGCTGGGATTACAGGCGTGAGCCGCCACACCCAGATGAGAGAGCTGTCTTGAGTAACGGTTGAGTGAGATTTCAATAAGCTGAGAAAGACGTATAAAAAGCTGTGGGAGGAGTCAGGTGGGAGGGGCCAGGTGCGATGGCTCACGCCTATAATCCCAGCACTTTGAGAAGCCAAGGTGGGTGGATCATGTGAAATCAGGAGTTCGAGACCAACCTGGCCAACATGGTGAAACCCTGTCTCTACTAAAAATACAAAAATTAGCTGGGTGTGGTGGCACGTGCCTGTAATCCCAGCTACTAGGGAGGCTGAGGCAGGAGAATCGCTTGAACCCAGGAGAAGGAGGTTGCAGTGAGCCAAGATCACGCCATTGCATTCCAGGCTGGGCGACAAGAGCAAAACTCCATCTCAAAAAAAAGCAAGCAAACAAACAAACAAACAAAAAAACCTGTGGGAGGCCACTATGGTGGCTCACACCTGTAATCTCAGCACTTTAGGAGGCGAAGAGGGAAGGATCACTTGAGGCTAGGAGTTCAAGACCAGCCTGGGCAACACAACGAGAACTCAAGAACTCATTTGTACAATTTTTTTTTTTTTGAACAAAGTTTTGCTCTCGTTGCCCAGGCTGGAGCACAATGGCGTGATCTCGGCTCACTGCAACCTCCACCTCCTGAGTTCAAGCGATTCTCCTGCCTCAGCCTCCTGAGTAGCTGGGATTACAGGCACCTGCCACCATGCCTGGCTAATATTTGTATATTTAGTAGAGATGGGGTTTCACCATGTTGACCAGGCTGGTCTTGAACTTCTGACCTCAGGTGATCCACCCTCCTTGGCCTCCCAATGTGCTGGGATTACAGGTGTGAGCCACCACGCCCAGCCTCATCTGTACAATTTTTTTAAGTGTTTAAAAAAAAAAAAAAGCTGAGGAAGCAGAGCTGACAAAATGGATGGCTTATCCAAGGAATGCCGAGGGGGCCAGTCAGGTCAGAAAAGAGGGCTTGTGAGGGACATGGAAGGAAAGGAGGCTAGAACTAGATCAGGGAGGGCCCTAAAGGCTAGGTGAAGGCTCATGGACTTGATTTTGTTGGCAGTGGCCAACCATAGCCAGTTTTTCAGGAGGGCAGATTTCTTAGAATCCCTTCCACTTCTAGCACTGCATGTTTGATTAAGAACTTTGTTGGCTGGGCACGGTGGCTCACACACCTATAATCCCAGCATTTTGGAAGGCCAAGGCTGGAGGATCACTTGAGCCCAGGAGTTCCAGACCAGCCTAGGAAACATTGCAAGACCACGCCGCCACCACCCCCTCTAATGTTAAAAAAAAATTAATTTTTAAGAAAGAACTTTGTTTAGAGCCTAGGAGTCTCAGGGAAGAGGAGAGTGGTCAGCAAGCTGAAGGGCTTGACTTGGTGAGGCCTCTGGGTTGATTTCAGCCCCTTTCCTCATTTTCACTCCTTTGGCTATAAAATCCAAAAAAGTTGTTGGTTGTTTACAGAGTTCAGTTTAACCGGGCATGCTGTCTCCCCTTCCACACCTGGGGCTCTAAGAGGGCAGAGACCAGGCCATTTGTTCTCTGGGAGCCAGCACTTAGTATCCAGTACTCTGTAGGCAGCTGGAATGTATCTACCTTAGCAACCCTTCTTGCAAAAAACGCTCATGCCTTTGAAATTTACTAATAACAAATAGAGGCAAAGACTCCTCCCCTACCCCGCTTGTCCTCTGAAACATAAAGTGAAACACTAGAGAGCTCACAGTGTAACACATGTAACACATGTAACACATGGTCACTCTTTCCTGCAGTTTGCACAGCTCTTTCTGTTCCCCCGCGCCCCCCCGCCCCACAACCCGTTCCCTTTCAAGACGGGTAACTTAGAATGAGCCCTTTGGCAGTCCTGAGAGCCTAACTTCCAAAACTAACTTCACCTTCAATTGATTGAGGTGCAGGGAACAAAGGGACAACTAGAAGCTTCAAATTTGCTTCATTCTATAACTCTAAAGATCTAAACCACTGGAATTTTTTTTTGGGCGGGGGGGAGGTGGGGGCATAGGGCTGGGCTGTTTTACCAGCGAGACAAGGGCTCTGATCACAGAACAAAGCAGAGGATTAAACTAATTGCCCTATGGATTTAGAGGTTGGTTTGGGGCCTAAATTACCCTGGGACCCCCCAGATGTCCTGCTTTATCTAGTAAGTTTCAGGAGGGCAGGGCCCAGGCCCATGTCACCCTTAGGTCTCTGTGCTACACCTAGGGAGGGTGGTGATGCTGACACTGATAACTCCTGCATGGTCGGGCACGGTGGCTCACACCTGTAATCCCATCACTTTGGGAGCCTGAGACTGGAGGATCGCTTCAGTCCAGCAGTTCAAGACCAGCTGGGTAACATAGCAAGACCTCGTCTCTACTAAAAATAAAAAATTGGCTGGGCGTGGTGGTGCATGCTGTAGTCCCAGCTACTTGGGAGGCTGAGGCAGGAGGATCGCTTGAGTCCAGGAGTTTGAAGTTGCAGTGAGCCATGATTGCCCCACTGCACTCCAGCCTGGGCAGCAGAGTGAGACCCTGTCTCAAAAAAATCCCCAAAAACCAAAAGCAAAAAAACTCCAGCATGAATCCATTAGTTTATGGTATACAAAACTCTTTCCTGTCCATACCTCATTGCTCACGGGATGTTCCTGTGAGGGAGGTAGGGCAGGTGCATTGATATCCATATTTAAGAGGTAAAGAGAAGACCCAAAATACAGTCCATAGTATCAGGCTGGCACTACTCAGTCAAATGTCAGGGATTGCTTGAGGTCCCATTGCTAGCTATGGATAAGGAAGGACTAGGGCCTGGTTCTTAGAACTTTCCCAAACAACCCTCTTTCCATTACACCAAGCTGCCTCTCTGAGAGTCCAGGCCTGGGTCAGTAGATGTTACTGATGGGAGAAATAATTAAGAAAAGCAATCTGCCTGAAAAAGACTATTTTGGCATTACATGGAGGCGCTATACCATACTGAAAAGAACCCTGGATGTAGAGTTAGAATTACTGGGGTTGAGTCCTGGCTCAGGAACTCACTAGCCATGTAATCTTGAGCAAGCCACTCACAGATGCTCATAGACTCAGTTTCCTCAATTACAACATGGAGAGTTATAGTGAGAAACAAATGAAATAACACAAGTGAAAGAGTTTTGTAAACAATCCAATGCTGTACAAAGGTAGGTATTATTATTATGGTTATGTCATGGTTCTAGCCTCAAATAAAATAATCATTAATATCTACATTCTTCGCAAGGTTTTCCACAGCTCTCCCCACCCTGCTCCTTGGTTTCTCATCATCTCCTGTAGGGCAGGAAGCCTGGCCCCCAACAGGAAAGGGCTCAGAGGAGCTAGAGCTTCAACCAGGAAATAATCATCTTGCCCCAACCTTCGTTTCGCCAGATAAATGAGGCAGCCAAATGGTGAGACACAGACTAGTGCAAATCGAGGTGTTCAGGATCTGTTTCGGCCTCAAACCAAGGAGCAAAGTAGCCCTAAAGCCCTAAGGGCTTTCAAGAAGTGGAGATTTAGTAATTTCTGGGTTAATTAAAATCAGCGATGACAGTAAATTCAACTTAAAGCAGAATTGGTGGGATCTGCATCATCAGGCCCCATAGAGGCGATTTTCTCCTTAATCATGCATTTTGAGTTCATATATTGATTGGCTTAAACAGATCATTTCCAAATCTTCATGTTCCCCTTGATGCAACTTAGGCCAAATATTTTTTAAGGGGTGTGTGTGTGTGTGTGTGTGTGTGTGCATGTGGTGTGCAGGAGTAGGGGTGGGGTGCATGAGAGGTTAGGAGTGGCCAAGTAGAATGTCTTGAGGAGAGGTTCCCAAAGCAAAATAAAATGGCCAGCGCCTTGTCCACGTTGCTGGCAATAGCTTTTGAGGGTGGTGAGGACAAGCAAGAGGGGTCCTAGAACACCAGGCCTCAGGCAACAGAAAAGCCATTGCAGCCTTAGATAACTTGCTCCAATGCTCACCCACATCCCTCACACCAGGTGAGGGAGACATACCAGGCAAGTCTCAACTGCCATCTCTAAAGTACTTCCAAAGGAGAGAAGGGACATCGGAGCTGAGAGATGGAAACTCTGGGCCTAGCAGAAGCGAGGTGGGGTGGGGAGGAGGAGGAGGAAGACATTAATCTGGCAGGGCTTCCTTCTAGTCCAAATGACCCTCTGACTTCCTCAGCATGGATAAATATATAACAAATAATATCAATATATCTGCACATAAAGACTTTTTTCGAATTCCTGCTATTCATTTCAAATTCCGTTTACAAAGCACTGAATCCTCCAGGAACTGCTGGGCACCTCCCCTAATACCCTCTAGGCTGAGGCGATGCCTTTGAAGTCCCTGTCATGGGCTCAGGGCTGGAGCTGCTAAGAAACACCCTAAGACTGAAAGCAAATCGGCCGGCAGCTTCAGCTCCTTCGCAAGCTGCTAGCTGCTAGCTGCTCTCCTCGGAGTCAATGTAAAGTCATGAGAGTTCGAATGTGGACCGCAAGCTTCTCAGCCCTTCAGTCCCAGGGATGGCCTGGGATGTAAACACACACGACGGTTTATTCCTTTGGCCAGGCAGAGAGTCGTTAGGGTAAAGGGTAAGGGTCAAGGGAGCTCGGATTGGTGACTGAGGAGCCCAAGGAAAGCCGGCAGAAGCCGAGTCCTCTAGAGCTGGGCTTTTGGCTCTGAATCGTGCAGGCTTCCCACTTTACACAGACCTTTCATCCCCTTCCTCCTTCTTCCTCACTCGGGTCTCTCGCCACCGACCCCTACCCCCCCGCCTCCATCCCCAGATGCCTCCACGCCCAGGTGGTGTTACCCACTGAGGGTGGCCCAGGGGGTTTGCAGCCGGGGGAGGTTGCCACCAAGGGTGGGCCGCCCTGGAGACGAGAGGCGAGGCGGCGAGCCCTGGCATTTTCCTTTCCCCAGCACCTGTCCCACTTCGGCGCCGGGGCTGGGGCTGCGCCCGCGGGCGGCCTCGGAGCTTGAGCACCAGAACCACGCACTGAGGTCGCCCAGGGTGGGGAAGTGGGGGGCCGGGGGAGGGGCGGGGCATCCGGCGGGGACGTCTCCCCCACCGCATGCGAGACCCTTTGCCCCCCCCCAACATACACTGAGGCTAAAACGGGGATGAGAGTCACACAGAGCACGAGCGAAATCTTTCGCTCTCCGACCCGAACGGCGCGTTGCTCGACCCCCCCTTCCTGGAGCCAGGGGCTGGCCGAGGAAGGTGGCTCCGTTCTTCCCCCGTGGCCAGTGCGGGGTCTGCGGCTGCCCGGCGAGGTTCCGGCTTCCCCGGGACTGGCAGGGGGAGCCCCGAGAACTGCAGGCCCGCCCCCCCTTCCTCCTCCTCCTTCCCCTCCTCCCCCACGTGTCCTCCCTGAGCCCAGCGGCCTCATCCCAGCACCCCCCGCCACCTCCCTCCTCCCGCTTCGCCCGCTTCCCCGGCGGCGTGGAGAAGAGCAAAGTTGCGACAGCGGCCGGGGGCTCTGCCCAGGTAAAGGGGGCGCCGTGAGGCGGGGGTGGTGGGGGAACGGTGCGGCCCTGCGGCGGGGGCGGGGGGAGGATAAAGAAACTTGCTTCCCGCGGCCCCCACCCCGCGTGGGTTCCGATCTTGCGTGGAACGAGCCCGCGTGGCGAGTCGCGGCAACACTGCCGGGACCGAGGCCGGCACCTGGACCCGGACCCGGACCGCGCGCTTGGGCCGGCTCGGCGGGCGCAGGCAGCGGGCCAGGCCAGCACCCAGGCAAGGGCGGGGTGGGTGGCCGTACACCGGACCGAATCGGGGACTCCGGTGGCGTGGGCGCGGGCCGAACCCCGACCGGGCCGAGTTGGGTGGCGAAGTAGGACGTGGATTCGGGGGCGGGGCGCGGCGGGAGGGGGAAACCAGGCCTGGCCAGACTGGCCTGGGCGTGGGGGCGGGGGGCGAGTTCGGGGCACTTGCTGGGCTCTGGACCGAGCGGTAGGGCGGGGCGGCGCTAGGGGCTGGGCCGGACCCGCAGGGAGAGGGCGAGGGGAGGGAGAGCCGGGGGTGGAGTAGGGGCGTGGAGTTGTGAGCGGGGTCTGGCCTCGGCCGGGGGCGAAGGTAGATCGGCGGGGCCGCGAGCGGAGGGAGGGAGGCCCGCGGCAGCGCGGCGGCAGCGAAGGCCAGCTTCCGCGGAGTTTGTGCCCGGGCTTCCCGGGCTCTGGCC
The DNA here is from genome assembly GCF_029289425.2 of Pan paniscus. NCBI lineage: Eukaryota > Metazoa > Chordata > Mammalia > Primates > Hominidae > Pan > Pan paniscus. The sequence goes on from NC_073272.2 coordinate 129,401,746, forward strand.
GCCTCACGCGCACAAATGGGGCTAGGGGACTGAGTGGTAAGCAACTCCGAGTGTTAGACGGTGATCGGGCGGCGATTCCGGGAAAAGCGAGGAAAGACACAGTCTGCGATTGTGCCGCACCCCCCACCCACCTCTTAGCATCTGGATTCTGCTCTCGTAGTGGGGGCCGCGGACCCTCCCCGCCACAGCCCTTTTACTCTCCAGCACTCCCACCGCCTTCCCCCTTCTTCAGCCATCTGACTCTCCTAGGGGTATGTGTTTTTGGGGGTGGACGGCGACGGGGGTGGGGGATACTTTCCTTCCCGTGGCGGCAACCTAGTTCGTATCTTATTCCTACAAGGTAGCGTCGCTTCGAGTCGCATGGACATTGGGGTTTAGATAATTTACCCCCCACCCAAGCGATTTAATGGCTTTTAAGCAAAAGGCGAATACCTGGATTTCCATGGGAGGGATGAGGTTTGAAGATTGGGATTCACCCCTAGCTCACTTCCACTACCAACCCCTCTTTCTTGTGAGCCACTTCCACGGGTATTCAAACCTGGGGGGAAGGGGGGACGGGAGTATTAATATGCTTCTCTATTTCTACACAGGGTCGGCGTGGCGAAGGACGGCTAGCCTTGGAGGGAAAGTAGCCACCAGTCCAACTCGGGTCGCCCCCACCATTATTTCGGTGAGGGAGCAACGCTAAGAAGGGGATACTGGTGGGTAGGGGCCCAGTATAAGGGAGGGGGCTGGGTAGTCGTCCCCAGAAGGACTCCGGATCTTGGCGGGGAGAGAGAGAGGCGAGCCCCGGCTTCAGGGGAGGGGTTCCGGGGAGGGAGATGGGGGGGTGGCGACGACGGTGGCGGGGGGGAGCGGGAAGAAGGGGGAGTCACGCCCTGCCTGCAAGGGGAGCCTCCCTCAGGCCCCTGGGAGAAGGGGACTGAATGCGTCTGTTCTCCGCTGCCCGGCAGAGGAGATCTGGGGTCTCGAGATTTGCACACTGGATCGGCACCAGTGGCCTGAGAAAGTCAGGTCGGGGCATAAGGTGGAGAACGTTGGAAGAAAGAGAGAGAACCCTTTGGCCGCGGCTCACTGACCCTCTCCCTTCCTCAACCTCCCCCTTCGAGGGGCGTCGAGATGGGGGGGGGACGTGGGGCTCCTGCAGCCCCGCAGATTGAGCGCCTCCGCCTCTCCCAGGAGTCTAGCTTTTTGCCCGGCTTGTTGCAGCCACTGCTGCCTCCCTCTCCGGAATCCGCTCGGTCCTCTCAGCGATCCCCTCCTCCTCTCCTCCCCTCCCAGTGTCACCGGGGCTGCTTGGCTCTGCCCCCTTCGCCGCCGCTTGCTCCCTGCTTTCGTCCCTCCCTCTCTTGCTCGCTCCCTCCCTTCGCCTCCTCCTCCCCATTCCCCCCCACCCGCGTAGGCCGCATTCTGGGAGTTGTAGTCCGGTGGAGCGGGGGTTGGCGCCGCCCGCGGACCCAGCCGGACTCCACTTCCCGTCGAGCCCTGCGACCGGCACCCACTCCACCAGGCTTCGCTCGCACACAGACACACACACACACCGCTCTCCCCCTCACTCTTTCGCTCGCCGCGGCTGCTGCCAGTGTGTGGCTCTGTCTCTCCTCCGCTTTGCTGAGCCCTCCCTTCTTCCTCTCAGTTCCTAGAGTCCGACCGCCGCCGCCGCCGAGAGAGAGGAGAAGGAGGTCGGTGGCGATAAGGGGCGGAGGGGGGCATCAGATCGGGGCAGTATTAGGCGGGTGGCGGTTAAGAGGGAGTAAGAGGGAGCCCGGGTGGCGGCCTGAGCCTCCCCGCGGAGCCGACCCGGGAACAGGTGCGTCTTTTTTCTCTCTCCCCCAATCCCTCCACCCCTTTTGACTCCCCGGCTTTTTCGTATCCCCCCACCCGCTTCTTTCTATCTTAAGCCTTTCTCCAACCCTGTTCCTTCTTTTCCCTGCGGCCGCTCGGCTTGCCCCCCGGGGGCGCCGTCCTCTTCGTGTCCCCGGACGTAGCGCTCCCTGGAGCTGGGTATGTCTTCGCCCCTCCCTTCGGGACAGCTCCCCTCCACTTCCCACCTTCGTACCCCATCCCCTGACTTGCCCTGCCCCCTTCTCGACCCCCTTCTCTCTTAGCCAGGTGAGACTCGTTCGCCACGATCCAAGAGAGTCTTCTTCCCGGCTGGGCGGGGGTCTCCATGGAAACGGGGGTCGGTTGATCCTGGGGGGGAAACCATAGGAATTACCCCACTCCTCGGAAAGGGAGGTGGAGGCTATGGTCTTGTTAACTACCTGACCCCAACCCCCGATCCAAGGATCCGACGATCCGAAGGGAGGCTGGCTAGCAGGGCAGGGCGAGAAAAGGCTTTTTTTTGGGGGGGGGGTGTCCGTGATGAAGTGTTGAAGAGACCGGGAGAAAATGCCCTCCAACCTCAGAGGCGAGGTGCGACGGGTGCTCTTCAGGGCTGCTTTCTTCCCGGCGCTGGGGTGCGGGAACCGTAGGGTAAGGGGTACCCCTAGGTGGCGGCGGGGCCTGGGTTCGGGAGTGGGAGTGCTGTGATGGGGGCAGGGGCAATTATCCGAGTCCCTGGAAAAAAGGCGGGGGATGACTTCGGAGCGCCCTGGCTCCGCTGCCCTCGCTCTAGGGGCGGGGGCCGCCGGGCCGGGCGCGGCGGGGAGGGGGCTTAAATTGAAGGAAGATGAGATCGGGGGCAATTCATACTAGCACCGGCAAGCCAGAGGGGAGATCCGGCGTGCAAGCCCTCCACCCGCTTCGCGCCAGGCCTGGAGGCAAGGGGTCGGCGAGCGAAGCCGAGGGCTGGAAGGAGGGAGGCTCCGGTTACGGGGCCGGGTTTCGGGATCAGGGGCAATCCCCCGGCCCTTGGAGAAGGAGGGAGAGGGATGGCCGCGAACCCCAGGGCTCCCCCACCCCGGGTCCTAAGGGGCGTGAGGAACGGACAGCAGGCCCAGCGGAGCTGGATTCGAGCGGATCGCGGCCGGGGAGTGGGAGGGCTTAGTGGTGGGCTTCGGGGGGAGCAGTCCGGCGGCGGGGCGGGCGGGCGGGGCGTGGGGCTCCGGCGGGCGGCGGGGCGGGGCCGGGGCGGCGCTGCTGCCGCCGCCGCTGCCGCCGCCGCCGCTGCTGCTCCTGCTGGGGCCGCCGCAGCCGTTGCCGCCGCCGCCGCCGCCGCTTCTGGGCGGGGAACGGAGGCCAAAGAGAGTCCCGTGCCGGGGCAGAGGGCGCAGGCGGCGCGCGGTGGGGAGGGGGCCGTCCTGGGGGCGGGGGCAGGCGGGGGGGTGGAGCCCCCGACGGGGGGCGGTACGAGCCGGGACGACGACGACGAGGAGCCCCGGGGGCCGGGTGCATGGAGGACGAGGTGCTGGGAGAAGGAAGGGGGGTGTGGGTCCCGCGACTGGCCTCGTGGGCTTGGCTCCTCGAGGTTCGGTTTCGGGACAGAGCCCTGCAGGGGCGCCAAGAGGCCGGGGAAGGGATAGGGAGGTGAACTGGTCGGTGGAGGGGGCCCTCCTCGCCGGGGTCCCGCCGAGAGGAAGGCTGGGCCAGAGGGACGTCCGGGGCAAGGCTGGGAGGAGCCGGCCGCACCTCGGCTGGGGATTTCGCGTTATGGAGGTGCGGGAGATTGTTGTAGGGAAAGACGTGGTCGAGGGGAAAGGTGGGAGGGAAACACTGCAAACCCGGGAGGCCAACAGCACAGGCCCGTGGGGGTGCCCTTCTATTCCGCTCGCACCTCCTCCCTCCCTGAGTGGAAGCACTATGTTTTTGTTTTATTGTTTTGAAATTTTCAATGTTGGCTGATCGAAACTGTCGATGGGGTGATATTCATTCTTGGTGTCTCCTGGAGTAGACAGTAAAGACAGGCATCCTTTGGCGAGCGAGCATCTAGTCCAGGGTTTAGAGGCTCTTTACGTTAGTGTGGGAAGGGGGCCCGGTAACTTTGTGCCACAGCTTGACTACTGTTAAGGCAGTTTGGAGGTCGTCCCTGTGGTACAGAGGTGGAGTACAATTGCAAAAATCTTCAGTGAGACTTCTGGAGATGAGTTGTAGGTTAGCGTTACAGTGGTTAGCCCTGTGGTTCTTTCAACGTAGAAGGCTCTTTCTCAAAAGCACGCCGTTGAGTTACATGGGAAAATAAATGTGGATTGCATTTGGGGTTGGGAGTGGATTAGGTTGATTATAAAATTTCAAGGTTGGAAGGGAGTTTTAAGGTTATTTACTTTTCTGTTGATATGTCCTGTCCTTGAATGTTGGAATTGAGGGAGCTTTATTTTGGGGAAGATGGTAGATGGCACAGTGGAGGATGTCTGGTGCACAGTTTAGGGTACTTTAATTGAATGGTGATGTCACCATGTGGTACTAAAGATGACAGTATGTAGGAGAGAAATTTGGGGGATTCCACTGGGGATTAAATGGGATAACCTAATTTTAAGAATCATCCCGGGGCTCCAAATAGAAGCAAAAGGCTGGGGAGGAGCCTGTAAAATTTTGATGGAGGCGAAAAGTTAGTAGCAAAGATTGAGGGAGCTGGGAAGAGCAAGGGGCTTGGTGAGTCAAGTTAAGAGAATCTGAAGGTTGATAGTAGAGTTTAGGGATGTGGCCATCTTGACTAAGTCATGAGGATGTTGTTAGGTGGACATCTTTTGACAGGGCAACTTAGGCAACTGCCCTTGGGGCAGATGTGAGGGATGAAAGGTACAGGCCTTGGGGCACAGATCCTGACTAAAATTGACCTTAAGAGGGCTGATCCTGATACCAGCTTTGCAACAAGGGTGGTTAGGTTTCTTTTCTTTTCTTTTTTTTTTTAGATGGAGTCTCAGTCGCCCAGGCTGGAGTGCAGTGCTACAGTCTCAGCTCACTGTAACCTCCGCCTCCTGGGTTCAGGTGATTCTCCTGCCTTACCCTCCAGAGTAGCTGGGACTGCAGGTGCCCGCCACCACGCCTGGCTAATTTTTTGTATTTTTAGTAGAGACAGGGTTTTGCCATGTTGGCCAGGCTGGTCTTGAACTCCTGACCTCAGGTGATCCATCCGGCCCAGTTTATTTTTGTCCTGGCTGTAAGTCATTGATGAGGAAGGAGAGGGGTTTCACCTCTCCCTTGTCTGAGTTCAGGAGGATTTTTTAAAAAAATTTTTAGAATAGGCCAATAAGGAAGGGACAGCAAATTTTTAGAATAGGCCAATAAGGAAGGGACAGCAAAACAAATCGTTGGCATAGGGCAGAGAAAAGCTAAGGCCCCGGCAAGCTCTGCTGCTGGAGTCTGCATAGGGCAGAGTGGAGGGAGTTCCACAAGACATGATGGCTGCACCAAAAACACTCATGTGGGTCTGGCTATTTTGATTTGCCAGGAAAGCGTAGATAAAGAGGGAGGATCCCTTTCTCAGTGACATAGACATTCTTGGGAAGAAAAGAGGGGTCCTCCACAGGGCTCTGCTTCATTTATGATGCAGTTCATGAAATAGAAAAAAATGGGCTGGGTGCAGTGGCTCACTCCTGTAACCCCAGCAGTTTGGGAGGCCAAGGCAGGCAGATCACTTGAGGTCAGGAGTTCAAGACCAGCCTGGCCAACATGGTGAAACCCCGTTTCTACTAAAATCACAAAAATTAGCCAGGTGTGGTGGGGCGTGCCTGTAATCCTAGCTACTTGGGAGGTGGAGGCACAAGAATTGCTTGAACCCGGGAGGTGGAGGTTGCAGTGCGCCAAGATCGTACCACTGCACTCCAGCCTGGGCAACAGAGCGAGAGTCCATCTCAAAAACAAAAAAAAAAAAAAAGAAAAAAGAAAAAAATGTTCAGTACAGGGAGTGGAGGATCTCAGGACACTATTGGTTGGATTATGGGTTGCAGGGAAGGGCTTCTTTGAGAGAAACAGAATTATGGGAAAAAAGGACTTGGACACTAGAGGGAAGGAAGGCAAGAAAGAGAAGTCAGGAAGAGGGCTGGTTGAGCAATGAAAGGAAAAGAAAGGTGATCATCACTGGTCCCATGTAAGGGCCAGCTAAGGAAAAAGTCAAACCTTGAAATCTCTAGGACAATGTTTTCCAAAGTAAACTTTGAAGAACTCTTAAAGCTCTTTACAATTTCATGCTGGAATCACTAAGGTTGGGGCAAGAGAGAAGGAATATATGGGGTAAAAGTAGGGTGGGGGAGAAACTGGCATTTAGAGAGAAATACAAGCATATTTATCCATAAGGAAATAGGGAACTTAGAGATTATATACAGGTTAAAATGCAGAATGTGAGAGAAAAAGAGAGGAATTAAGAGCCAAAGGAGGAAGATATTTACTCAGATATCTTTTGGAGCCGGTGTTAGGGAGCGGAAAATCTTGCCTTTGATAGCCACTGCCCTGAGAGGGCCCAGGAAGCAGAGGTTAGCTGGGATCCAGGCCTTACACATCTAAACATTAATTAGAAAATCTAGACTAAAGTAAGGATACTGAATGGGGGGAGGGATTCACTGTCCTAAATAGAGTGGCCTTGAAAGAAGGAAAAAGTGGGAATCCACCAGTGTTTCCAGTCTGCAGGTGGGAAGGATCCTAGGTATCAGGAGATGAGTGATGGAAATTCCAGGGTGAAACTGGATAAAAAACTGAGTGACATGAGAGCCTGTGGGCCAGAATTGGAGGGTGGGGTTAGAGGCATGGAAGAGAGGCTCTAATCAGGGCTTGGACTGGAGGCCACATGGAGTAATTCATTGATTCTGGGCTGAGCTAAGCTTGGGATGAAATAGAACAGCCAAAGAGAGTAGAGAGCTGTTCTTCAGGGCCAATCAGCATCAGAATCAGAGTGAAGAAATTCGAGGTCAAGTTTGGGTGGGAAAGTGAACACCGGAGTGGAACAGAGAGGGTGGAGAAAGTGACACAATTGTTGGGGTAGAATAGGAAAAGGGAGAAGCCACTGATGATTACATAACCCAGAGGGAAGACCCTAGGCCTTTGAGTTTTCAAAGAGAAGGGAAGTTTCTTAATGCTGGAGTTTGAATTAGGTGTGAGTCCATGGTTGCCAGAGTGTTTAGTGTCAGGATGGCCAAAGAGGGAGGTAATATCTACTTTTCGGCCACTAGGATGCTAGTACAGTATTTGATATAATTTTACATATGAACTAGGCTTTATTAATGCCCATTTTTGAATGGTTATCCTTAAAATAATGTAGAAATGGTTCTTTTTCTAAATTAAATCATTCCCTTTCCCACTGTTCATAACTTAAGAGCAATCTTTTATGATGAGAACTTTCTTTGGCGAACTGAAGTTTCATTCTGGTCAAGAGTAAAATTTAACTCTGTGTTTCTATCCCCGTAATTCAAATATGCTGTTCTAGTTTTCTTTTTTATTCTAAGCAGAAGTGACCTTTTCCCCATAAAACATAAAAAAGGATCTTTTTTTTAAAAAAAAAAAAAAAAGCTAACTGCAGGCTGCATGCCAAGGTCATATTTTCCCTGGTCAATGAATTATGATGAATTTGAATACAGCTGATATATTATTTGTAAAATGTGGTAATTTTCAGATTTACTCATAGTATGTGAGGCAGGATACCTCTTCATTTGTATTTTAAGAAAACCTTAAGCTGAAGGTCTGTGAGGAATCCGGAGTACCAAGGAGCAGGGAAAGCTTTGTGTTTTTGGGCTTCTTTACCGTGGGTCTGCTGAGAAACAAAATTTGGTTACCTCATTACTAAGGTATGCCTAGAAATCATAGTGTTAGTGCCATTTAAGGGTACTGTTGAGTTTTGTTATAATGCTGATGTCCAGGGACAAGGAGAACAAGCAGATTTTTGCTTTTCCAAGTTTTGTGGAGAAGTGCACCGTATATGACTATGATCGCAGAGGTGAGTTGATGCACTGTATACCTGAATCCATGAGATGATTATCTTCTGATAATGAGGCTTTACTCAGTTTAACTTGGTTATACCACACCCCAGTTAGTATAGTACAGTGGTTCTCAAACTTGAGCTCCTCAGAATTGCCTGGGGGGGCTTTGGAGACCGACAACCTCAGGTTAGAGTGCTTGCTGTTCTACTTCTTAGCTATGTGGCAGGAGGCAAGTCACTTAACTTACTTTCGTTCCTTTTTTTGACAGAGTCTCACTCTGTCACCCAGGCTGGAGTGTAGTGGCATGATCTCGGCTCACTGCAAGCTCCGCTGCCCGGGTTCAAGCCATTCTCCTGCCTCAGCCTCGCAAGTAGCTGGGACTACAGGTGCCCGCCACCATGCCCGGCTAATTTTTTTTTTTTTTTTTTTTTTAGTAGAGACGGGGTTTCACCGTGTTAGCCAGGATGGTCTCAATCTCCTGAGCTCGTGATCTGCCCATCTTGGCCTCCCAAAGTGCTGGAATTACAGGCGTGAGCCACCGCACCTGTCTTTTTTTTTTTTTTTTTTAACCAGAGACAGTCTAGCTCTGTTGCCCAGGCTGGAGTACAGTGGTGTGATCTCGGCTCACTGCAACCTCCGTCTCCTGGGTTCAAGCTATTCTCCCACCTCAGCCTCCTGAGTAGCTGGGATTAAACGTGCCCACCACCATGCCTGGCTAACTTCTGTATTTTTAGTAGAGACGGGGTTTCACCATGTTGACCAGGCCGGTCTTGAACTCCTGACCTGAAGTGATCTGCCCACCTCAACCTCCCAACATGTTGGGATTACAGGCATGAGCCACCGTGCCAGATCTTCACTTAACTCTCTTTCTTTCTTTTTTTTTTGTTTTTAGACAGTCTTGCTCTGTCACCCAGGCTGAAGTGCAGTGGTACTATCTTGGCTCACTGCAACCTCCACCTCCCGGGTTCAAGCGATTCTCGTGCCTCAGCCTCTCGAGTAGCTGGGATTACAAGCGCCCAGCACCACGTCCAGCTAATTTTTGTATTTTTAATAGAGATGGGGTTTTGCCATGTTGGCCAGGCTGGTCTCGAACTCCTGACCTCAGGTGATCCTTCCACCTCAGCCTCCCAAAGTGCTGGGATTACAGGCATGGGCCACCATGCCCGGCCCACTTAACTTTGTTGAGCCTCAGTTTTCTCATCTATACAATGGAGATGATAATACCAATTTCACAGGGCTGTGAGGATTACACAAAATCATCCCAGGCCCATAGTAGGTGCTCAATAAATGGGACCTATTATTTTATATATATATATATATTTTTTTTTTCTTTTTCTTTTTCTTTTTTGAGATGGAGTCTCGCTCTTTTGCCCAGGCTGGAGTGCAGTGGCGCTATCTCGGCTCACTGCAAGCTCCGCCTCCTGGATTCACGCCATCCTCCTGCCTCAGCCTCCTGAGTAGCTGGGACTACAGGCGCCCACCACTGTGCCCGGCTAATTTTTTGTATTTTTAGTAGAGACGGGGTTTCACTGTGTTAGCCAGGATGGTCTCAATCTCCTGACCTCGTGATCCGCCCGCCTTGGCCTCCCAAAGTGCTGGGATTACAGGCGTGAGCCACTGTGCCCGGCCCTATTATTATATTATTATCTAATTTTTCTTGTTCAATTGTATCCTATTATGTTATAGTAAACATGGTGGCAGCATGAAAACTATCAACAGCTTCTCAGTGGTCCCCTTATATCTTGATTCTCTGTCCTCTTTCTTCATATTCCTGTTGTATTAGTACACATTTGGCATTTACAACGTGCTAGGAAGAAAGCTTGACTCATCACTGCATCTACCTTTGAGGTGGAAGTGGCGGCTTCTTTAACAGCTATGCTGTAACACTGCTCAACAGTTCAGGACAGGAACTGAGGAGTGTATATCCAGTTGAAACTCTAGGGAACATTTCGGGCCATGGGTGACATTTTTAAAAACCATTGCTTTCTGAAAAGGGCTGTTGTGTTTATTTAATTAATTTATTTATTTGTTTATTTATTGATTGATTTATTTGAAACTGAGCCTCACTCTGTTGCCCAGGTTAGAGTGCAGTGGTGTGATCTCGGCTTACTGCAACCTCCCCCTCCCGGGTTCAAGCGATTCTTCTGCCTCAGCCTCCCGTGTAGCTGGGACTATAGGTGTGAGCCACCATGCCTGGCTAATTTTTGTATTTATATTATTTATTTATTTTTTGAGATAGAGTTTCGTTCTTGTTGCCCAGGCTGGAGTGCAGTGATGCAATCTTGGCTCACTGCAACCTCCGCCTCCTTGTTTCAAGTGATTCTCCTGCCTCAGCCTTCTGAGTAGCTGGGATTATAGGCACCCACCACCACGCCTGGCTGATTTTTGTATTTTTTCTAGTAGAGATGGGGTTTTGCCATGTTGGCCTGGCTGGTCTCGAACTCCTGACCTCAAGTGATCCGGCTGCCTTGGCCTCCCAAAGTGTTGGGATTACAGGTGTGAGCCACTGCGCCTAGTCTATTTATTTATTTTTGAGACAGGGTCTGGCTCTGTTGCCTCAGCCTCCTGAGTAGCTGGGACAGGCCACCATGCCCGGACAATTGTTTTTATTTTTATTTTTAGTAGAGGCAGGGTCTCCCTGTGTTGCCCAGGCCGCTCTTAAACTCCTGAGCTCCAGCATTCCTCCTGTCTTAACTTCCCAAAGTGCTGGGATTACAGGTGTGAGCCACTGTGCCCGGCAGAAAATATTCTTTTTTTTTTTTTTTTTTTGAGACAGAGTCTTGCTCTGCTGCCCAGGCTGGAGTGCAGTGGCGCGATCTCGGCTCACTGCAACCTCCATCTCCCGGGTTCAAGCAATTCTCCTGCCTCAGCCTCCTGAGTAGCTGGGATTACAGGTGCCCGCCACCACGCCCAGCTAATTTTTTTTTTTGTATTTTTAGTACAGACGGGGTTTCACCATGTTGGTCAGGCTGGTCTCGAACCCCTGACCTCGTGATCCATCCACCTCGGCCTCCCAAAGTGCTGGGATTACAGGCGTGAGCCACCGTGCCTGGCGCTTTTTATTTTATTTTTGTTTCTGAGATGGAGTCTTGCTCTATTGCCCACGCTGAAGTAGAGTGGTGCAAACTCAGCTCACTGCAGCTTCGACCTCCCGAGCTCAAGTGATCTTCCCACTTCATCCTCCCAAGTAGCTAGGACCACAGGCCCATACCACCAGGCACAGCTGATTTTTAAAATAATTTTTGGGCCAGGCACAGTGGCTCACGCCTATAATCCCACCACTTTGGGAGGCCGAGGCTAGCAGATCGCTTGAGCCTAGGAGTTCAAGACCAGCCTGGGCAATGTAGCGAGACCCTGTCTCTACAAAATAATACAAAAATTACCTGGGCTTGGTGGCGCCAGGTGTGGTGGCATGTGTCTATAGTCCCAGCTACTTGGGAAGCTGAGGTGGGAGGGCCACTTGAGCCCGGGAGTGCCGCTACAGTGAGCTGTGATTGTGCCGGTGCACTTCAGCCCAGGTGACAGAGTTGAGACCCAGTCTCAAAATAACAACAAACTCTTTGAGCTAATACTGTTTAATGAAAGCTGTATAGATACACCTTTGAATGAATAATATATATAAAATTAGTTGAACCCACAGCTGAGTCTGTTCTGTTGTGAGAAAATAGAAAGAATAACCTGATAATGGTCTCTCCAAATATCTGTGTTATGTAGTCCAGGAGACTTTTATAAAAGCAAAAGTTGGGTGAGGAAGAATTGTCTTTTTTAAAACCATATATATATATTTAGAGACCGGGTTATGAGACTGGCTAATTTTTGTATTTTTTGTAGAGACGGGGTTTCACCATGTTGCCAAGGCTGGTCTGGAACTCCTGGGCTTAAGTGATCTGTCTGCCTCGGCCTCTCAGTGTTGGGATTACAGGCGTGAGCCAGTGTGCCCAGCTAGGAATTGTCTTTAGGTGAAAAATTGCGTATCATGAATATAGTATACTGAAATGGAGACACCAGAGGGCCACTGTCACAGTCTATGGCAGGCAGGACCCAGAAGCATCTCAAAAGGGATTCAGAATGTCTCATATTACAATGATTCAAGTTTAGAGTGTGAAAAACACACTAAATATTTATATGGTCCTGCTGAAGACCAAGATTGAGGGAAGCCAATTTGTGTTTTTGTTCTAGCGGAAATTAGAAGTACTCAAAAAATGACCCTAGATATTTAGGGTGACATTTTGAGGTTGCTTTGCCTTTTGAAAGGACTGATTAATTTCACAATGATCACTTAAGTTTTGCGTGACATCTAGAAGTTGTATAAAATCTTGTAGCTAGAGCCTAGGTTTATTATAAAGCTATGATGAGGTGTTTTTGTTAAATGGAGTAAAGTAATTTTCTTACAGCAGGAAATGGAAGTGAGTACTGTTTGAATAATAAGAAAAAAGTATCATAGCAATGGGTAGAAAGCAAAAAGAATCTGGCGGTATGAAAATGTAAGTGAGGCCAGGCACGCTGGCTCACGCCTATAATCTCAGCACTTTGGGAGGCAAAGGCAGGAGGACTGCTTGAGGCCAGGAGTTTGAGACCAGCCTAGGCAACATAGGGAGACCCTGACTGTACTGAAAAAAATTTTAAATTAGCCAGGTGTGGTGGTGCACACCTGTGGTCCCAGCTGCTTGAGAGGCTGAGGTAGGAGGATTGCTTGAGCCTGGGAGGTCAAGGTTGCAGTGAGCTATGATCATGCGATTGTACTCCAGCCTGGGTTACAGAGCAAGACCCGTCTCAAAGAAAGAAATAAAATGTAAGCAAAAGATTAAAGCTTTTGCATTTGACTACTTCATTCTTGGAATAGATTATGTATGGTCCTTTTTTTATTTTTTAATTTTTATTTTATTTATTTATTTTTTTGAGATAGAGTCTTGCTTTTGTAGCTCAGGTTGGTGTGCAATGGCACAATCTCAGCTCTGACCCCCCAGGTTCAAGCGATTCTGCTGCCTCAGCCTCCCGAGTAGCTGGGATTACAGATGCCCCCCCACCGTGCCCAGCTAATTTTTTGTGTTTTTAGTGGAGACAGGGTTTCACCATGTTGGCCAGGCTGGTCTTGAACTCCTGACCTCAGGTGATCGCCTGCCTTGGCTTCCCAAAGTGCTGGGATTACAGGTGTGAGCCACCACGTCCGGCCAGTCTATGGTCCTTTTCTAAGTGCTTTCATGTTATTCCAAATTTTTAGTAGGGACTAGTAGTTTATTCCCATTTTGCAGGTGACATGGTAAATGGACATAGAGAGATAGTCTGAGATGGCTGAGAAGTGGGGACTGGGAGTGTTCTCCAAGTTTTCCCACCGCAGTGTAGGCTATGGGTGCTAGAGTATATCACTTTTCAAGGCATTACTTGATTAGATGGTTCTGTTTAATATTGCTGCTGTTTGAGTAGATTGTTCTGAATGGATTTTGGATGTTCCTAAACATCAGATCGACCCTGAAAGGATGGGTTCCAGCACTGATGAGGAGAGTGAAAAGGGCGTAGTATTGGTCTGGATGCTAACGCTCACAGAGGAACTCCAGGGAGATTGCAAGCCCTGGCCGCTCGGCTGAGATGACTGTCCAGCCTCCTGAGGCGACTACTTTGGGGTAACTACATTCATTTGAATGATAAACACTCATGTGTTTAACAGGCAGTTAACATTCCTTTGTATCCAGTCTCATAAATGTTTATAGGTAAGGTTTTAGACATGGAAGTATCCAAAGAGTCTATGAAGGGGTCCATGCTAGACCTATATGCTGGCAACTACTTAGCCTTCACACTAAATACCAGAATTAATGTATCTGGGCAAAAGATACAATATGCCTTATAAGACTGATCCCTTGGGGTAGATATCAGTGGAAATATTTGGATAGGAAAAAAAAAATCCAGGGGAAGTAGAAAGTGTTAGAATAGATTTTTAGTCAGGCAGAAGTTTGGGATGAACAGCAGAAAGGGCCGTTCTTTCTCCTTTAAATTGCCTGGCAGATTATTTCTAGTTGATTTTGTGTGTGCAGTAGTAGAGGAACCAACTTGGCATGAAGGGAAGCAAAGTAAAGTGTTTGGGGGCATGTCTATGGGACTTCTTTTTTTTTTTTCCAAGACAGAGTCTCGCTCTGTTGCTCAGGCTAGACTGCAGTGGCATGATCTTGGCTCACTGCAACTTCTGCCTCCCAGGTTCAAGTGATTCTCCCGCCTCAGCCTCCTGAGTAGCTGGGATTACAGGTGCCCACCACTAGGCCTGACTAATTTTTGTATTTTTAGTAGAGATGGGGTTTCACCATGTGGACCAGGATGGTCTCGAACTCCTGACCTCAAGTTATCCACCCACCTTGGCCTCCCAAAGTGCTGGGATTACAGGCATGAGCCACCACGTCTGGCCTCTCTATGGGACTCTTGAGTTTCAGGGAATATTTGGTTAATGGTAGGGAAAGATGAGGGAATATAGATATTGGGGGTAAAGATTGAGGAGAATTTTCAAATACCCTTATATGTATTAGATCATTAAATAAGTTTATTTTTATTTTTATTTTTTGACACGGAGTCTAGCTCTGTCACCCAGGCTGGAGTGTAGTGGCCTCATCTTGGCTCACTGCAACCTTTGCCTCCCAGGTTCAAGTGATTCCCCTGCCTCAGCCTCCCGAATAGCTGGGATTACAGGCGCACACCACCATGCCCAGCTAATTTTGTATTTTTAGTAGAGATGGGGTTTCGGCATGTTGGCCAGGCTGGTCTTGAACTCCTGACCTCTAGTGATCCACCTGCCTCTGCCTCTCAAAATGCTGGGATTACAGGCATGAGCCACTGCACCTGGCCAGAACGGTTTAAATTGGGGTAACTTCCTCATTGGGGGCAGGGGTTGTGGTATGTAATGAAGTAGGGAAAACAGGAATGTTAGTCTCCTAACACATTCTGTTGAATACACATGGAAGAAGGCAGAGTAATCAGGAGGGCAAGCTCTGTAGTAGGAGTTCCACATCTAAAGCCGGGTAAAGTTGTCCTTGCTGGGTGTGTGTACATTTTCCTATGGAAAACAATGAGCAGATTTGCCTTCACTCCAAAAGACTTCTGGGCAGAAGTCATGGCCTTTTCCCTTTAGCCCTGAGATCTCAGTGTCAGTGGTCTCTTAGATCTCCTCAGGGGTGTCTTAGATGCTGTTTTTTCCCAAGTGGAATGATGAGGTGGCCTCTCCTTTTGCTGCTGTAAAGTTTGCCTCTGTCTTATGGGAGCTTTACCAAGAGCTCTGGGTCTCTATTGGAGGAGTAGGTCCCAAAGTTGGTTTTCTTTACTTATTAGTCATCACTGACCCAGCCCTCCTCCTTAAACTGTCTACTGGCCACGCCTATCCTCTCGAGGACAGATTCAGGGCCAGGCTTCAAGATGAATATTTTCCGGCTCTTTCATTTTTTAAAGTCATAATTGCTTCCAGGTCACCAGGCAGTATGAACCAAAAGGAGCCTGGGGGAGCAGGACTACATTTCGTTTAACTGAGAGCTTCTTAAGCTTGGGTTTCTAGTTTACTGTCTTGATGGTAGAGTCCAAGCATGAATAAATGGGTAGGTTTCATGCTATGTGTAGAAGACCGAGTTGTGTTCCATAAGCTCTTGAGTGTTCTGCACTTAAGGGGTCTTCAGCCACAAAGGGAACTACATGATCCTGAAGTACTTGTCAGCTGCATGAATACCCTGATCATTTTCTTTTATTTATTTATTTTTTGAGACAGGATCTCTCTTTGTCACCCAGGCTAGAGTACGGTGGCGTGATCTTAGCTCACTGTGGGCTTGACATCCTGGGCTCGAAGGATCCCTTCTGCCACAGCCTCCTGAGTAGCTGGGACCACAGGTGTGCACCAGCACACCCAGCTATTTTTTTATTTTTTATAGAGACGAGGTCTCACTATGTTGCCCAGGCTGGTCTCAAACTCCTGGGCTCAAGCAGTCCTCCTGCGTCAGCCTCCTAAAGTGCTGGGGTTATGGACATGAGCCCATGCCTGGCCTGGTCCTTTTTAAGGTTAAAAACCTCGTAAACAGTGCCTACCTCAGTCAAAAACATTTGTCAGATAGATGCTTTCTCTGTTACCTCCTTTAATGTCCTTCTCTTCCTCATATGCATGATGACAACCATGCTTTTGCTTGTAATTGTTGTGAAATCTGCATGTTTTGGCATCTTCATTTCAAAATGAAACAAAAAAATCCTATCCCATCTGTAAAATCTCCTTTGAGATTTTGGTGCTGCCTATCCTCTATTACTAACTCCCCCAGCCCCGACACAGGCTATAATTTGATGTTATTCTTCCCCTTTTGAGAACACATTCTCTCTAAACTTTTCTAAAATGTCTGTCTTCAGTGCTTCCCCACAGTGTTTCAGTTTGGCCCATGATGGTGAAATATTTCAGGTTCCCCTATTTCATTTTTTTTCCTTTTGGTTATTGCATGCGATGGGCTTTTCTTTTATGCCTATCACACCTGCCCTTGTCTTCTAGTGTGTTCTATTTGGATTGTTTTAAAGATCTCTGCTTCATTATGGTTTCTCTTCCACTACCCGCTCGCCCTCAGCTTAGCTGCTATTTTTCACCATTTTAAAGTTATTGCGGCCAGGCGCGGTGGCTCACTCCTGTAATCCCAGTACTTTTGGAAGCCAAGGTGGGCGGATCAGAAGGTCAGGAGTTCGAGACGAGCCTGGCCAACATGGTGAAACCCTGTCTCTACTAAAAATACAAAAATTAGCCGGGCATGGTGGCCCATGCCTGTAATCCCAGCTACTCAGGAGGCTGAGACAGGAGAATCGCTTGAACCCAGGAGGCGGAGGTTGCAGTGAGCCAACATCGCGCCATTGCACTCCAGCCTTGGTGACAGAGCGAGACTCCGACTCACCAAAAAAAAAAAAAAAAAAAAAAAAAAAGTTATTGCTCTCTCATTAGTTCCTTTTCTTTTTGGTTTCCCCTGTTCTGTAGTGTGGTGATTGTCTCTGGCTACCTACTCTTGGCTGCCCACTTGTTGGATTCATTTCCTGGGATCTTGGGTAGGCCTTTTACTTCTCTGTGCATGTGCCTCCTAAATTGAAGTTTTACATATATATATATATATATATATATATATATGTATATATATATATTTTTTTTTTTTTTTTTTTTTTTTTTTTTCCCAGCCACACTTATGGCTTTGGATTGGCAGAGCATGTGCTCTCCTTTGTCCTCACCATGAGTTGGATATATCTTTTGAGTTTTTTCCCCAAAGTAGGGATAGCTCACAGTGGTTCCTCTGCCTTCCAGGCAGTGACCAGGGTTGATTCTTGGGCCATGCAGCTGTTCATTTCTTTAACAATTACATGGTTGTGACATCTGGGAAAATCCTTTGAGGTATTTCATATCCTTGTGCCTGTGCTTCCTGGGTCATTTGGGATTACCAGGTTTCTTCCAAGTTCCTTTTTGGAACTTTGCTTTTGATGTGATGATTTCCATCAGAGAGAGGGAGAGTGGGTGGGGTGGTGGGGGGAGGTGGGAAGGGAGAACACATGAGTACCGGTGCTTCAAGCAAAAGCAAGCCAGCATACAAGTGTGTAAACCAGCAGCGCTTACCAAGTGTGGCATGCCTGCAAGGCTTTTCCTTTTTGCTCACCTCTCCTGGGATACTAATTTGATTGGCTATAATATAATAAAACAAACCCCTAGGCCTACTGAATCAGAATCTCCAGGACTGAGACCTAGGAATCTGTATTTTGAACAAGCTCCTCGGTGATTCTGGCTGGGGAAACATTGGTTGACATTGACCGTCCTGACTCCTCCCTTCTGTGAGCATTCACGCAGTCAGGAGTCTGTTCTCTAGGGCCGCTTTAGAGGTTCCCTTTGCTTTCCCTCTGGCTGGGGAAGACCAATCTTGCCTTCTTGTATAGACCATGTAGCTCAGTGTCAGTGTTCTCCTGCCTGTGTTTTATCCCTCCCCTCCTCTCCTCTCATCTGCAGAGGCTACTGTTAATTAGCAACAGTGGGCTTCAGATAGGAAGTGGCGCTCCTGGGACAAAATCATGATAGAAAATTGAGAGGCAAAGATTTAAGTGGATGCTCCATCTTGAGGATCTTGTGAAAATGGAGTTATCCAGAATCAGCGTTGCTCTCTACGTGGTCATAACATGTGTATTATATAGTAATTATTTTGATATTTTAACTCGGTTTTATTTTTTGTGGTTTTTTTTTTTGCCTGAAAGCTCTTTATCTAGGTGATGTTGTATGATGTTCTGTTTCCAAATGCCAGTGTTCCCCCTCTGATTTCTGTCCCAGACCCTACATACTACTAATCCTAATCCTCTCTAAATAGAGCAATACGAAACCTGAGAGTGAAAAATCTAGTGTCACTAATACCTGCTGCCTATAGATATTTAGTAGCAACTAAAACTTGTACTTTGTGTTGAAACACATCTTTTTTTTTTTTTTTTTTTTTTTGAGATAGGGTCTCCCTCTGTTGCCCAGGCTGGAGTGCAGTGGCGCAATCTCGGCTCACTGCAACCTCTGCCTCCCGGGCTCAAGCAGTTCTCCCACCTCAGCTTCCCAAGTAGCAGGGACCACAGGTTTGCACAGCCACACACGGCTATTTTTTTTTTGTATTTTGTAGACATGGGGCTTTGCCATGTTGCCCAGGCTGATCTTGAACTCCTGAGCTCAAGTGATCCACCTGCCTTGGCCTCCCAAGGTCCTGGGATTACAGGCGTGATTACAGTGGGATTACAGGCCACTGCTCCGGGCCTGAAATGCATTTTATGGCAAGAATAGCCCCTTCCATTGCTTGAGTCCTCTAATTCTTTCTCCCCCCCAGACAGAGTCTTAACTCTGTCGCCTAGGCTGGAGTGCAGTGGTGCGATCTTGGCTCACTGCAACCTCTGCCTCCCGGGTTCAAGCAATTTTCCTGCATCAGCCTCCGAGTAGCTGAGATTACAGGTGCCTGCCACCACGCCCGGCTATTTTTTGTATTTTTAGTAGAGATGGGGTTTCACCATGTTGGCCAGGCTGGTCTCGAACTCCTGACCTCAGGTGATCCACCCGTCTCGGCCTCCCAAAGTGCTGGGATTACAGGTGTGAGCCACCATGCCTGGCCGAGTCCTCTAATGCTTAGTAGAGAGAAAAGATGAAATGAGTACCTGGGGTATCAGCCAATAGGCTGAGCTGGTTTTGTTTTTGTTTTTGTTTTAGACAGGATTTTGCTGTCACCCAGGCTGGAATGCAGTGGCACAATCTCAGCTCACTGCAGCCTTGACCTCCTAGGCTCAGGTGATCCTCCCACCTCAGCCTCCCAAGTAGCTGGGAATACAGGCACCCGCCACCATGCCCGGCTAATTTTTTGTAGAGATGGGGTTTCGCCATGTTGCCCAGGCTGGTCTTGAACTCCTGGACTCAAGCAATCCTCCCAGCTCAACCTCCCAAAGTTCTGGGATTACAGGTGTGAGCCACTGTGCCCAACAAGTGTTGTTGGTTAAAATGGGGATATTCCAAGATATTCTGAGAAACAGTCAAAACTTGATTAACCAGGATGTTCAGGGAACGGGGTCCTTGTTAAAAATATTTCTAAAATTATGCTAACCCACATAACTGTCTTCATAATGTTAAAAGATAATTGTCAGAAAAAAGGTAAAAAATCATGACTCTCGTACAGATACAAAAATGAACACGTGTTAAAGATTTTATTTTACTCATTAATCAACAAGAGAACCAGACAGATGTTATAGCTGGTTCAAACAAAAAGTCAAAAAGCACAAATTTATATGGAGTAAAGGAATTAAATTGCAAATGGAGGCAAAAGTAGTTTTTCTACAGTGGGGAGGAAAGACAATCCAAACTCAATGGGACAAGACAGACTTCGCATATACATCAGTTACCTGCAATTACAGAGATGCAAAATAGCTTGAAGACAATAACCTGAGCTAAAATCAGATAGCCCAGAAGGTTATGCTATAGACAGTGCATAGTTTTTTCATTGGAGTACAAAGGTTTTTCTGTAGTAAGCAAACATGGTGGATGCTTTGTGTGTGTGTGTGTGTGTGTGTCGGGGGGTGGCTGTTGATTTTGCTTCTTGTGATTTCTCAGGGCCGTCACTTCAGTTCTTATCCAGAATTCAATTCCATATAACATGCATTTACTGAGTAGTTACTATACGTAAGGTGTCGTGGAGGAAACAAAGACAAAAAAGGATGCTTTTTTTTTTCTTTTTCTTTTTTTGTTTTTGAGATGGAGTTCCACTCTTGTTGCCCAGGCTGGAGTGCAATGGTGCGATCTCGGCTCACCTCAACCTCCACCTCCCAGGTTCAAACGATTCTCCTGCCTCAGCCTCCCAAGTAGCTGGGATTATAGGCATGTGCCACCATGCCCGGCTAATTTGGTATTTTAATAGAGATGGGGTTTCCCCATGTTGGCTATGCTGATCTCAAACTCCTGACCTCAGGTGATCTGCCCACCTTGGCCTCCCGAAGTGCTGGGATTACAGGTGTGAGCCACTGTGGCTGGCCAAGGATGCTATTTCTTACCTTAGGTAGCTGATTGGTGGGGGAGACAAACATGCCTTGTCCCCAACTAACCAAGCTAGAGAGGAGAATAAGAACCAGTGCTGTGGAAGAGGTAGGGAGTAAATACTTGAGGACAACCAGAGAGGGAGGGGTTAACTGAACTCGGGCTGGGGCTAGGGGGATGACATGATGACATTTAAGCTGAGTCTTGAGAGAAGACAGGGAGAGGAAGAGGGGGAAGCAGGAGAGGCCATTTCAGGGTGAGGAGGCAGAAGAGTCCTGAAACTGGATGGTGTGTTTAGGAAGGGTTGGGAGCTGGGGGTGGTGAGAGTGGTGGGGAAATGGCAGGATGTGGTGGAAGAGGAGGCTGGAGAGGAGGTTTGAGGCCAGGTCATGAGGGCCCTGAAGGCAGTGCTGAGAATGGCTGGCTGGGTGCTAGAGGCCGGGGAAAGCTATTGAAAGCTTTTGAGGAGGGAAGGAGTGACATGATCGAACTGGCGCTTTAGAAGATGAATTGATTGTAGAATCAAGAAATTGAAGGCAGAGGGAGCAGTTAAGAGGTGATTATAATATTCTGGGTGAGAGCTGATGAGGGCCTGCACCAGGGTAGTGGCAAGAAGGGTAGAAGGCAAGGCTGGAGATGGCATTATTAAGGCCTGACTTCTGATCGAATATGGGCGGCAGGGGAGAGAAGGAGTTGAAGATGACAAGGCGGAAATTTCCAGGCTAGGGGACGGTAGTGCCATTAAGTAAGCTAGGAAACACGCTGCGTACTGGGCATAGGGGGTGGGGAGCAGGTTTATGAGAACAGATAATGAGTATGGTTTGAGACACATTGAGTTTGAGGGGCTTGGTGGTCATCCAATTAACAGCAAGTTGCTGGCAGCTGGAAATTCTGGTCTGGGCCTAAGGAGAGAGGTCAAGGCTAGAGATACAGATTTGGGAGTCATCAGCGCATCAAGGGGCGAGCTGAAACTGTGGAAGCTCATGAGCTGAGAGAGAAGGTGGGGCAGGGCTGACAACTGGCACAGAGGGAGAGAGATGGGTGGGGGAAGCCAGAGAGAGCCAGCAAAAGGCAGACTAGGAGGAAAAGAGACAGAGGGAGACCGGGGAGGGACCGGAAGAGGGAGACTGAAGGCCAAAGAGTAGAGGGGAGGGGGAGGCACAGGGGAGGGAGAAGGGGAAGGAGGGGGAGAGGGAGGAGAGAATGAATGGGAGACTGAGGGAAATGGGGAAGGTGAGATAAGCAAGAAAAAGACAGGGAAGGAGAGAGGTGGGAACGGGGAGAAAGTTGGAGGAGAGGGGATTGTGTGTGTGTGTGAGAGAGAGGAGAAAGGCAAGAGGTGAACAGCTGGGAGAATAATAGGGGAGAGAAAGGTGAGGAGGAGGAAGAGTAAAGAGAGAGAGATGGGTAGGGGGATGAGAAAGAGGGAAGAAGCCTTGAAAGATAGGAAGGGGAGGAAATGGGAGAGGGTGGCAGAGGTGAAGAGAGACAGAGATCAAGGGAAAGGCCAGGCCCCAGTGAATGCCCAAGTGTTTGGGGTGGGCAGTGGAAGAGAAGGGCCCCGGAGAAGCCATCAGGCAGTGGATCAGGAAAGACAAGAGAAGGGAGAGAATAAAGAGGGCAACGTATCCCACTCTGCAGAGATGAGGAGGAGGATGAAGCCCAGGCAGGGTGGATGCCTCTCTCCTCTCTTCTCCTACCACCTCCACACTGGTCTCCTGGCTCTCCCTTGATCTTTGTGGGCAACCTCCTGCCTTAGGACTTTCTCATGCACTGTTCCCTCAGCCTGGAATGCTTTTCTCCCAAATATCCACGTGGCTACTCCTTTACCTCATTCCGATGGTTTAAATGTCTCCTTTACAGCAAGGCCTATCCTGTTCACCCTATTTCAGATAGTAGCCCTCCCCACCTAGACTGTGCCCTTGCCCTTTAGTCTGTGTTGTATTATCTCCTCCTCCTCCTCCTCCTTCTTCTTTTTTTTTTTTTTTTTTTTTTTTTGAGACAGAGTTTCACTCTTGTTGCCCAGGTTGGAGTGCAATGGCATGGTATCAGCTCGCCGCAACCTCTGCCTCCTGGGTTCAAGCAATTCTCCTGCCTTAGCCTCCTGAGTATCTGGGATTACAGGCATGCGCTACCACGGTGGCTAATTTTGTGTTTTTAGTAGAGACAGGGTTTCTCCATGTTGGTCAGGCTGGTCTCGGACTCCTGACCTCAGGTGATCCACCTGCCTCGGCCTCCCAAAGTGCTGGGATTATAGGCATGAGCCACTGCACCTGGCCTGTTGTACTATCTTCTAACATGCCGTGACATAGAACTATTTAACATGCTATGACATAGAAGTATTCAACATGTTTATTGTCCATGTCATCCCCCTGGGATGTAAGCTTCACACGGGCAGGCATTTTGTTCTGTTTCGTTAATCGTTGAATCCTCAGTACCTAGGATGGTGCTGGCTCATAGTAGGAATGCAATAAATTGTGATACTGTGTTGAATGTGGACAATCTCTGAAAATTGAAAAATGGATACATGAAACAAATCCCTCGTACAACTATATCTTATTGTGATTTACTTTGGAAAGTGGAGAACAGCATTCAGTTCTGATCACTGTAGGGTTCTGTTCAGTTGAACTTCAATGAATAAGGATTTTAGCTAATAAGCTAACTCAAGAGCTTAAGGGTCTCAAGACAAGCTCATTGGATAAAGCTTTTTCTTGGTGCCTCATTTTTTCTAGAAGGTAAATTAACTGTGCCCTGCTTGTCAAAGCGAGAGAGGGACATTGGCTGGTGAAGAGAGTGGTGGAACATGGAGATAACAGACTGACAGGAAGGGACAAGGACAGAAATGTGTGGTTTTTTTTTTTTTTTTTTTTTTGAGACAGAGTCTTGCTCTGTGGCCCAGGCTGGAGTGCGCTGGCATGATCTCAGCTCACTGCAACCTCTGCCTCTTGGGTTCAAGCGATTCTTGTGCCTCAACCTCCCGAGTAGCTGGGATTACAGGTGCACACCACCACCCCAGGCTAATTTTTTTATTTTTAGTAGAAACAGGGTTTCACCATGTTGTCCAGGCTGGTCTCGAGCTCCTGACCTCAGGTGATCCACCCGCCTTGGCCTCCCAAAATGTTGGGATTACAGGCGTGAGCCACCGCGCCCTGCCGAAACACGTAGTTCTGGATGGAACGTTGTTTTCTGTTTGTTTGCTTGTTGGTGGTCAGCGTGCAAGGAGTACTGCACCTGATTTGGAGGGAGCTTGAAACCAGGTTAGATACGTGTGTTATTTCCAACTCAAAGTCAATGGCGTATTTTTGAAGGACTTACGAAAAAAAGCATGTGCTTCCTCTGAAGAGTGTAAATTGGCTACGTCACTCAAATACTTCAGTACCCATGGATTAGAGAGTAGACGAGAAAAAGGTCACCAGTAGTGTTTTAGTGCACCATTCATATATGGGTATGACTCTCTAATTGTAGTCGGTTAGGCTAAATGTGTGTAGAAATATATACTGTCATCTCATTTGTCTGAAATAGATTGAATTTCCTCTAACACTCAAGCATATCTGTCTTTTAAGATAATTTAAAACTCACTCTAGGTGATTAACAATGTCCTCATCTCCATCCTGAAACCTATGGATTCCTAGAAAGCTGGTGCTCCCTCTTCCCGGTTTAGACCTTAATTTTCCATAGCAGGCTGGCTGCTTTAACATTCTGATGCTGTAATTACCTTTATTGAAACATTGCTGTGTAAAAGGTGATTGAAGCAGCTGTCCCTGTTACGAGTTTTGATTTTCTGGAATTCTTTTCCCCAGGGGGAGTGGCCACAGCAGGTCCTATCTGGTGGTGAGTGGCTGTCATGATCTCTACAGCACCGCTCTACAGCGGCGTGCACAACTGGACCAGTTCTGACCGGATTCGCATGTGTGGCATCAACGAGGAGAGGTGAGGAGGCCAGGAAGGTGGCCGCTGCTGGCCTCCAGTGAGCAGTACCTCGTCACCAGAGGGATAGCTGCATACAATAGGGCCTGGGGAGGGACCCTGGGGAGGAGAAGACTCTTAGTTGTTTCTAATTTTCCTGTGGTGGGATGGGGATGGGGCTGTGTGAGTGGCCTGATCTGCCATGCTATCTCTTTTCAGATGAAGGTGAGGAGGCCAAAAAAATGACCTTTTGCCAGCTAGCACTTGTCTACTCATTAACAACTGTCAGACTGTGGAGTAAGGGGAAGCTCAGGCAATGGCAATTTTTTTTTGTTTTTTGAGACAGAGCCTCGCTTTGTCATGCAGGCTGGAGGGCAGTGGCACAATCTTGGCCCACTGCAACCTCCGCCTCCTGGGCTCAAGTGATTCTCCCACCTCAGCCCCACCAGTAGCTGGGACCACATGCAAGCAACACCACGCCCGGCTAATTTTTTTTTTTTCTGTAGTTTTTTAGAGACGGGGGTTTCGCCATGTGGCCCGGGCTGGTCTTGAACCCCTGAGCTCAAGTGATCTGCCTGCCTCAGCCTCCCCAAATGCTGGGATTACAGGTGTGAGCCACTGCCCATGCTTGGCCAGCGATTGCAGTTTTTATTTGCTGCATCAAAGTTTGGTGCTCAAGGATATGTGTAAGGTATTTTCAGTCTTTGATCTAGGTCTGGAAGAAAGACTGTTTTATTGTTCAGATTTCTACTGGGAACTGGCAGTGGGCATTCTGATGGTCAGCACTTTCTCACCTCATGAGGCTAATTCTGATTTGAAGTGAGATCCTTATGAAGTATCAAAGGAAGTTGAGACCGCCTAGCATAGTCTTGAGAGTTGGTGACACCTGCCTCACGTGTGTGTTTTCAGTTATCTGTTCCCCAGAATATTTGGTTGACCAAGATGTGCCATTGCCTGATCATGCCCCATACCCAAAGCACTCAAAATGGCCTTCAGAATTTATATTTGGCTTTCATAACCCTTGGTCAAAGAGCTGTGTGTGATGGCTGCAGTGCCTCTCTCATTTTCTTTTTTTTTTTTTTTTTGAGGTGTAGTCTCACTCTGTCGCCCAGGCTGGAGTGCAGTGGCGCGATCTCGGCTCACTGCAAGCTCTGCCTCCCGGGTTCACGCCATTCTCCTGCCTCAGCCTCCCGAGTAGCTGGGACTACAGGTGCTGCCACCAAGCCCGGCTAATTTTTTGTATTTTTAGTAGAGACGGGGTTTCACCATGTTAGCCAGGATGGTCTCAATCTCCTGACCTCGTGATCCGCCCGCCTCGGCCTCCCAAAGTGCTGGGATTACAGGTGTGAGCCACCGCACCCAGCCGTTTTTATTTTTTATTTATTGATTTATTTATTTTGAGACAGAGTCTGGGGCTACAGGCGTATGCCACCACACCTGGCCAATTTTTGTATTTTTAGTAGAGACGGAGTTTTACTATGTTGGCCAGGCTGGTCTCGAACTCCTGACCTCATGATCCACTCACCTCGGCCTCCCAAAGTGCTGGGATTACAGGTGTGAGCCACTGCACTCGGCCGCCTCTCTCATTTTTAGAGAAGGCACTGCTCCTTCATGCTTGCTGGTGTTTTTTTGTTGTTTCAATCCATTGACTGTTTAAATTCAAATATACATCAGATAAATCACCAAGACACAGAACAATATGGCTTTCCCTGGGATTCAAGATCTGACGTTTCTTGGGTAAATCTTAGAAATGTGTGTGTGCATATAGGGGAGTATTGGTAATTTGAAGGGAAAAGGAATGGAAGTCTTTGTGTTTATCTACTTTGTTCTTCTGTTCCTAACTGGAGAAGTATATACTTGTCTGAGGTCAAGGTTAGCAGAATAGACCTTTTTATTTTCTTAAGCCATTAGTGCCTGATAGCTTAATGTTCTCTGTACTGAGGAACAAGTTAGAGATGGGCTTAAAAGGAATTTAATTTTAGGATAAAAAGAGTCAAGACCATGGAAAATGAGATGAAATTCTTAGGTGCTCAGGAAGAAAAGTGTTTTCCTTTACATATGAAGCATGTCCTCAGATGATCACTAAGAGATGATCTAGGGAAAGGCAGGGTGATGATAATGATTTGCATAAGTATTCATTGGCAGGTCGTGTTGACCTAGTTATAAGTAGTTGAGACTTTGATGCAGAAATCTGGACTAGAGCCTTCAAAAGACCAACGGGGCCGGGTGCTGTGGCTTATGCCTGTAATCCCAGCACTTTGGGAGGCCGAGGCAGGTGGATCACCTGAGGTCAGGAGTTCAAGACCAGCCTGGCCAACATGGCAAAACCCCGTCTCTACTAAAAATACAAAAAAAATTAGCCAGGCATGGTGGTGTATGCCTGTAATCCCAGCTACTGGGGAGACTGAGGCAAGACAATCACTTGAACCCGAGAGGTGGAGGTTGCAGTGAGCCAAGATTGCACCTCTGCACTCCAACTGGGGTGACAGAGCAGGACTCCGTCTCAAAAACAATAAAATTAAATAATAATAATAAAAGAGGCCAATAGACAAGTTACCTTAGTTCACCATCTACTGTAAATCCCTGCCAAGAAAGGAGCAGGAAGTAGGCTCAAAATCTGATTTTCCCTCCATCTTGTTTTTTGTTTTTGAGATGGAGTCTTGCTCTGTTGCTCAGGCTGGAGTGTAGTGGCACGATCTCGGCTCACTGCAACCTCCGCTGCCTGGGTTCAAGTGATTCTCGTGCATCAGCCTCCTGAGTAACTAGGATTACAGGTGTGCACCACCATGCCTGGCTAATTTTTGTATTTTTAGTAGAGACAGGGTTTCACCATGTCACCCAGGCTGGTCTCAAACTCCTGATCTCAGTCTGTCTGCCTTGGCCTCCAAAAGTGCTGGGATTACAGGTGTGAGCCACTGCACCCAGCCAGATTTTCCCTCCTTCTAAACCTGTGCCTAGTGCTTAAGAGGACTTTTTTTTTTTTTTTTTTTTTTTTGAGACAGAGTTTAGCTCTTGTTGCCCAGGCTGGAGTGCAATGGTGAGATCTGAGCTCACCGCAACCTCCGCCTCCCGGGTTCAAACGATTCTCCTGCCTCAGCCTCCCGAGTAGCTGGGATTACAGGCATGCACCACCACACCCGGCTAATTTTGTATTTTTAGTAGAGACGGGTTTTCTCCATGTTGATCATGCTGGTCTCGAACTCCCGACCTCTGGTGATCCACCTGCCTCAGCCTCCCAAAGTGTTGAGATTACAGATGTGAGCCACCACGCCCGGCCTAAGATGACCTTTTAAGTGTTGTCACTTTTGATCTCATCCACCCTTTATTGTCACCTTCTTGCTACAGTCTAGGCCGCTACAGCCTAGACCATGCTATCACTGGTTTCCAAAATGTAATCTCACCTTATTTAAAAATCATTTTCCTTGGCCCTTTACAACTTGTAGAATTTAGGAATTTGGGGTACAAAGCTGTGCCTGGGGTTCAACTCTTAAAGTGATGTTTTAGAGGCCTGCCAGCTTTGGCAGCTGCAATGGAGGACTGCAGAACAGGAGGCATGGGCTTGCGGCTGGCCCCAGGTGGCCGTCTCTAGGCAAACCTACAGCTAAATGTATCTGCTTGCCTGCTTGCATCCCTTCTAGGATTAATTCATGCCTTCATTCAACAAACATTTATTCAACATAATGAGAGCAAACCAGTAGTTCTAGTACATTGGTGGTGAGTGCCCTAGAATTGCATGTCCGGGTCCAGTGGGAGTCCAGATGCAAGATTGACACACCTCCTGGTGGGAGAATAAGGAAAGGCTTCCCAGAGGCAGTGGCATTTGAGCCCGGGCTTGAGGAATGAGTAGGAGTTTGAGGTGAGAGCTGGTATTTCCCTGAGACAATAAGAGCACAGTGTGGCTGGGCACGGTGACTCACGCCTATAATCCCAGCACTTTGGGAGGCCGAGGCAGGTGGATCACCTGAGGTCGGGAGTTCGAGACCAGCCTGACCAACACGGAGAAACCCCGTCTCTACTAAAAACACAAAACTTAGCTGGGCGTGGTGGCGCATGCCTGTAATCCCAGCTACTCGGGAGGCTCAGGCGTGAGCCCAGGAGGCAGAGGTTGCACTGAGCTGAGATCGCACCATTGCACTCCTCCAGCCTGGGCAACAAGAGAGAAACTCTGTCTAAAAGAAAGAAAGAAAAAAAAAAAGCACAGTGTGTTTGGGGAAGGTCCAAGTTGGAATGAAGGCAATCTTGGGGTACTGTGGGACTCGAACCAGGGAAAGTCTCCCAGGACTGGAAGGTAAGGAGCCTGGTGTATGCTGGGTGGTATATTTCTCTTATGGGTAGTCTGGGCCCAGCAGGAACTGAAGAGGGTCCGGTTTGACAGTGGTGCTAGCCCTTAATAATTAGGGAAATGGCCCAGAGGGGTCATGGCCATTTCTGGTATAAGTTCCACAAAGCCTTGAACATAACAGCTCTGCCTCCTCTGTGGTGGGAAGAAACAGCAGGATTGATTTTCAGTCCTGACTGAAGCCTGCTATGACCTCTGTTCCCTCCTGCCGCCCGCCTCCGCCAGCTGCCCCCTCATAACCTTGCCTGGTTGACCCAGCTCTTCCCGGGCCCCCTCCCCTGCAAGTTACTCCTGTCCCAGGCTCTTCTCTCAATGGAGCAAGTTAATGTTTGCTTAGCTCTGCCCACCCCTCTTCTCAGAGGATTTGAAACACGGCTGCATGACATTTTGCAGCGCCTTCGGGGCTGGACTCAGGTGTGGGTATGGCTGGAGTGGCCAGGACTGCTGTTGCTTGGCCTGGTTCTGTGGTTTTCTGGCAGCTGCCTTCGACGGCAGGGATTCTGCTTTCGAGGTGTGATTTCAGGCAGGGTGGGAGCTTGCAAGGGGAGAATGAGGATGCAGCCCACTCCCTTTTGTATGGCCAGGAGGGGAAAGAATGTAAATAAATAGCACCTTCCCATGTGGGGTTGCTTGGGGGAAGTGCTGCTTGTTTCCCCTTGAGTACTCCCCCTAAAACCGTCCCTGGCAAGTCTAGTGGGAACACGCTTCCCCCTGGCCCAAGGCTGGGCATAGGTCTCGCTTTTGTGGTCTCTTAGGAGTTGATGTGAAAGTATGTTTTCCCTTTCCTTCAGGCCCTCCCTCCCTCCCCTTCCCCGAGACCACCCTGACTGCATCTAAAGCCCTTGCCTCTCCTTACAGTCATTTCTGTTTGTCACCAACAGTCACTTCCAGCAGTGGAGCCCTCCCACTTCTGCCAGTCCAACTGCCTTTTAAAGGGAACAAGCCTTTCCCCCTCGGTTAGCCCCTTCTGGATCCCTGAAAAGATGGGGAGAGGCCCGTGGTGATCCCCCTTGCCTTTTTTGCTTCTCTTGCCCCAGGTACAATTTTGGAGTCCCTGTTTCAGTGGGAGGGAGGAAGTTAGCAGGGCCCTCCCCCTTCTTGTTGGGGTTGGCTCCAGCACCCTGACTGCCCTTTGGCTAGGGTGACTGGGGAGGCGAGAGCTGGCTTCTTCAGGGCTGTCTTCAGGAGCTTGGGGTGAGCCTCTAAAGAAGGGAGGCAAAAATTAGCCAGGCATGGTGGAGCATGCCTATAATTCTGGCTACGCAGGAGGCTGAGGCAGGAGAATTGCCTGATTCCAGGAGGCGGAGGTTGCAGTGAGCCGAGATCGAGATCGTGCCACTGCACTCCAGCCTGGGTGACAGAGCAAGATTCAATCTAAAAAAAAAAAAAAAAAAAAGAGGGAAAAAAGGAAAGAAAGAAGGGAGGTCACCTCAGGCACAGTGTATTTCCCCAGGGGCACACAGAGCAGTCCTGTGCCTTGCCCACCCAGGAAACGCACTGCAGTGTCTATGTTGGGGTTTTATTCTTTAATCTAAACCTCCTCCTTGGCCACTCCCACCCACAGCTCCCAAGGGCAGGGGGCAATAGTTTTTTTTCGTTGTTGTTGTTGTTGTTTTGAGACAGGGTCTCACTCTGTCGCCCAGGTTGAAGTGCAGTGGTGGGATCTCGGCTCACTGCAACCTCCGCCTCCCAGACTCAAGCGATTCTCCTGCCTCAGCCTCCCAAGTAGCTGGGATTACAGGTGCCTGCCATCACGCCTGGCTAATTTTTGTATTTTTTAGTAGATATGGAGTTTTACCATGATGGCCAGGCTGATATCGAACTCCTGACCTCAGTGATGCACCCACCTCAGCTGGCCTCCCAAAGTGCTGGGATTACAGGTGTGAGCCACCATGCCTGGCCTAATAGTTCTTGCTGTACTTAAAATACCAGACTTTCAGTGGGTAACTTCACCCTTCCAGTCTGATGCCACCCCCTCCCTTTTTTTTTTTTTTGTCAGGATGTACAATTTTCTATGATGCTTACCTGAAATTTGGAGAAGACTTTAAGCAGGGGGAGATGCATTTGAGTTTTCCTCCTCTGGGACCCAGCTCTCTGGCCTTGAGCCCTTTTCTCTGGGACATATGAACCTGAATTTGGGGTCTGAGGCTTTTCGGACAGGAGAGAACAAAGTGGTGCTGGGAGACTGATGGGGGGGCGGGGAGGGGTGCTGGCAGGAGATAGGATGTAGGCAAGGATAGAAGGAGGGTAGAAGGGAGGGTGTTGCCTAGAACTCTAGAAAAAAGGGGGCAGTGTCTCCTGGAGGGAAAAAAGTAGTATTCTTAAAATGCCTCTCAGCACCCAGTGACCTGGTGGCCTCCAAGTGGTATCATTACCAGTGCTAATAAACATGTCTCTGCTCTAGGCAAGACAGGAGGTGAATAGGTGACGATTCAGATTTAGACCCGAAAACACAACAGGGGTTTATTTGTTTTAGAAGAGGATTACCCATATGACACTTTCAGCCAGCTGCCCTTAGAGACTTAAATAAGATTGTATTTAAAAGAAAAATGGGTTTTGCATGCCTTTTGAGGCATTCAGTGGTTCTCATGTCTCCCCTTTGAGCAATGCCCTGTACATCCTGGATGGTCATTTTGGCAGGTAAGCTCCAGGGAAAAGGTAAAAGTGCTAGGGTGTCCACACTCCTGGCAAGAGCCCTAGAAAACAGGGTAAACAGTCCAAAGAGGGGGGTCTAGTCAGACTGGGCTCTGGTAGGGACTTGCAAAGCTAGGTGTGGCGCCTCCGCTTTGTAACCAAGAACCCCCAGTTCCTTGTAATCCCCCTCACAAGTTACTACAGGAAGTGAGATAGGAAGGTTTTATGGGGACCCAGGCAGGCAGGAGGCATTCTGGGGAAGGTGGTGTTGGCTCAAATCCTGGGCCTCATGTCCCTTCTCTGGTTGTATCTTCCATGCTAGAAGAGCACCTCTTTCTGATGAGGAGTCAACGACAGGCGACTGCCAGCACTTTGGATCTCAGGAGTTTTGTGTCAGCAGCAGTTTTTCCAAGGTAAGAGGCTTTATGGAGCCACGTGCTGTCCACCAAAGGATGGAGCTGAGCTGCCTGGGAGGTGTGCCCAGCCGGTAGGCTGGGCATCCCAGGAAGTGGGCAGGAAGGGACAGGGTCTCTCCCAGGAGTTGGTATTGGTGGGACACAAATTGGCTGGCTGCCCTCTGCGTCTTCCGAGACCTGGTTGGTCGAGTTGCAGAGAAGACCAGCAGTTGCCTCTCGGGCCTCAGGACACTTGCACCATCTGCAGGGAGCTGGCTGAGATGTGCATGCTATCCTGTCGTTGCAGGTGGAGCTCACGGCAGTTGGAAGTGGCAGCAATGCCCGGGGGGCAGACCCAGATGGCAGTGCTACAGAAAAACTTGGGCACAAGTCAGAAGACAAGCCTGACGATCCCCAGCCAAAAATGGACTACGCTGGGAACGTGGCAGAGGCTGAGGGCCTCTTGGTGCCCCTGAGCAGCCCAGGAGACGGGCTCAAGCTTCCCGCATCTGACAGCGCCGAGGCCAGCAACAGCAGGGCCGACTGCTCCTGGACTCCACTCAACACCCAAATGAGCAAACAGGTTGACTGCTCACCCGCCGGAGTAAAGGCTTTGGACTCTCGGCAAGGTGTTGGAGAGAAGAATACTTTCATTTTGGCAACTCTGGGAACTGGAGTCCCTGTGGAGGGGACCCTGCCCCTGGTTACCACTAACTTCAGTCCTCTGCCAGCCCCTATCTGTCCCCCTGCTCCCGGTTCGGCCTCTGTGCCCCCCTCTGTTCCAGATGCATTCCAGGTTCCCCTCTCCGTCCCTGCCCCAGTCCCCCATTCAGGGCTTGTTCCAGTCCAAGTTGCCACTTCGGTTCCAGCTCCTTCCCCTCCCTTAGCACCTGTCCCGGCTCTGGCTCCAGCGCCACCATCAGTGCCCACGCTCATCTCTGACTCGAACCCCCTTTCTGTTTCGGCCTCAGTCTTGGTGCCTGTGCCAGCTTCTGCTCCCCCTTCAGGCCCGGTTCCCCTGTCGGCTCCAGCTCCTGCCCCGCTTTCAGTCCCAGTTTCAGCTCCTCCCTTGGCTCTCATCCAGGCTCCTGTGCCCCCTTCAGCTCCGACCTTGGTTCTCGCTCCCGTCCCCACTCCGGTTCTGGCTCCCATGCCAGCATCCACGCCTCCAGCGGCCCCTGCCCCTCCGTCTGTGCCCATGCCCACTCCAACCCCATCTTCCGGCCCACCTTCTACCCCCACCCTCATCCCCGCCTTTGCTCCTACACCGGTGCCTGCACCCACCCCAGCCCCCATCTTTACTCCAGCCCCTACACCCATGCCTGCTGCCACGCCAGCTGCCATTCCCACCTCTGCACCCATCCCAGCCTCCTTCAGTTTGAGTAGAGTGTGCTTTCCTGCAGCTCAGGCACCAGCTATGCAAAAAGTCCCCCTGTCCTTTCAGCCAGGGACAGTGCTGACCCCGAGCCAGCCGCTGGTATATATCCCGCCTCCAAGCTGTGGGCAGCCGCTCAGTGTGGCCACACTGCCAACCACTCTAGGGGTTTCCTCCACTCTTACGCTCCCTGTCCTGCCGTCCTACCTGCAGGACAGGTGTCTCCCAGGCGTGCTAGCCTCCCCCGAGCTCCGTTCTTACCCATATGCATTTTCTGTGGCCCGGCCTCTGACTTCAGATTCCAAGCTGGTATCTCTGGAGGTGAACAGGCTCCCCTGCACTTCCCCATCCAGTAGCACCACCACCCAGCCTGCACCCGATGGGGTCCCTGGGCCTTTGGCAGATACCTCCCTCGTTACTGCTTCTGCCAAGGTGCTTCCAACTCCACAGCCTCTGCTGCCAGCCCCCAGTGGGAGCTCAGCCCCACCGCACCCTGCCAAGATGCCCAGTGGCACCGAGCAGCAAACAGAAGGGACTTCCGTTACCTTCTCTCCTCTTAAGTCACCGCCACAGCTGGAACGAGAGATGGCCTCTCCACCTGAGTGCAGCGAGATGCCCCTTGATCTGTCCTCCAAGTCCAACCGCCAGAAGCTTCCATTGCCGAACCAGCGCAAGACACCCCCCATGCCTGTGTTGACCCCCGTGCACACCAGCAGCAAGGCCCTCCTCTCCACAGTCCTGTCTAGGTCTCAGCGCACAACCCAGGCTGCCGGTGGCAATGTCACCTCCTGCCTGGGCTCCACTTCCTCGCCCTTTGTCATCTTTCCCGAGATCGTGAGGAATGGGGACCCAAGCACCTGGGTGAAGAACTCAACTGCGCTGATCAGCACCATTCCTGGCACCTACGTGGGAGTGGCCAACCCAGTGCCTGCATCCCTGCTGCTGAACAAAGACCCCAACCTGGGCCTCAACCGTGACCCCCGCCATCTCCCCAAGCAGGAGCCCATCTCCATCATTGATCAAGGAGAGCCGAAGGGCAGTGGTGCCACGTGTGGCAAAAAGGGCAGCCAGGCTGGTGCTGAGGGACAGCCAAGCACAGTGAAACGATATACTCCAGCCCGCATTGCCCCTGGGCTGCCAGGGTGCCAAACCAAGGAACTCTCTTTGTGGAAACCCACGGGGCCGGCAAATATTTATCCCCGGTGTTCAGTCAATGGGAAACCTACCAGCACCCAGGTCCTGCCTGTTGGCTGGTCCCCGTACCACCAGGCGTCTCTGCTTTCCATTGGCATTTCCAGTGCCGGGCAGCTGACCCCCAGTCAGGGGGCGCCCATCAGGCCCACCAGCGTTGTTTCGGAGTTTTCTGGTGTGCCATCTCTCAGCTCCAGTGAAGCCGTGCACGGACTTCCTGAGGGGCAACCACGGCCTGGGGGCTCCTTCGTTCCAGAGCAGGACCCTGTTACAAAGAACAAAACTTGCCGGATTGCTGCCAAGCCTTATGAAGAACAAGTCAATCCTGTCCTCTTGACCCTCAGCCCTCAGACTGGGACCCTGGCACTGTCTGTTCAGCCTAGTGGTGGGGACATTCGAATGAATCAGGGGCCTGAGGAATCAGAGAGCCACCTCTGCTCTGACAGCACTCCTAAGATGGAAGGCCCCCAGGGGGCTTGTGGCCTGAAGCTGGCAGGAGACACGAAGCCTAAGAACCAAGTGCTGGCCACCTACATGTCCCATGAGCTGGTCCTGGCCACCCCCCAGAACCTGCCTAAGATGCCTGAGCTGCCTTTGCTACCTCACGACAGCCACCCCAAGGAACTTATATTGGACGTGGTTCCGAGCAGCAGGAGGGGCTCCAGCACAGAGCGCCCACAGCTTGGAAGCCAGGTGGATCTGGGGCGAGTGAAAATGGAGAAGGTGGATGGTGATGTGGTCTTCAATTTAGCCACCTGCTTCCGGGCTGATGGCCTCCCAGTGGCTCCCCAGAGGGGCCAAGCTGAAGTTCGGGCTAAGGCCGGGCAGGCTCGAGTGAAACAGGAAAGCGTAGGGGTCTTTGCTTGCAAGAACAAGTGGCAGCCAGATGATGTGACGGAATCTCTGCCGCCCAAGAAGATGAAGTGCGGCAAAGAGAAGGACAGTGAAGAGCAGCAGCTGCAGCCACAAGCCAAGGCCGTGGTCCGGAGTTCCCACAGACCCAAGGTGAGTGCTGAGCTAAGGTCCAGGGTGGGGCCGAGACGCCGCTGGTCTACTTCGTGCCATGGATAGCAACCTCCTGTGACCCCTACCCTGTGACACAGTGCTGTTGGGCAGCTGTGTGAACTGAACGGATTGGAAGGCTTTTGTAAAAGTAATAATGACCTGCTGTCCCCTCCCTAGGTCACATTTTCCATATACGGTGTCTCAGCATGGGGAGAGGCTGGCTTGTAGTTTGTAGGATGTGGGAAATGATTCCGTCCCTGGGGTAGGGAAGCCATTGTCCCAGATGAGGTCGGAAAGCGGAAGAAGGTATTGGTGAGGGAAATCAATGAATAACAGGCTCTTCCTTGAATAACCATTCTTCCTTTTCCTTTACTGAGAGAACACTGGCCTTGAGAACTTAGGGATGGGGAGAGCAGGGGCCTCTGACGGGGTTGTTCCTTTCACCACTGGTTGGGGGGCCTGCTTAGGATTTGCTGGGAGCCTTGTGGGGTCAGAGCCAATTTGGCTTCTGTGCTAATCAGTTTCCTACCCACTCGAATGCTTGAGGCAGCAGCTTTGGGTTTTGGCCCACTGGGGATTGGATGGGCAAGGCAGGTTGGGTGTCTGGGTGTTGGTCTTGACAGGCTATGGATGGTGGCAGAGTTCTAGGCAAAAAGGTGGGCCAGGAGCACTTGATGAGAAACCCCTGGTCCCCCAGAAGGGACCAGAGGCTACTGGTGATCCAAGGAGAATCTTGAAACATTTGAGGATAGGGTTTATTAAAAATCTAGAACAACTTGAAGTTCTGTTAGCAAGCTTTCAAGTTGGATGTTCATGTACACTAAGGGACAAAATTTCTGGCTAGAGCACTGTGAATTTGGCTGTGGCACAAGTTTATGGTCTTTTTTGGACCATAGACCATTTTGAAAAGCTGGTGAGAGCTATGGACCCTGTTCCCAGAAACGTGACCTCAGAATTTTGCCAATAATTTTAGGGGGTTCATGGACCTGACCTCTGCCCCATCGCCCAAAGCTCACCCAGGGACTGCAGGTTAAGAACCCCTGGGATAGGTGTTTGGGTGGACTTTAACTCACAAACCTCACAACCACCCTGGTATGTCAGAGACACGTGAAGTAGGAACGTGGGTCATGACGCAGTAGAGCATATAACGTTTGGCAGGTAATTGCCATCTGCACTCGGTGGTAATAAGAATAATAATTCATGTCGTTAGAGTTGTGTTTTTACATTTGTTATCTAATCGTTACAGTAACCATATGAGGTGAATGCTACACCAATCTACAGGTGAGAAAATAAATGAAACAGAGGCTCAGAGAGGATACATTACCCAGTTACACAGCTACTAACTTGCAGAGCTAGAACTCAGACTCTGGTCTCTGGTTCCAAAGTCCATGTTCTTCTTCAGCTATACCATATTATCTTCCACTCTCTTTTTGTTTTTTTTTTTTTTTTTTTTGAGTCAGGGTCTTGCTCTGTCACCCGGGCTGGAGTGCAGTGGCTCGATCACAGCTCATTGCAGCCTTCACCTTCTGGGCTCAAGCAGTCTCCCACTTCAGCCTCCCAAGTAGCTGGGACCACAGGTGTATACCACTACACCTGGCTAATTATTTTTTGTAGAGACGAGGTCTCACTATGTTGGCTAAGCTGGTCTCGGACTCCTGGGCTGAAGCGATCCTCCTGCTTCAGCCTCCCAAAGTGCTGGGATTACAGGCGTGAGCCACCTCACCTGGCCATCTTCTACTCTCTGCCCATGGAACTGTTTCACTGAATGTTTTGCAAGTTTTTGTTGCATGGCTACTGTATGCCAGTCCTTCCCAGGCAATGGGAATACCTCTTCAGGAGGGTGGTATCATAGATTGATGAGGAGTATGCTCCCTGGAGCCAGACATGGAGCCTGGGTTTGAATTTTGGCCCCACCTCTTCCTAGCTGTGTGCTATTAGTCAAGCTACTTAATCTCTATGGGCTTCAGTTTCTTAATCTATACACAAGACAATAATAGTATCTACTCATAGAGTTGTGAAGATTAAATGAGATGATGATATAAAATGTCCACAATAGGCAAATCCATGGAGACAGAAAGTAGACTAGTGGTTGCCTAGGGTTGGGGAGGATGGAAGAGTTGGGGAGTGACTGTTTAATGGGTATTGGGTTTCCATTCAGGGTGATGAAAAAGTTCTGGAGCTAGATAAGTAGGGATGGTTACATAGCTCTATGACTATACTAAAAACAATTGAATTTTACACTTAAGTGAATTGCATGGTATGTCTTAATAAATTGTATCTCAGTAAAGCTGTCATTTTAAAAAAGATTAAAGAACGTGATATACATAAGTGTGTACAGTAGTATCTGGCACATAGTAGGTGTTCAGTTAGTGTTAGTGGTTGCTGTTATTGTTAGCATTACAAACAAAATAGATGTGGCCCCGCCTCTCATGAAGCTTATGTCTCACAGATGACTCAGTGACAGGTGGGCACTGCCCTATCCTATATTAGATGAACAGTTCAGTGGGCCCACTATCAAATGCAGAGGGCAGAAATTAAAATGACAGGATCAGGGGCCTGGAAGCAGCTCTTTGCAGCTGCCTGTAAGGATTTAGTAAATGTCTATTTTTTGGGAGTGCAAATCACTTTGTTCTTTCTTTTTTTTTACATGCCACCTTCCTGAGAAGGAAACTGTTGATCAGCAAACTAAGATCAGGGGTTTGTTTGAAACAGCCCCTTTCAGGGCTTGGCCAAGAGTGAAAATAGTCTCCTGTTGCCAATACCACCTGCCCAAGGCCTCTCAGGATCCTAAAGGGCCTTCTGCATCACCAGCAAAGAGAGAGAGTTCTGCTTCATTTGGTGCTGGATGTATTTTATTGTCTTCTCATTCCTTGGAAAGCTCTTTGGAAAATATTTCAAAACTGTTAACCAGAATGTTCATCTCACACGGTCTCCCCATCCTCCCAACTTCATGCATAAGTTGGAGTGTGCGAAATATTTTTATTCCTGACCTCAGGTGATCCGCTGGCCTCGGCTTCCCGAGGTGCTGGGATTACAGGCTTGAGCCACCGCGCCCTGCTAGATGTTCTGTTTTACTTGTTTTTGTCTTCGGAAGTAAAAGTTAGTGATCTGCATTTGAAAGAGCCAGCTAAGAATGATATTCAGAAATAAATAGGACATGTTCAAATGTATGTGCATTTGACTTTATTCCCCCTGACTTAAAATAGTTTTTCTCCAGCCGTACCTGAAGGTTAGTTTTTAAGCAGTAGTTCCTCATCTTCCTCTTTCCAACCAATGCTTTCCTCCTCCTAACACTTTGGTTTGTAGGAACTGGCAGCAAGCCAAGGGGGAAACTGAACTTGAATTTTTAGCTCAGGCCTCTGCTGAAAATAAGAAGCAGGAAGAGCTCATGGGATAGGAGGAGTCCTGGAATTTGATGGGTAGTGGTGACTCCCTGTCCCTGGAGAATTAGGAGGCCCCAGCCCCCGAAAATGTTCCATCAGTAAGGTATGTGCCATCCCCTTAGCTGGAGGTACACCACGATAACCTTCTAGCAGGCGAGGCATGGGTCAGCTTAGGGGAAAAACAGCTCAAGCAAGTTTAACCCTTCCTTTCCTCCTCGGACCTGCTTTTATTGTTCCAACGTTTTGCTTATTCTGCACTCCCTGCATACTAGAATACTGGAAATCCCTACATTGCCCTATTTCTTGTTTAGTGGCACAGAGAGACCTCAAAGCTCGTGAGAATACGTGACTGTTAGGCTGAGAGTGTCCTTGCAGTGTGTGAGCACAGCCATTGTGCCTCTTAGATGCGCCAGGCAGTGGGCGTGGGAGAAGCTGAGCTGAAGCAGCCGAGGAAGTGATTCAGGGAAGATAGGTAGCGAGAGCTGATGCCCAGAGGCCCGGGCTGGGGGCCGGGACCCCCGGGTCCTAGTCCCAATTCTGGGTCTTTCTCACTGCAAGCACAAATGTGCTAACTTGCGGGTTGGCCTGGTAAGTGGCAGTCCCTGAGCCAGTGGACACATGGGATTGTGTGTTACCCTGGACAAGTCATTCAACCCTTTGTCTTGGAGCCTCCGTTTTCTTATCTGTTCAGTGGGGATAATATTAGCTTCTCCTCCCAGGGTTGTGGGGAGGATAAAATCCAATAATAGAGATGAGAGCATTTGGAAAGGCTGAAAGTGCTACAGAGTATAAAGTGGCATTATGAATAATGCTTGGGCCTTTTCACTGGGTTTTATAAATATGAGGATATTTGAATTGCTCCTGTGTCATGTTTTTCTTCTTGCCTTAGTTGAATCTATTTTCTGGTATTAATTTACACGTGAAAAGAGACAATTTTTCTTGAGTTGGCCTGTACTGAGAATTATTTTCAGTTGTTGGTGCAATACCATTCACAGTGAAGTTATTTGAACAATGTAGTCTCCCAACTTGCAGAAGAGGCATTTTGTTTAATGCCGGTCTCTCCATTGGTGTTTGGGTACAGAGAGTATGGGGCCTGACTTTGCACCTTTTAAAATGACTTTGGGTGTTTATTCACTGGCTTTTGAACGCAGACTCTGTAGACCTCTTTAAAGTGATGGGATGTGGACGCCTATGGGGATTAGCTGGGGCCCTGGACTCAGTCCAAAAGAGCCCCTGTCACCCACTCTGGAAGGCAGTGCACGGACCCTTGCCCCTGGTCCCCCACTCTGGGCAGCTCATGCCTCTAGGTCAGAAACGGGACACACGGCTCAACCCCTGGAGAGCTTTCTTAAGAAGCGAAACTGACCTCAGACCTGACCCTCTACCTCTCCACAGTGCCGGAAGCTGCCCAGTGACCCCCAGGAATCCACCAAGAAAAGCCCCAGGGGGGCTTCAGATTCAGGAAAAGAGCACAATGGAGTCAGGGGAAAGCACAAGCACCGGAAGCCGACAAAGCCGGAGTCCCAGTCTCCAGGAAAACGAGCCGACAGCCACGAGGAAGGTAGGCCCCGCGGCCCTGGCCCTCTGGGCTGGGCTGCAGAGGGATCCCCAGGGCACGGTGGTGAGGGCAGAGGGGCTCAGGCGCTGACTCCTTCACTCTGGAAAAGTGAGACTTCTTCACTGTGGAAAGAAGATATGATTGACCCCTCTGAAGTCTAAGGTGAGCGAGCAAGGATCGGGGGCCCCTTCTGCTCCTCCTGGGTGCTAGAATAAGGCTGAAGGAAGTGGTTTTCAGACACAAACACCAGGCCCACAACACAGTAGCCGACCCATTTCCCCGCGATGGGTCTAGGCTCAAAGAAACAAGTTTAAGGAGAATTTAGACAAAAACCACAGAATGGGGGTTCATTACGCTGTCTTCTTTGGGTATACTGGAAAACTGCTATTCTGAAAGGACAAAAATAAATAGCTAGTTAGCTAGGAGAGTTTAGAGAAATCTTAAACGTTTATTATCATTTAGGGACACACAGGATGTCTGGGATGACGGGGCTGGTATGTGTCCCTAACCTGTCCGTTTTGCCACTAATAGTTTCTGGGCACCCTTATCAGGGAGAGAATCCCCAGCATTCCTGAGCAC
Source organism: Pan paniscus (assembly GCF_029289425.2). Taxonomy (NCBI): domain Eukaryota; kingdom Metazoa; phylum Chordata; class Mammalia; order Primates; family Hominidae; genus Pan; species Pan paniscus. The sequence goes on from NC_073272.2 coordinate 129,442,403, forward strand.
AGGAGTCCAGGTTCATGGTCTTGCCCACCTGACATGACTATGACCTGCCTCTTCTGGTCTGTTCTTTTTTTTTTTTTTTTTTTTTTTTTGAGACAGAGTCTCACTTTGCTTCCCAGGCTAGAGGGAGTTCAGTGGCACAATATCGGTTCACTGCAGCCTCAACCTCCTGAGCTCAAGTGATCCTCCTACCTCAGCCTCCCGAGTAGCTGGGACCACAGGCATGTGCCATTACACCTGGCTAATGTTTGTAGTTTTGAAGAGATGGGGTTTCACCATGTTTCCCAGGCTGGTCTTGAACTCCTGGGCTCAAGCCATCTCCCTGCCTCAGCCTCCCAAAGTGTTGGGATTACAGGCGTCAGCCACTGCGTCCGGCCTCATCTGTTCTTAGCCGTTTTTTCTCTGTTCACTGGCTCCTTGTTCCTATCTTCCCACCTCACTCAATCCTCCAAGATTCACTGAGGTTGCCCTCCTCTGGGACCTGCTCCAGCTCAGTTAGAACTTTGTTTATTTTCTTTCTTTCTTTCTTTTTTTTTTTTTTTTTTTTTTTGAGATGGAGTCTCACTCTGTCACCCAGGCTGGAGTGCAGTGGCACAATCTCGGCTCACTGCAAACTCTGCGTCCCAGGTTCAAGTGATTCTCCTCCTCAGCCTCCCAAGTATCTGGGACTACAGGTGAGTGCCACCACGCCCGGCGAATTTTTGTATTTTTAGTAGAGTCGGGGTTTCACCATGTTGGCCATGCTGGGCTCAATCTCCTGACCTCAGGTGATCCACCCACCTCGGCCTCCCAAAGTGCTGGGATTACAGGCGTGAGCCACCATGCCCAGCAGAACTTTGTTGAGGTGCAGCAGCCTCAGAGTCCTATGGGCAGTGGGGCCTCCTACTTTCCTACTTTCTGGCACACCATCACATTGATACTGTGCACTGCCTTTTCTGGTATCAGCAAAAGCGACCAAACTCTCAGTTTTTAAAAACCACCTGGAAACACTCATTGTCTACAAGAGACACATATGTGATGGCCACGTAAGGGGAGCGAATAAATGTAACCCAGATTAACCACAGGGTAAACACAAGCTCTTTCTCAATCTTTCCCCCGAGCCTCACAGGTGGGCTTTCTGGTCTTTAAGCTTTGATTGTAACATTTCTGCCTTCTGTCCCCAAACCACACATCACTCCAGGTTCCTTGGAAAAGAAAGCAAAGAGCAGTTTCCGTGACTTTATCCCTGTGGTTCTGAGCACCCGCACGCGCAGTCAGTCTGGTGAGTGAGACTAAGGTGATGGCCCCTCTCGGCATCTTCTATGAAAAGAGAGATCGAAATCTGGTTGAGCAGTTTTACCATGGGCCCAGGTGTCAAGTTGGGAATTTGATTCACTGTGCCACAATGCCCAGCTCCTTGCAGAGATAAGAGAGCCCTGGGTGGGGGCAGGGGACAAATAGTCCTCAAATATTGCCCACTGTTTGAGGATTATTTGTTCAACTTTTCAGAGCAGGGATTTGACCTCTCTTGTTGGGAGCTGATGGTGGAAAGAGGTAAGACCTGTGCCACTCGGGAAAGCTGGTTCAACTCCAAGCTTTGGCACCTCGTCATTACTGGGGCTAATCTCAGGCACAGACATTTAACTTTCTACCTTGGTCTTATTGCCCTATGTGACAGGCAGCCTCAAAGCTGGAAAAGTCATTGAATCGTCAGGGCTGGCAGAATCACATTTGGCTCCCTGAATTTGTGTTGGTCAACCTCTAGGGACTAAAAAAAGCTAGCCCTTTCTAGCCACCACTACCTTCTGCTAGCCTCCACACTGGTATCCAGGGCTGGAGATAGTTGTCCCAGTTCACCCAATTTCCATGCAAATTGGATAGAATGGGGAAGCAAGGTATAGTGTAAACTCAGTTATCTGACATTCTAGTAACCGGCACCTTAGCACATGGCAAGCGAGGTGGTAATTGGGGCTCATAATGATGGCCTGGAGGCCTTGCAAAATCCTGAAGTGTCCTCTGAATTATCAAAGAGCAATTACATTACAGCCAGTCCCATTTTAGTGTTAAACACATTGTACTGTATTTGATTCTTTGGAAATTGGTGATCCCTTTGTGATCTCTATGATGATTCTGTATTAACCAGAATATTAGATTAACCAGAACACTTTGTTTTGCCTAGTGTATATAACGGAAAATGTGCTGTTATTTGCTGTCTTTTAGCAGTGTGACTAACTTGAAGCTTTGGTCAAGGGCTACTTACTCTATTTGCCTCGAACCATTTCTTTCTTCTGCTGACTTCGCTTGGGTCTGGGGACTGTTGAGTTAATAGCTGGGCCTTGGGAGAAAGATGGTGGTGTCTCACAGCTGCTTCCGAGGAGGAAGGTGTCAAATCTCCTGTAGTGTGAAACCAGGCCAATTTAGGATGTACTTTCGTTGTTAGCAGAGTTGAAGGAAAGAGTGGAGAGAGAAAATGGCCTTTTGGCAAGGTGGCTGAGGAAGGCAGGAAAGGTACCAATCCATCCTGGGGTGGTGGGGGAGGAGGGGGAAGCGCTTGCCCAGCGGTGAGGAACAGCTACAACCGGGTGGAGGGAGGTGCCTGGGAGGAAGCTCCACCCCTGAACTCTTGGCAAGTCAGGAGGAGGTGGGGTCAATTTAAGGGAAGTGGGCGTGCCTGGGTGCATTTGGGCGTGACCCGACCAGGCTCTGTCACAGATCACAGGAAAGGGACTCCTTCTTGCTTCGCTTTTCTTGAGACTCTTCTCTTGTGATGATTCTGCTTGGCCGGGGTGGCTCTGTCCCCAAGATTGGTGGTGCCACAAAAGGAGTATATCCTCCCTTGCCCTGTCTGAGACCCCAATTGCCCTCTCCTAGCCCCTGATTTCCCAGGGACCCGTGGCCCTCTCCTGCCCTTCACAAAATACTTGGCACTTTATAAGAGCTAAGCAAGAGTTTTGGGTGTGGATTCAGGTGACACTGTAACGTGGATGACTAAGGGTGTGTGTTTTTAATACTTGATTGGTATATTGGACTCTGTAAAGCACATATGCGTGAAAAATCTTATTTGAGCCTCAAAACAGCCCTGTGAGGTCAGTAAGGGGAGAACAGTATCCCCATTTTATAGATGAGGAGACTGCACTGAAGGAACTTTCCCGAACGGTACAGCTAATAACTGGCAGAGCCTGAACTTGAACCCAGACCTTCAAACTCCTAGTCCAGGGCATTCACTTCGACACCATGCTTTGTCCTTTGAAGAAGTACCTGACCATCCTCTGTACATCCCATCCACAGGAAGCATCTGTAGCTCCTTTGCTGGCATGGCAGACAGTGACATGGGAAGCCAGGAAGTCTTCCCCACAGAAGAAGAAGAGGAGGTAACCCCCACCCCAGCTAAGCGTCGAAAGGTGAGAAAGACCCAACGGGACACCCAGTATCGCAGCCACCATGCCCAGGACAAGTCTCTGCTGAGCCAGGGCCGAAGGCACCTGTGGCGAGCCCGAGAAATGCCCTGGAGGACAGAGGCTGCCCGGCAAATGTGGGACACCAATGAGGAGGAGGAGGAAGAGGAGGAGGAGGGCCTGCTGAAGAGGAAGAAACGAAGACGGCAGAAGAGCCGAAAATATCAGACTGGGGAGTACCTGACAGAGCAAGAAGACGAGCAGCGGCGGAAAGGGAGAGCAGGTAAGGCTGGCCAGGGGCTCTGCTGTCGCCGCGGCCCGTTTGGCTTCTGGGAACCCTCAGGCACCTCTACGCCAGCCAAAGGCTTCGGGACCCAGAGAAACCCGGTGCTATGATCTCCAGCTGCCAGAGGGGGTCACTCAACTCCAGCTCCGAGCCTTTGGCTTTGGGTTGACATTGAATGAGTTCGGATTGGCCTGCAGGTGAGCGGAGGACATGAAGGCCCAAGCCCTCCGGTTTCTTATAGAAGTCTGAACCTGTGGGCAAGGCCACGGTGACATCCTTGGCATGGGACAACTGGATACCAGGGAGTTCTCTGGTTGGCTTGAGGGAGTCGAGTCTTTTGGGAGGACGGGTTCTCTCTCCTAGAATCTTGGGTTCAAGAAGACAGAGGGCATCGGCTGCCTTTCCTGGGATACTTGCAGCCTCTAAGCTAAAAAGAAGTACAGTGGGTTCTTCAAACCAACAGAAGAACTTCAAGTAGAAACGGGCACAGCATTGCTTTATCCGTTAAAGCCACAGTGATTATTCAGAGGCGGAGTGAAGCTTTGAGGTGACCCAAAGTAGCATCATTTCTGTTGGACCTGAGTTGAGAAGGCAGGCAGCCCAAAGAGAAAACCAGGCTTTCTCTGACCACATCAAATGCTGTGATATACCATTCCGGAGGCACAGACTGTCACAAGATGCTAATATCAGTATGTTCCACTGAGTACTGTTCAGGCCCATTCCTATAGTGAATTTCTAAATGAGCAAAAAGCACATCTCTGGGTTTTATAAGAACACCTCTGTCTCTCACTCTCATTCTCTGACCTCTACCCTGGAAGCAGCAATTGATTGCCTCCTATGATGTATTCATCCTGAGCTGCCGGTAAACATCCGCTGTCTCCTTATTAGCTAAAACTGAATAACCTCATATTGAGTGGGTAGTAGATTCCAGGTTTGCTATAATGCAAAGACGGCTTAACCTCATTTCCGGCTCTGTTTAAGTGGAGGTGTATATGATACCCATCTCTATGCTCAAGAGAGTAATTGAGCTAATTTTCATCAACTATGTGACAGAGTGGGAACAATTCTCTTTCTTCTGCTAGAGCAATAATAGATTGGTCAGGAATGAGTGTCAAGCTGTTGGCCTCAGCCACTTGTGTTAGGATGAAGAGGAGCTTTTGTGTGTCACCTAATCTTCTCTAATGGCACCTGGTTTCCTAGCATGGAAGCTTCCTGTGGAACATATTGGCGCTTGGAACCAGAAGGACCTTCGAGGTTGCCTGGTCCAGTTTGCCACCCAATGCAAAGATAGAGATCTCCACAGCATTCTTGACAGGTAGCCAGCCAGCCTTTTCATGAACACACCTCCAGTAACGCAGAGAACACCACCAATCAAGGCATCCTACTTGATTTGGGGGCAGCTCCAGTTGTTGGAAAGTAGGTCATTCTTCCTCTGTGGATGTGTCTAAGGGTTTTGCATTGAGGCAGCTGGATTTGGCACATGGTCTGGTTACTTTCCTCCAGATCTGATGATGGCATCTTCGTGCAGGAATTTGGCAAAGGCCAAATGAGGCAGGTTACCCTGCTTCTGTCTGAGCCTCCTGACTTTTCTTTTCATCCTGGTTTTGGTTATCTCCCTTCTTGACCTGCAGAGCAGGTAGGCAGAGCCACTTCCACTCACACACCTGCCACCTCCGCTCTCTAGTCCTTTGTGGGCTACTATAAAGCCTTCACTTCTCTGCAATTGAATAAACACCCGAGCCTGCCCTGGGTAAACAAGGTGGGGGGCTGTTTCTTTGCCTGTAGCATTGAACACTGTAATATGACTTCTTCATGTTTCCTGGGGTCCTCACAAGGCATGGTTCTGTTCCTTCCTCTTTTGCCTCAGCCCAAATGTGTCGCATCAAAAGCTGGAGTTTAGAACATTCTGACTGGAAGTGCTATTAGAGACCATGTAGTACAGCAATTCCTGGACAGGCTATGGGGCCCCACTAGCGGGCTGAGGCTAGCTGGGAGAAAGGGATGGCATGACAGCTGGCCTTCCAGGAACTGTGCATAAGCTGCAGCCAACTCCTTGTGCTGAAATGATGGCTTCCACATCTGGATCTGCCTTTGTCAATGTCACATGTGAGAGCCCATGTCAGGGTTGAGGGAGGCGAGTTGAGAACTCTTCAATCTCAGTCCCTTCATTTCACTAATTGCTAGGCATGGTGTTCATTCCTTTGGGGAGGAAAACACACGGGCATGGCTCCACCTCAAGAGCTTGTGCTTAAATAACACAATAATGATGTCTTACTTGTTATAACACTTTTTGAAAGGGGTTTTGCATGTATTATCTTATTTAATTCTCATACCACTCTTGTGATGTAGATTATATTCTCCCCATTTTACAGATATGGCAACTGAGGCTCAGAGCAATTAGGACTTGAGCCCAGCCAATCACACAATTGACGGCCAAGCCAAGCAGCACTAATCTTGAGAGATGAGGTTAAACACACAGTCGCCCCTACACACGGGGTTAGGACAGACCCTGTGGGATGAAGCTCTTGATAATGGAGTTCCCGGCAGGCCTTTTTGAAATTAGAATGTGCTTTGTTCAGCAAGCTGTGGCTAAATTAGAGATGTTGCTGGTGTGTTCTAGTGACACCAGTGACTTGATTTTCACCCAGAAAAGGCAGCAGGTTTCTGCCCTTGACTGCCAGCTAAGTAGGCTCATGATGCCTTCTAGTTTCAGGGAGTTCCTGTAGCTTTGATCTTTGTGTCCTCGGAGAGTGACAAATGGGGCAGTCAGGTGAGTAGAGCTGAGGCCATGAAGGCAGCCTTCTACCTTTTCCTCCCTGTTCCCCATGTACTTGATACTTAATGTCAGCAGGACCACCAGATTTGCTTTCATACGGGACTGGAGAAACAGACAAAGGGAATGGGGAAAAAAGCAAAAAGAAATTCTGATTTGCTCTGGGCTCTGGGAAAAATCCTGTTAAAATTACCCTTATCTTAGGGCTAGCCAGATGGGCCGCCCCCTGCTGGCAGGGCTGGGAGCTGTCTCCTGCTTGTAGATGAGGGACTTCGATGTTGAAGTATGGTGTGTTCATTCAAGAAGCATTTAGTGGAATAGTCAGCACAGCACTAGATATCGATAGCTGATAGTTATACAACTTTGCACTGCAGTTCTAATCCCCAAAGTCCTCTGATTCATCTTAGAGGAAGGCATTGCTTTTCTGTGTTCCATTTCTCTGACATCCGTTCTTTTCCTGTTTCTTGCCTTCAGATTTAAAGGCCCGTAAGCAGAAGACTTCCTCCTCCCAAAGTTTGGAGCACCGCCTCAGGAACAGGAACCTTCTCTTGCCCAACAAAGTCCAGGGGATCTCGGATTCACCAAACGGTTTCCTCCCAAATAACCTGGAAGAGCCAGTCTGCCTTGAAAATTCAGAAAAGCCATCAGGAAAACGAAAGTGCAAGACCAAGCACATGGCAACCGTCTCAGAAGAGGCAAAGGTGTGTAGCTATCAAGGGGTATTGTAGAAGGTGTGTGTGGCGGGGGGTCAGAGGAGGCGGGGGGGGGGGATGGGGAGGATCAAATTAACCCATATTTAGTAAGGCATTCTCAAACTAGTTCTCGAAGGGTTGGGGGTGAATTTGAAGAATGGGAACTAAAGTTATAGTTAATTGTAAGGTCTGGCCCATGATGGCTTTTCCTCTACAATCTTTAGATTTTCTTTGAGTTAAGGAAGAGTTAAAGAATATGGCAGGATGTTAGCTTGAGTAGCTCGTTAACATCCAATCAAGAAGCTTTTGTCTGGGTTTAACTTACTGGAAACCAATCTTGGAACTTTCTGAGTCAATCAAGGTAGAAAACAACTTGTAGGAGGAAGGATTTTAAGGTCCAGACAAAGGTTGATTGAGGGTGAGGCTGAAGGAATTCCACTGGGGCCCAGGTTCTAGCTACTCCTCCCCTACCCTGCTTCCCAGTTCTTTAGCTTCTCATGGAAGCGTAGATGCTAGTGAGTGGGCAGTCACCAATCAATAGCCAGGCAAGCATTCCTAAAACCCTCATCCCAAATCAACATCTCTTTTGGGTCTGATGTTCATGCCATTGGTGTTAGGTTGCATGTTGTATCCTTAGAAAAAATCAGTCTTCAACCTGGGTTAACTTTACATTTGAGAGAAGTGAGGGTCCGGGTTCAAATGTATACCTATAATATGTATTTGTCATTGACAGCCAAAAACAAAAGCCCATCTTCAGCTTGTTTTGGTGGTCGTGATTCTTTTTTTTTTTTTTTCTCTCTCTGTCTCTCTTTTTGAGAGTCACACGCTGTCGCCCAGGCTGGAGTGCAGTGGCACGATCTCGGCTCACTGTAACCTCCGCCTCCTGGGTTCAAGCGATTCTCGTGCCTCAGCCTTGTGAGTAGCTGGGATTACAGGCGCCCACCACCACGCCCGGCTAATTTTTGTATTTTTAGTACAAAAATACAAAAAATCACCATGTTGGCCGGGCTGATCTCGAACTCCTGAGCTCAAGTGATCCGCCCGCCTTGGCCTCCCAAAGTGCTGGAATTACAGGCGGAAGCCATCATGCCTAGCGCTTTGGTGGTCATGATTCTTACTGGAATCCCCGAATGGCACTGGCAAGAGGTGGGAGCCCCAGGTGCTCGTCTCCCCTCCTTTCCCCTTCCCCCTCCCAGAACCTCTTTCCAGCTCAGACAAGACTCAAGCTTATTTCCTCATCTTGAAGAATGGAGCTGCTGCTTCATGCCCTTTCTGTCTCACAAGGGTGCTTGGGGGAACAAAGGAAGCAATGTCTGTGACAGGCTTTGATAACCATAAAGTGCTCTCCGAGGGTTGCTGTGCATCATTGTGCTTCGGGCGGAAGCAAGAATGAGGGAACAGAGGCATAGCGTGGCAGGGTAGCAGCGTTCGTTCCCTTGACCCCCCAGAGTGGGAGGACAGGGGCCCAGGGAAAGAGCAGGGAACTCTGGTCTGTGCCAAGCAGTTCATTCACGTTATCGCTCTTAATTCCTGCAGTGGCACTTGGGAGGTAGGCACCTTTATTATCCTCATTTTGTAGTGAGGAAACTGAGGCTCAAGGAGGTTAAGGGACTTGTGTGAAGTTACTGGGTGGTCCTGAGTGATGCAGTTGGGACGTGAAATAGGCCTGTCTGCCTCTGGAGCCATGGCTCGTTCCATATGTCTCTCAGGCTCTGAATGGGGGGCTTCTGTTTGTATTTGGGAGGCACTGGGGGAAGGGGGCAGTTGGGCAGAAAATGCTGCCACCACAAGCAGCGCTGGGAAAAGGTGGGCGTCTCAGGCTCCTGCTCCCCCTCCCCTTCCCCCTGTTCCTCCCCCAGACACTCAGATGGATGGCCCCAGCCCACACAAAGGTAACCAGCGCTCGAGATTCAGCAGCACACTCACATGCTTCTGTCTGGTTATTCTGCCTGGCAGTGTGTCCGCTGCAGTGTTCTCCTGGAGAGGTTTTTGTCCCTCCCTGTGACCTTCCTTTCCCCCTCCCGCCTTCCTTTCTCTCCCAGTCACCGCCACCTGCTCTGGTTGCCCCCATGGCATGGGGCTTTGTAGCAGGAAGCAAGGGGTGGGGGAGGGCGGGGAACGCTCCTGCAACACTGAAAGCGGGGCACTGGCCAAGGGCTTCTTCCCACAGGGGCTCAGAGCCAGGGGGAAGGAGAGAGGGGGAGGGGTCCCCCCACTTGTTCTTGCTCCTCCCCCTCCCAGGCAACTTGCCTCGCTGCTGCTCTCTGGCAGCTTTGGCCCCCAGAAAGGAGAGTCACCCTTTGGTTCCTGGCTTGGCTTAGTAAAACCCTGGTACTTTACCCAGCATCCTCCAGTCCTGCCATTGTACATTCTATCCTCCTGGCGATAAAGCAGCATTGTACCCTCATAGCTAGTGCCTTCCTGCTAGGGCTTGTACCTCTCTGCCCTTTCAGGATGGGGACTGATCATGGCTTCTCGCTGTCTTGGGATTGACCAGAGGAAACAAATGCCCCAAGCCCTCATCTTCTGTTCTCTACTGCTCCTTTCCTGACTTGATGTCTTTTTAGGCAACTTTTCTGGCCATCCAGGGCTCTGCACACAGCTGGCTTGAAACAGGTCAACAAATATTTGTTGTAATAATGTGGCCAGGCGCGGTGGCTCACGCCTATAATCCCAGCACTTTGGGAGGCTGAAGCAGGTGGATCACATGAGATCAGGAGTTTGAGACCAGCCTGGGCAACATGGTGAAACCCCGTCTCTACTAAAAGTACAAAAATTAGCTGGGCATGGTGGCACGTGCCTTTAGTCCCAGCTACTTGGGAGGTTGAGGCAGGAGAATTGCTTGAACCTGGGAGGCAGAGGTTGCAGTGAGCCAAGATCGTGCCACTGCACTCCAGCCTGGGTGCCAGAGTGAGACTCTGTCTCAAAAACAAACAAACAACAACAACTAATAATAATAATAATAATGTGCCCAGCCCTGAGTTAAGTGCTGTAAGGAACAGAAAAATGATGACAATATGAACCCTGTCCCCAAGGAGCTTAAAATCTAGCAGGAGAGGTGAGACTTATGCGTGAAACTCTGGGTGAAAAGAAGAAAGTGAGGCATCAGATTACGTGGTTCAGACTTGGTACTCTGGCTACACAGAGGAAGAGGGCCCAGAGTGTTGTGGATATGGTAGAAGATAGAGGATTGAACTGAGACCTTGATGTTCTGAGGGGTTTGGATAAGTCGGAAATACTAGTTATCTATTGGGGTATAACAAATTACTATACAACTTAGCAGCTTTACACAACAATAAGCATATGTTATCTCACACAGTTTCTTGGGGTCAGGAATTCAGGGGCTTAGCTAGGCCTGGCTTGGGGTCTCTCGTGAGGTTGCAGTCAGGTGTCAGCCAGGGCAGCATTCCTCTGAGGGTGTGACTGGAGGATCTGCTTCTGAGGTAGCTTGCTCGCATGGCTGGCACATTGATGCTGGTTGTTGGCAGGAGGCCTCCTCTCCCTGCCCCATGGATCTCTCCAGTGGGCTGCTCAAGGGTCCCCAGGACACGGCAGCTGGCTTTCCCCACGAGTGATCCAAAAGACAGCAAGGCAGAAACCACAGTGTCTTTTAGACCCTAGCCTCAGAAGACACCTACTGTCATTTCTGCAGTCTCCTGTTGGTTACATAGGTCAGCCCTACTCACTGTAGGAGGAAGGTGCATAAGAGCATGAAGATCAGGGGATCACTGGGGCCATCTTAGAGGCTGACTCCCACAGTCTGCCCTCTGGCCTCCCCCAGTGATTCCTGTCCCTCCCACATGCAAAGTATGCCACCTCTCCCAGTGCCCCCCAAAGCTTCATCCAATTATAGCATCACCTCCAGGTCGAGAATCTCTTTTATTTATTTATTTATTTATTTATTTATTTGTAATGGAGTTTCACTCTTGTTGCCCAAGCTGGAGTGCAGTGGCTCTATCTGGGCTCACTGCAACCTCTGCCTCCCAGGTTCAAGTAATTCTCCTGCCTCAGCCTCTCGAATAGCTGGGATTACAGGTACCTGCCACCACTCCCGGCTAATTTTTTGTACTTTTAGTAGAGATGGGGTTTCACCATATTGGCCAGGCTAATCTTGAACTCCTGACATCTGGTGATCCACCCGCTTCAGCCTCCCAAAGTGCTGGGATTACAGGTGTGAGCCACCATGCCCGGCAATTTTTTTTCTTTTCTTCTCTCTCTCTTTTTTTTTTTTTTTGTAACAGAGTCTCACTCCATCACCCAGGCTGGAGTGCAGTGCCACGATCTTGGCATACTGCAACCTCCCCCTCCCGGGCTCAAGTGATTCTCATGCCTCAGCCTCCTGAGTAGCTGGAACTATAGGCGTGTACCACCACGCCCAGCTGATTTTTTGTATTTTTAGTAGAGACTGGGTTTCACTGTGTTGGCCAAGCTGGTCTTGAACTCCTGTCCTCAACTGATCTGCCTGCCTTAGCCTCCCAAACTGCTGGGATTATAGGCGTGAGCCACCGCTCCCGGCCTCTCCTAGTGTTTTGTGAGCACCTACCCTGTTCACAGTTCTGGAGCCTTTGTAGTTCATTATCTCAAAGACCCTGCAAGGAAGAAAGTGGGGCTCAGAGAGGGAGGGCCTTGCCCCAGGTCTTCTAGCTAGGGGATGGCAGAGGCAAGGTTCAAGCCCAGGTCTGCCTTAGATCTTTCTACCACCCCAGGGGGGTCTGAGTATGATATGGGGACACAGTGTGATGGAAGATGGGAACATTCTGTGAGGACTGGATGTGGAAGGAAGGTTTTTGCTATAAGTGTGAAGCTTTAGCAGCTGTGACTAGTCAAAGATAGCTGGCCGGGCATGGTGGCTCATGCCTGTAATCCCAACACTTTGGGAGGCCGAGGCAGGCGGATCACTTGAGATCAGGAGTTCGAGACCAGACTGGCCAATATGGCAAAACCCCTCTCTACTAAAAATGCAAAAATTAGGTGGGCGTGGTGGCGCATACCTGTAATCCCAGCTACTCAGGAGGCTGAGGGAGGAGAATCCCTTGAACCTGGGAGGCAGAGGTTGCAGTGAGCAGAGATCACACCACTGCACTCCAGCCTCAGTGACAAAGTGAGACTCGGTCTCAAAAAAAGAAAAAAAAAGATAGCTGTCTCATTTCTCTTTACTCTCAGAGTTTGCTTCTGCCTATTTACAGATAGGACTTATAAAAACCTCAATAAATGGTGATTGAGGCAGGTAAAGAAGGCATGCAGAGTCTTGAGAGAAGCTAGGATATCCCCTCAATCTCTGATTTACAATCCCTGTGGCATTCCTTGGTTTATGGGGTTGAGCATTTGAACCTCTTCATATCTCCCCACCGGCTACAAACTCATGGGAACCTGTGTTGATCCTGGAGAGACTTCACATGGTTAGCGCCTGGCCCAGCGTCTGGCCTCAAACCTGACAGTAGTCTCGGCCATTTAGGGTAATGTAAGCAAAGTACAGCATGGACACAGATAAGGTGAGATGGCCTTGGCCACTGAGGGCAGTGATGACCCTGGTGGATGGATAAGCTGCCTGGCCTGACCTGACCTAGGACTGCATCTCTGCTTTCCAGGGCAAAGGTCGTTGGAGCCAGCAGAAGACACGATCTCCCAAATCTCCCACCCCAGTGAAACCCACAGAACCATGTACACCCTCTAAGTCCCGAAGTGCCAGCTCAGAGGAGGCCTCAGAGTCACCTACAGCCCGGCAGATCCCCCCAGAGGCACGTCGGCTCATAGTGAACAAAAATGCTGGTGAGACCCTCCTGCAGAGGGCGGCGCGTCTTGGCTATAAGGTAAGGGAGTTTTCGACTGACCACAGGGCGCCGTTGGTCTGAGCATCTATGAAGAAGCTTTTCTCCATGGGCTGTTCTGGTGCTTGAACCCAGGCTGGCCTCCCTCTACACCCCAGATTGCCCTGGGGCTGCCTTGCCCCTCATCGCTTGGATGTCAGTGTGTGAGAATGCAAACTTGCTTGAATGTCAATTTGGGATGAATGCAATTGAAATGGTATCATGCAGTATATTCCTAGACCAGGAATGCAATTTTTGGATATCCACGTTGTCTTAAATTTCTCTGTATGGTGGTTTCCCAACTCAGAAAGGAACAAGGGGTGATTTATTGCTCACTCTTCATCTCCTCCTCCAGCTTCCCCTCATTTCCGCCTCTCGCAGAGGGGCCAGGATCATGTTTGAGGGGCGAGGCTGAGCTAACCCCACCTTATACTACTACCCTATAGATTAGAAAGAAGGCAAGAAAGGAAGCTGGCATTTATTGGGCACTTCTTTTGTCATGTGAAGAGCCTGATTACTTTGTATCATTTAATCTCACAGTAAGCCGATGGAGTAGATTTATTATCCCCATTTTATAGGTGAGAAAATCGAGGCTTTGCAGTGTTACTGATATGTTCAAGATCACTCAACTACTACGCATATGAGTCTGAATTCAAACCAAGGTCTTTTGATTCCCAAGTGCCAGGGTAGGTGGAAGACTGACTCATTCACCATAATTCAGTTACACCTTGGACGTTTCCATTGTTTCCCACTTTTTATTGAGTGTGTATCTTTGCCTACCATATGGATTATTTCCTCAGGGTTTGCTCCTAGCAGTGGAGTTGCTGGGTTAGTTACAGAGTGTGCCTTTGGTTTTAAGGCTTTCCATCCCTATACCTGAGTTGTTTCACACCAGCCACACTCCCAGCCAGACTGGTCAGCTCTGGGGAGCTGACGTGACAGTGTCTCACTGGCAAGCAGCCCATCTTTCATGAGCACCTAGTGTGCGTGCCTGGATAGCTGCCGAGGGAGACCTAAAACAAAAATCAAGACCAATCCCTGCCGTCAAGGTTAATTTAATTGTCTTGTACCCTGGGCAAAACCAGCCAACAGGAAACCATTGGAGGGGCCAATGGGACAGGGCTGGAGCACTAAGGCAGCCTGTCAGGGAGGGTGGAAGGAGCCCTTTTGGGCCTGGGGGAAGAGGCAGACATCTGCACTGGTGAGGATGGTGGGAAGCCTCGGGTTTTCTCCCGGGTAAAGGAGCTTGACAGTTTCTATATACAGCCAGCAGCACCCCTGACACAGGCTGCACACACAGCCGCTCTAGCCAGCTAGCCTGTGAGCTGTCAGACAGAAAGGTGGAGTGGCCCATCTCCCCAGTGCCCCAGAGAGGACTGGCAATGGTGCAGCTATGGGATCCATTGTTTGGAAAGCCAGGCAGCCATTAATGCTGCCAGCCTCTCCCCTCCTTACCTCATTCACCCAGCTTCAGCCCATGCTAGCTAGGGTGCTTCAAGTCCCTGGGGTCCCACCTGTAGTCCTAGCATCATCTCAATCCAAGGAAGGCAGTCATTAAAGTGTGGATGAATGGCAGTATTGGATTATCCTTTTTTTTTTTTTTTTTTTTTTTGAGATGGAGTCTTGCTCTGTCACCTAGGCTGGAGTGCAATGGTGCAATCTCGGCTCACTGCAGCCTCCACCTCCTGGGTTCAAGGGATTCTCCTGCCTCAGCCTCCTGAGTGGCTGGGATTACAGGCACCTGCCATCACACCGGGCTAATTTTTGTATTTTTAGTAGAGAGGGGGTTTTGCCATGTTGGCTAGGCTGGTCTCAAACTCCTGACCTCAGGTGATCTGCCCGCCTCAGCCTCCCAAAGTGCTGGGATTACAGGCGTGAGCCACTGCACCCAGCCTATTGGATTATCCTGATTTGAGGGGAGGGCTAGAACTGACTGTCCTGGCTTGAACATTGGTCCTGCCGAGACCTGCATCCAGGGATAGTCCTTAAAACAATTGTCTTCCTTATTCTTGAATTGCCACCAGAGGCTGTGCTCTCCACCACATCTCATTTCCCTGGTCTGGGGCTGGCTTGCCAAGCTCAGGGAGTCGAGGTCTGAGTGCTTGAGCTCTGGGCGGGCAGGTCAGCCTCTCTGAGGACCTCACCTCAAATACCACCACCCAGATGAGTGTCCTTGGCCATAAAAAAAGTCTCTCCAGGCCAGGTGCAGTGGCTCACGCCTGTAACCCTAACACTTTGGGAAGCCAAGGTGGGCGGATCACCTGAGGTCAGGAGCTGGAGACCAGCCTGGCCAACATAGTGAAATCTCATCTCTATTAAAAATACGAAAATTAGCCAGGCGTGGTGGCGTGCGCCTGTAGCTCCAGCTACTTGGGAGGCTAAGGCAGGAGAATCGCTTGAACCTGGGAGGCAGAGGCTGCAGTGAGCTGAGATTGCGCCACTGCACTCCAGCCTGGGCAACAGAGTGAGACTGTCTCAAAAAAAAAAAAAAAAAAAAGTCTCTCCACTGCCAAGGAAACGGCCCAGAGCTGGGGTCCTGGCAATTGTGGCTCAGGACTGATGTTGTTAATGAAAGATTTTGAAGTGTGTCCCTACTATAAAGGGCAGGCTCTGAGACTCCTCAGATATTTGGGGAGCTTTGAGTCTCAGGGTTATATAAGTTCAAGAATTAGACCTCTCTTTGCTCATGGAGTTGTCCCTGTCCCCACAGGATGTTGTTCTCTACTGCCTCCAGAAAGACAGTGAAGATGTGAATCACCGTGACAATGCTGGCTACACAGCCCTGCATGAGGCTTGTTCCCGGGGCTGGACCGACATCCTGAACATCCTGCTGGAGCACGGGGCCAACGTGAACTGCAGTGCGCAGGACGGCACGAGGCAAGAGGGCTGCATCTCCCCCCAGTCCTGCCCTCACTCCCAGCTCAGCCTCTCACTCAAAAGACCTTGCCCGCCACTGGCAGGCATGGTGGCTCACGCCTGTAATCCCAGCACTTTGGGAGGCCAAGGCGGGCGGATCATGAGGTCAGGAGTTCGAGACCAGCCTGGCCAACATAGTGAAACCCCATCTTTACTAAAAATACAAAAATTAGCCGGGTGTGGTGGCATGTGCCTGTAGTCCCAGCTACTAAGGAGGCTGAGGCAGGAGAATTGCTTGAACCCAGGAGGTGGAGGTTGCAGTGAGCCGCGACCATGCCATTGCACTCCAGCCTGGGTGATGGAGACTCCGTCTCAAAAAAACATAAAAAATAAAAAAATAAAGACCTTACCTCAACCTGAACCTTCGTAGCACACCAGACTGCGAGTTGCAGAGAGGCCTTGACAGGAGGAGTTTTGGAAAGACTTCTATAGGCTCAAGAGGGAACCAGTTTAGGGCAGGAGCCAATGAGTTAGTTCCCAGATGGCCAGGCCGCATCAGTTACTAAGGGGAGGCTGTGGTTGTCTAGGGATCATCCCATCATGTGTAGCTGTCACCAGGAAGACCACTCGGTCTTCCCTCAAGTCATCCTGGTCGGGGACCTGTCTCAGACAGAATAGAAACTGAGAGGTTGACCTGAGGGTAATATCCAGATTTGATTTTTAAAATTTGATCTCTAGACACTGTAAGAAAAATACACCTGCTGTGTCTTAGAGAAATTGTACCCATTCTCCTCTGTTCTACCAGAGAGCCTACTTCCTGGGCAAATTAGAGACAGGAGCTGCAGATCCAGGAGGGGGCTCCGCTTGGGTTCTGCCTGGCGTGTGGAGCCCTTCTGCTCATCTCTGCTCTCAGGGAGTCACCCAGGGCCTTCAGTTCCCTGAACTGAAGTATCCCTCTACAGTTGCCCCCACCTTTTTTTTTTTTTTGAGATGGAGTGTGCAGTGGCACAATCTTGGCTCGCTGCAACCTCTGCCTCCCGGTTTCAAGCAATTCTCCTGCCTCAGCCTTCTGAGTAGCTGGGACTATGGGTGCCCGCCATGACGCCCAGCTAATTTTTGGATTTTTAGTAGAGATGGGGCTTCACCATATTGGCCAGGCTGGTCTCAAACTCTTGGCCTCAAGTGATCCACCTGCTTCGGCCTCCCAAAGTGCTGGGATTACAGGCGTGAGCCACCGTGCCCGGCTTCCCTGCAGCTGCCTTAACTTTATTGTAGGTCAGGGACCCATCCTCTAGTGAACTCCACAACTACCAATAGAGCTACATTGTGCCATGGGAACTGTCCCAAGATGTCAGGGGAACGTAAGAGAGAGAGAGTAATGGGAGGGAGGAAAAGGGGGTACAGAGAGAGGAGGAGTTGGGGAGATGGTAGTGGAGAGTTGCAAGGCTACAGGTGGTTCCCTTGTCCTAAGTCTTAAACCATATTACACCAAGGTTACCTGGGGGTCAGCTCAGTTTTTTCCCCTGATGCAGTAGCCTTAAGTCTAGACACCCCAGTTCCCACTTGGGCCCTGTTATCCTCACCCTGTATCACCTCCACAGGCCAGTTCATGATGCGGTGGTCAATGACAACCTGGAGACCATCTGGCTCCTGCTGTCCTATGGGGCCGATCCCACACTGGCTACCTACTCGGGTCAGACAGCCATGAAGCTGGCCAGCAGCGACACCATGAAGCGCTTTCTCAGTGGTAAGCATGGTCCAGACTTGACACTGTTGTCCTTGGGGCCAGCCTCTGATTCCTGAACTTGTGAGGACATCCTCTTCATCTCCTTCCACCTTGAACAGCTCCCATGAGGGCCATCTGCCCTCTTCACCTGCTTTCATTCAAAGAGCTCAAGAATCTCAGTTTGCTTGAAAAAGTCCAAAGGCCACTTCCTCTTATCCCCTTACTGCAAGTGTGTGCGTCCTCTTCAGGGCCCTGGGAGCCCACAGGGACCTATTTCGTAGCTAGGGATCTAGGGTGGGCCTCTGTGTGGGGGCGGCAGCCCCACTAGTAGACCTAGCTGGGGGCAGAATGTGTTGACCTGTGCTTTGAATGGGATGTCAGTTGCAACAAAGTGATACTTAGCATTTTGCTTATGTGTTTGCAATTTCTTCTTGTTTGTGATCAAGTGGATCACAGTGGAACCCCTGGGATGCTTCCCGAAGCTTCATTCTTTACAGCCCTTGCCTGTGGGAACTGTGATGTTCCCTCTGCATCCCAGGGTCCCCCTTCCTTCCGTTCCTTTTCCTCCCTCACCTGCCCCTTCTGTAAAGTGTCTGGTGTTGAGGCCCATGGCAAGGGCCACAAGCCAACATGCATTTATTTTCTCATTAGTGGATAGCAGCTGTTTGTCTGCAGTTAGATAGCTCTACTGAGTTGGGCAGGGGGAGGAGGGAAGGAGGGGAGTCTAGCTTGGGCATGCTCAGTAGGAATCTCCTCAGACTTGACCTCTGAATAAAGGAACCCTGCCTCTTAGTGACATCACAGTTTGGCCCGTGCTCTAGCAGTGACTTCTTCAGACTGCCTGAGCGGCGGAGCAGCTGGGAGTTGTATCTCTGAACCTCCTTGGAGGCTGCAGTGTTTGTATTATGGTTAGAACCCCTCTCTGGCCAGGAGCCAACAGGACTAAGGATTGGCCCAAAGCTGCTCCCTCTTCTCACCCAGACTTTGGCCCTAGTTAGCCCCGAACCTCTATACCTCCAGATATATGGTTCCAGGCTCCCAACCAGGGGCTCATTTGTTTATCCAACAAAGGTTAACTAAGTAGCTGATGATGGAGGAAGAAACAAAGGGGACCTAACTAAAGGCTCTTATGGAAGGGGAGGACTAGGTAGGCGGTGAGTGGGGGGTAATAGGAGGCTGTCGCGGGAGATCTTGACTCCTGCTCAGCCAGCCTCCACCCAGGTCTCAGTTGAGCTGACTAAACCTTGGAGCACAGGCCTTAGGCCTGTACAGCCTGACTAACGTCTCCCAGGCTGGGGGCAGGATGGCTGCCTTTTCTGTTTTCCCTCCCTCCAGCTCTGGGTTCCCAAGCCCCTGTCCTTGAGGCGCAGAGCAGCCTTGGAATGTTCATTCAGTCATTTGTCCTGGGCCAGTGGTGACTGTTGTTCCCCTTAGCTGAACCATCCCTAGGGGTGCAGGGCTCGGGGCAAGCCACCGTTGGTAGCTGCCTCCCACATACTGTGCACACATGCACTCTCTCTTAGACACATACACGTGTTATCTGCACTCCACTGGATTCCCAGGAAAATCTGAGACCAACAAGCATCCAGAGCATCTTGATATGACAAAGGCACCACATGCAGCTCTGTCTTTGAGAAACGGGTCTAGTCCCGAGGCCTCCTTAGGCTAGAAACTGCCATCCCAAGGGTCTCAGGGGCTCCTAGATCTAAATAACACTGTGACCACCTTAGTAAACAGATGAACTCTTTGCTTCCCCAATCCCTTCTCCAAAACCCCTAAGGAGTAGGAATGTGGAAACCATTTTAAGTAGTTAAAAAATGGGAAATAGGCCAGGCGCAGTGGCTTATGCCTGTGATCCCAGCACTTTGGGAGGCTCAGGTAGGAGAATTGCTTCCAGCCAGGAGTTTGAGACCAGCCTGGGCAACATACGGAGACCTTGTCTCTACAAAAAAATTTAAAAATTAGCCAGGTATGGTGACTGCACTCCAGCCTGGGCAACAGAGTGAGACAGTGTCTCAAAAAAAAAAAAAAAAAAAAAAAAAGAGACAGAGAGGAGAGAAATAAACACGTTTCTCTTATCTTTCTGTCTCCTCATCCCAACTACTAGCTATCTTTTGGTTTTGTTTTGTTTTTGGCGCGATCTTGGCTCACTGCAACCTCTGCCTCCCGGGTTCAAGCGATTCTCATTCCTCAGCCTCCTGAGTAGCTGGGATTACAGGCATTCGCCACTATGCCCGGCTAATTTTTGAATTTTTAGTAGAGACAGGGTTTTGCCATGTTGGCCAGGCTGGTCTCGAACTTCTGCTAGCCAGCTTTTTGACACCTCCTGAAACTAAATTGAATGCCAGTCTATGTTGCAGAATTCAGAGAAGACTTTTTTTTTTTTAGATGGAGTCTTGCTCTGTCGCCAAGGCTCGAGTGCAGTGGCGTGATCTCAGCTCACTGCAACCTCCACCTCTCGAGTTCACACCATTCTCCTGCCTCAGCCTCCCAAGTAGCTGGGACTACAGGCACCCGCCACCAAGCTCGGCTAATTTTTTTGTATTTTTAATAGAGACGGGGTTTCACCATGTTAGCCAGGATGGTCTCGATCTCCTGACCTCGTGATCCGCCCGCCTCGGCCTCCCAAAGTGCTGGGATTACAGGCGTGAGCCACCGCGCCCGGCCCCAGAGAAGACTTTTCTTAACTCTAGTACTTCACATATTTGTGGTGTGTGTGTGTATGTACGTATATGTGTCTATATACATTTGAGACAGAGTCTTGCTGTGTTGCCCAGGCTAGAGACTCCAGCACTTCCTAACTTGTCCTGGCTGAGTACCTTTATTTAGATTTGTTAAAAATTACTAGAGACAGTGTCTTGCTCTGTCACCGAGGCTGGAGTGCAGTGGTACAATCATAGCTCAGTGCAGTTTCAAACTCCTGGGCTCAAGCAATCCTCCTGCCTCAGCCTCCCAAGTAGCTAGGACCACGGGTGTGTGCCACCGGTCCCAGCTAATTTTGTATTTTATCTTTTTGTTGAGATACGGGGTTTGCTATGTTGCCCAGGCTGGTCTGGAACTCCTGGGCTCAAGCTGTCTTCCTGCCTTGGCCTCCCAAAGTGCTGGAATTACAAGTGTGAGCCACCATGCCCAGTCTTCATTTAGACCTTTTGCTCAATTTATGGGCATGGATCAGGCTTAATAATGGGAGTCAGGAGCCAATGGGTTGCTATAAAGTGCACCAGCTCTTTTCCATGCAAAGGCAGCCTGGGACCTTGGCCTACCACCACAGGAAGGCAGGCACTGGCAGGAGTCAGCAGGCTCTCAAGAAGCAGGGGGCCCTTAGGCCCAAAGGCTGTTTGTAGGGTGTGTGAGAGGACAGTACTCAGGGACTTTTTTAAAAATTGAGGTAAAATTTACCTAACATAATCATTTTAAAGTGAACAATTCAGGCCAGGCGTGGTGGCTCACCCCTGTAATCCCAGCACTTTGGGAGGCCAAGGTGGGTGGATCACTTGAGGTCAGGAACTGGAGACCAGCCTGACCAACATGGTGAAACCCCATCTCTACTAAAAATACAAAAGTTAGCTGGACCGTGGTGGTGCATGCCTGTAATCCCAGCTACTCGGGAGGCTGAGGCAGGAGAATTGCTTGAACCCAGGAGGTGGAGTTTGCAGTGAGCTGAGATCACACCACTGCACTCCAGCCTGGGCGACAGAGCGAGACTCCGTCTCAAAAAATAAATTAATTAATTAAAAAAAAATAAAGTGAACAATTCAGTGGGATTTAGTACATTCTCTCTTTTTTTTTTTTTTCCTGAGACAAATCTCACTGTTACCCAGGCTGGAATGCAGTGGCATGATCTCAGCTCACTGCAACCTCTGCCTCCCAGGTTCAAGTGATTCTCCTGCCTCAGCTTCCCGAGTAGCTACGACTATAGGTGTGCACCACTGTGCCTGGCTAATTTTATATTTTTAATAGAGGTAGGTTTCACCATGTTGGCCAGGCTGGTCTCCAACTCCTGACCTCAAGTGATCCGCCTCCCTTGGCCTCCCAAAGTGCTGGGATTACAGGCATGAGCTACCGCTCCTGGCCCATTTAGTACATTCCTAATGTTGTGCAGCCAACCTCAGGGGCTGTTTGGATGCCTTGAACTGAGTGTTTGGCTCTCATTTTTCATGCCTGTGTGCCTCCCTGCCAAATCTCCAGGAACCACTGGGTAGGTTGGTAGGGTGGCTGCAGGGAGCACCCGAGTGTGGAGACTGGAGGCTGGGGAAGCTTTTCCCTCCACTGCTCTGCCTCCTCAGCCCCTACACCTAGATACATTTACATGGACTTCTGATTTATTTATTTATTTTTGAGACGGAGTCTCGCTCTGTCGCCAGGCTGGAGTGCAATGGCGCAATCTTGGCTCACTGCAACCTCCGCCTCCCAGGTTCAAGTGATTCTCTTGTCTCAGCCTCCCCACTAGCTGGGACTACAGGCGCCCGCCACCATGCCCAGCTAATTTGTTTTATATATATATTTATATATATATATATATATATATATATAATTTTTTTTTTTATTTTTGAGACGGAGGCTGGAATGCAGTGGCAGGATCTCGGCTCACTGCAAGCTCTGCCTCCCGGGTTCACACCATTCTCCTGCCTCAGCCTCCGGAGTAGCTGGGACTACAGTCGCCCGCCACCATGCCCGGCTAATTTTTTTTGTATTTTTAGTAGAGACAGGGTTTCACCGTGTTAGCCAGGATGGTCTCGATCTCCTGGCCTCGTGATCCGCTCGCCTCGGCCTCCCAAAGTGCTGGGATTACAGGCGTGAGCCACCACGCCTGGACATTTGTTGTATTTTTAGTAGAGACGGGGTTCACCATGTTGGCCAGGATGGTGTTGATCTCTTGACTCTCGTGATCTACCCGCCTCAGCCTCCCAAAGTGCTGGGATTACAGGTGTGAGCCACCGCGCCCAGCCTGATTTTAATTTTTTTACTTTGCTGTCTGGCTGAGGTATTTAAAATGCTTTTGGCTTTTTGTCCCCAAGCATTTGCTTGACTAGACCCTCTGTTGATTAATTGTCTTCATCCTCCCCTAGTGGAGTCCAGCTGGGCAGAAAATGAAGGAGAATCCCTTTAGGGTGCACAGGGCTCCATTTTTGGCGGGAGGAAAAGGTGAGCATTAGCGTCAGGGTTATGCCTCATGTAGCGCTTCCCTGGCTGTGTGCAAAGGCCCCTGTTGTGGAAAGTTGTCGGGGGAATCAAATCCTTTTCTCTTTTTTCTTTAATTTTTTTTTTTTTTTAAGATGGAGTCTCGATCTTGTTGCCCAGGCTGGAGTGCAATGGCACGATCTTGGCTCACTGCAACTTCTGCCTCCTGGGTTCAAGCGATTCTCCTGCCTCAGCCTCCCAAGTAGCTGGGATTACAAACGCCCACCACCATGCATGGCTAATTTTGTTTTTTCAGTAGAGATGGGGTTTCACAGTGTTGGTCAGGCTGGTCTCTAACTCCTGACCTCAGGTGATCCGCCTGCCTCGGCCTCCCAAAGTGCTGGGATTACAGGCGTGAGCCACCGCGCCCAGCAGTAAATCCTTTTCTAAGTACAAAGAAATGTCACTGTTTTCCAGTATCCTGAAGTGAGTCCTTTTGTAAAGCAGAAGATAGATAATTCATCTGGGTTGTAAATGTAGATTTTCTTATATTGGGTTGACTTAAGGTGAGGCCCATTTCTCCTGAGATCATGAAGGATGGAGTGGCACTCCTTTATTCATTTGTTCATCCGTCCATTTAGTGAGCACCTATTAGATTTCAGGTGCTGTCCTGGGTACAGGAGGCCAGACGGTGAACCCTTTCTACCTCATGCTTGGGCTTGGAGCGCCAAGCCATCCAAACTCCCTGAGAGGCCTCTGGAAGGCCTCCCCCTTTGGCCAAATTACAGGCAGGTATGTGACTGATTTACCTTTGTCCCTTTGAAGAAGAGAGCAATATCCAAGCTGGCTGAAGGAAAACAGACTTGTTTTTCCTCGTCTGTTGGAAAGAATGTAGGGCTTACCCAGAGTTGATGCAGTTTGGTTCGGGACATCAGAGGAAGTATCAGGACACTCTGCCTTCCACCTATGAAAGGGTTAGTAGTTTACCGCTTGAAGTCACTGAATCACAGGTTATTGTTTTTCCTGCTAGAGACCTCTGCCATATGACCCCATGTTGAAGACCACTTGTTTTTTGTTTTTCTCACCTTTCAAGTCCCTCAGCTGGTGAGTGAGTTAGAGGAGATGGGGAGGGGTATGATCGGACCCTGAGGAATAGACAAACTGCTGGGGTAGCCTCTTGAATTGAGGTGAGAGGCTCTATTCTTACCATGAGGCCTGAGGGTGCTTTTTATTTTTATTCATTTATTTATTTACTTATTTATTTATAGACAAGGTCTCACTTTGTTACCTAGGCTGAAGTGCAGTGGCGCAATCTGGGCTCACTGAAGCCTCGACCTCCCGGGTTCAAGCAATCCTCCTGCCTCAGCCTCCCGAGTAGCTGGGATTACAGGCACACATTACCACACCAAAATAATTATTGCATTTTTTGTAGAGACTGGGTTTTACCATGTTACCCAGGCTGGTCTTGAACTCCTGAGCTCAGGTGATCTGCCTGCCCTGGCCTCCCAAAGCACTAGGATTACAAGTGTGAGCCATTGCACTGAGCTTCTGTGGGTGTTTTTTAAAAAAGAATTTATCGAGATGAAATTCATGCAACATGAAATTAACAATTTAAAAGGAAATAATTAGGCTGGTCACATTGGCTCACACCTATAATCCCAGCACTTTGGGAGGCTGAGGCAGGTGGATCACTTGAGCCCAGGAGTTCAAGACCATCATGGGCAACAAAGTGATTCCTCATCTTTACAACAATAACAGTAACAAAAATTAGCTGGGTATGTTGGCACATACCTTTGGTCCCCATTACTTAGGAGGCTGAGGCAAGAGGATCACTTGAGCCCAGGAGGTTGAGGTTCAGTGGGTCGTGTTCATGCCACTGCACGCCAGCCTGGGTGACAGAGCAAGACCCTGTCTCAAAAAAATAAAAACAAAGCAAACAATTCAGTGACATTTAGTATATTCACTATCTTGTGCAACCACCTCTATCTAGTTCCAAAACATTTTATTATTTTTTTTTCTTTTTGAGACAGAGTCTCACTCTGTCACCCAGGCTGGAGTGGTGCAGTGGCGCGATCTTGGCTCACTGACGCCTCCGCCTCCGCCTCCCAGGTTTAAGTGATTCTCGTGCCTCAGCCTCCTGAGTAGCTGGGATTACAGATATGCACCACCATGCTCAGCTAATTTTTATTTTTTTGAGACGGAGTCTCGCTCTGTCACCCAGGCTGGACTGCAGTGGCGTGATCTGGGCTCACTGCAGCCTCCACCTCCCGGGTTCACACCATTCTCCTGCCTCAGCTTCCCAAGTAGCTGGGACTACAGGTGCCCACCACCACACCCGGCTAATTTTTTGTATTTTTAGTAGAGATGAGGTTTCACCGTGTTAGCCAGGATGGTCTTGATCTCCTGACCTCATGATCCGCCCGCCTCGGCCTCCCAAAGTGCTGGGATTACAGGTGTGAGCCACCGCGCCCAGCCTCCCAAACATTTTCATCACCCCAAAATAAAACCCCACACCCATTAAACAGCTGCTCCCCATTCCCCCTTCCTCCCTGCCCCCCGCCCAACCACTAATCTTTCTGTCTCTATGGATTTCCCTATTCTAGACACTTCATATCAATGGAATCATACAGCATGGGGCCTTTTGTGTCTGGCTTCTTTCATGTAGAATACTGTTTTCAAGGTCTAGCCGTGTGTTAGCAGGTTTCAATTCTTCATTCCTTTTTATGGCTGACTAATATTCTCTTATGTGGATATATACGCCATTGATGGACATTTGGGCTGTGTTCCCCTTTTGGCTGTTCTGAATGGGGCTGCTGTGAGCACGCATGTACAAATACTTGTTTGAGTATCCATTTTCGTTCTTTGGGGCATATACCTAGGAGTGGAATTGCTGGACTTAGGGTACTTTTTCAAGGAAAGGATAAGAGAAAAGGGCTGGAAGCATGGCTGGGGTGGGGGGAATCAAGGGAAAGGAAGGTCCCTCTTCATCTGGACTGTATGTGAACGTCCGTGAGGAAATGGTAATGGAAGCCACACCACCGACCAAATCTTGGAGCTCCTCCTGTGTGCCACTCATGGGCCTGTTTGAGCTTTAGCATCTTTGCTCATGCCAGTTAACTTTTGGCTGTCTCAAAAAGGCAAATTCACCTGCAAATGACAAAGATTGGTAGTCAGTGAAGAGAATTAGAGGAATGTGCCAGAGGCTTTGAAGGAAGTTCCCAGAGAGGAGCCCCAGGAATGTGGTGAGTTAGGGCTGCTCCGATGGAATCCTTGTGTGTCCTCTTGTGGGGAAGGGGGACAGCAGTCATTTGAATGCATGTGTTTCGGCATGTTGGTTAAGCAAGTACTTTATAGTCTCGCCTTGTAGGAATTCCTCCCTCCTTTCCTCTCCATATATTTATTAAGCTCTTACTATGTGCCAGGCACTGGGTTTAGGTACGGCAGAGACAATGGTGAACAGGACAGGCATGGTCCCTGTCTTTTTAGAACTTATGCTCTCACTCCATAATCTCCCATGACACCTAACACAGGGCTAGGCACAGAAGACACACCCACCTAACTGACAAATGTTTCTGGAAGAAACTACTTCCAACCCTCAAGTGACATGGGGTACAAAGGAGCACCTGAGCCGACAGCGGGACTGCAGTTGTTTTTCAGGGAGTGCACAGAAGATCTAATGTGCATGACTAGAGGTTTCCCACTCTGGTTGCTCAGCCATGACTCTGAAAGCTTCTCTCTGGCTGCCTTTTCCTACTGGGGGAAACCCTGCATCACCTGGAAGGTTGCTAAAGAAATGAGTCATTTCAGTAGCTCACAATGCTAATAGGTGTTCTTGTCGATAGGATGATCCCAAAGGGATATTGGGTCATGGCGGTGCTTCGCACTGGGGGAAACTAGCTCTGCTCCTTTAAGTTGGCTGCCAACTTCCTCCTGGGATTTGCTTTCTGGGGGGCACCCTCACCTCACCTGTGCCCTTTGGACTGTCTCCTGTCCAGTTGCCTAGCTGTCACCTGAGGGCTGGTGGCAATCATACACAACTAAGTCAGCTTGCCAGTTGTACAGGGTGGCATATTGGTTGAGCCATGTGTACCCTTAGATGGTACAGTTGGATTTGTTGTGAAAGCCAATGGACCTACTTTTTGTTCAGGTAGGAATAAGAGGTGAAACAATTCCACTAGGTAGTGCCTAGCTAGGAAATGAGGAGGCTAAGGGGTGGCCTTAGCCTCCTCATTTGTCTTGTCTTGTCTGTAGAGCAAGTAAACAAAAGATTGTAAAAACTTTTATTGTGGTCAAATACATAGAACCCAAAGTTTACTATTTTAACCATTTTAAAGTGTACAATTAAGTGACAGTAAGTACATTCACAATGTTGTGCAACTACCACCACTATCTAGTTTTGAAACTTTGTCATAATTTTAAAGGAAAATCCTGTCCCCATTAAGCATACCCTCCCGCTCTCCCCCAGGCCCTGGCAACCACCAATCTGCTTTCTGTCTCTATGGGTTTGCCTCTTCTGGACATTTCATCTTAATGGAATCATACAATATGGGACCTTTGGTGTCTGGCTTCTGTCACGTAGCATCCATATGGGTAGCATGTGTCAGAATCTCCTCTTAAAGGCTGAATAATATTCCACTGTATGGATATACCACATTTTTGTCTGTTTATCCATTCATCCATTGATGGATGTTTGGGCTATGTCCACCTTTTGGCTGCCATGAATAGAAGTGCTATGAACGTGCACACAGACAGGTACTTGTCTGACAACCTGTTTTTAGTTCTTTTGGGTATATAGCAGGAGTGGAATTGCTAGGTCATATGGTAATGCTGTGTTTTACCTTTTGAGGAACGACCAAACTTTTCCACAGCAGCTGAACCATTGAGTATTTCCATCACAAATTTCATCAGTTGGTGGGCATTTGGATTGTTTCCACCTTTTGGCTTTTGTGAGTGGAGTTGCTGTGAACATTCATGTATAAGTTTGTTTGTTTGTTTGTTTTGAGACAGAGTCTTGCTCTGTTGCCCAGGCTGGAGTACAATGGCATTATCTTGGCTCACTGCAACCTCTGCCTCCCAGGTTCAAGGGATTCTCCTGTCTCAGCCTCCTGAGTAGCTGGGACTACGGGCGTGTGCCACCATGCCTGGCTAATTTTTATATTTTTAGTAGAGACTGGATTTCGCCATTTTGGCCATGACTGGTTTCAACCTCCTGACCTCAGGTGATCCACCTGCCTTGGCCTCCCAAGGTGTTGGGATTACAGGCGTGCGCCACTGTGCCCGGCCTCATGTGTAAGTTTTTGTTTGAACACCTGTTTTCAGTTCTTTGGGATATATACCTAGGAATGGAAGCAAAAGGATTTTATGAAGATAAACCTGGCCATTTCCCCATGTTCTTCAAAAATGAACCAGAAGGACTTATGCTTATTTATATTACTATACATTGGAGAGATTATGATTCGATAAATGAACATTGTGACCAGCAGGGAATTAAAATCCTGGGATAGGTCTAAGATTCTGCTTGCAGGGTTAAAGCTCTACACCGTATAAAGTGGAGGTCCCAAACCTAAATGCCTTCAGGCTTAAAAGGGAGAAGCAGGCTGGGTGGGGAGTGGCGAATTGGAGCCCAGCCCGCATGTGTCCCTGTTCCCTCCAGCCAGCTGTTGACATGCAGGAATTTGGACACAATGTTGCCAGATCAGATTTTTTTTTTCACAGAAATATTGGGAAATCTGGATTTTTAAGTGAAATTGCCCAATTTAAAAATGTCGGAAGTGGGGCCAGGCAAGGTGGCTTATGCCTGTAATCCCAGCACTTTGGGAGGCTGAGGTGGGAGGATCGCTTGAGCTCAGGGGTTTGTGATCAGCCTGGGCAACATGGTGAAACCCCATCCTTTACAAAAATGAAAAAAAAAGTATTAGCCAGGTGTGGTGGTATGCACCTGCAATCTCAGTTACTCGGGAGGCTGAGGTGGGAGGATCACTTGAGCCCAGGAGTTCAAGGTGCCGTGAGCTATGATCATGCCACTGCACTCTGGGTGGCAGAGCAAGACCCTGACTCTTAAAAAAAAAAAATTAAAATGTTGGAAGCAAATTGGGATTTTTTTTTTCTTTTAAAGCACTGGGTCAAACACTAGGCAGTCAGTGGGTTAGATTGGTCTCCTGTCCCCTTGTTGGCAGTCTCTGACTGAGAACAGGAAGTATGTGTCTCTCTGGTCACTCCTGGACTCTCTTGTGGTCCTTCCTTCCCTTCTCCCATTCCCTTAGCCCCGTATGCATGGACTTCACTTGGACATTCCTTCCCCAGCCTAACCTCCTTGTCTCACTGCCTGCTCTTCTTTCATCAGATCACCTCTCGGATCTTCAGGGCCGGGCAGAGGGTGATCCCGGTGTATCCTGGGATTTTTACAGCAGTTCTGTGTTGGGTAAGTTTTAAGTGAGATTCTTCCCACCCCTCTTCTCAAGGACAGGAGTAGCCCTGTGGTGGTATCCCTTCTTCACCTTTTAGTGGCTTACAGACCCTTTCAGACCGAACCTGAACCCGAACCCATCCTTCCCTGCAGACTCAGAAGTCATTTGTCGAAACTGGGAAATGCAGCACTGGTTTGGACACAGCCATCCCTCGCTAGCCCTCTACCACTCCCCGCCCTGGGCATTTAAAAAATTCTCTTTCTTCCGAGGTCCCTTTCTTCTCCCTGGCTTTGTCTTAACCCTGCCAGAAGCCTCTATGAGCATTGTCACCTATTCCAGTATTGCTCACACTCAAGAGGGACCCCACCCCTCACCTGAGACCTACCATTCCCTCCCTACCCTGCCCCCACGATGCACACGCAGTTTTTGAAATAGCTACTGTCTTCGGAGCCCTTAGCCTTCTGGCCGCAGCTTTCCTCTCCTGGAAGACCAGCAGGCCTTTATCCATGGTGGTCATCTAGCATTCGCCCTTTGGGCTAGGGGCTGAAGATGAAAGGAAACACCCACTCCTACCCTTGGGGGAAGCTGGAGGGGAGAAAGTCAGGATGGAATGCAACTGGCCACACCCAGAATGTGGGCTGGGGAAAGGAACCCGCTGAGCCCCCTCTGGGCTTCGTGGGAGCCCTGCAGGCAGTGAGGTGGCTTGGGAAAGCTGCAGCTAGAGAAGGACAGGTGTTTTTACCTTGCCCTTGTCTGCTGATAGTATCTTCAGGCTTCCATCTCCCAACAGCTGAGCAGCTCATCCTTGACGTCACCTTGCTTTTGCCAGTTGGAGGGGGGAGTGATATAATAAATCTCTGGCCACACAATGATTTCTTTCAGTACTAGAACTTTCATGTGCCCTCTGAAGGATGTGAGCCATGGAACCGGCAAACCTCATCCCTGACTAGGGGCCTGTGGCCTTGTCATTTACCTCCCAACCACCACCCCTCCATGCCCCTTTATCTGCTTAGCGCATTTCTTTTCTTCGGTTTTGTACATGTATCTGAGTCCTAATCCCCTATATGCTCCCCTTACAGAGGAAAAAGACGGGTTTGCCTGTGACCTCCTACATAATCCTCCTGGGAGCTCAGATCAAGAAGGAGACGATCCGATGGAGGAGGATGATTTCATGTTTGAACTCTCAGACAAGCCTCTTCTCCCTTGCTACAACCTCCAAGTGTCAGTGTCCCGCGGGTAAGTGTCCGAGAGATCCACGGTGACTGAGTGTCAGGATCCTGGCACTCAGTGGGAAGGTGGAGTTCTCCACGAGGAAGTGAAGACCTGGCAACAAGTGCCATCACACATGACAAAGGCTAGCCTGCCCTTTTAGCCCAGAGTAGTCATGTTCAAACTAGAGGCTGCAGGCTCCATGGACATTGACTATCTGCATTTCCTGAACCTTAAATCTAGATTCTGTCTCGGAAGCCTTTTTTTGCACTATTACTGGGTATAAAAGATAATCTGAGAGATACTTGGGCCTATGAACTGCTAGAATCTCTGGAACATTTTTGTAGTTTCTGGGGGTAAACAGATAGAACATTAGAAATTGAGATTGCTGGAAAAGCCAGGACATATGGTTGCCATAGCCATGGGGCCACTAGGGTCCTTCAGTAATCCACAGCCTAGTTTCTCAGTGCCATAATGTTAGTA
Source organism: Pan paniscus (assembly GCF_029289425.2). NCBI lineage: Eukaryota > Metazoa > Chordata > Mammalia > Primates > Hominidae > Pan > Pan paniscus. The sequence continues at coordinate 129,473,134 of NC_073272.2, forward strand.
GCGTGGTGCTGCCAACATTGTCAGCCTAGATGACTGTGCATATTATATTGGGGATCACCCATTTATTTAAGGAGACTAGAATATAGAATATACCTGACACGTAACATTAGATTGAACCCAATTTAATATTTATTTGATGGTTCTGGAGGGAGTTCAACAGCCGGCAGGGCCATGGCTCTTGTTGGGTTTCCCCACATGTCAGCGTGTGGAAGTGCTGGTTGAGAGAAGGAGAATGCGGGCTGAACTGCCCTTTTGTTTTTAGCCTCCATGATTTTTTCCCTCTGATTGGTGTCTTCATGTATTTCAAATACTTTTCTGAACAATTGTAAGGATAATTTTTCTTTGATATCTATTTTTAAAATGTCAACTCTATGTTAAAATCCTGTGAACCAGTGGCTGGTCGCAGCAGTTGTAATTTCAGCACTTTGGGAGGCCGAGGCAGGTGGATTGCTTGAGGCCAGGAGTTCCAGACCAGCCTGGCCAACATGGTGAAACCTCGTCTACTAAACATACAGAAATTAGGCGGGCATGGTGGCGGGTGCCTGTAATCCCAGTTACGAGGGAAGCTGAGGCAGGAGAATCGCCTGAACCTGTGAGGCGGAGGTTGCAGTGAGCTGATATTGCCTGCTACACTCCAGCCTGGGCGACAGAGTGAGACTCCGTCTCAAAATAAAATAAAATAATAAAATAAGTCAGTGAACCAGCATGATGTGCACAGGATAGGGAGCTAGGTAGACGATGGATGAGGAGGTCTTTAAGTGAGAGCCTCTGTTTAGGGCTCTAACCATTAGACCACAGTTTCTTTGCATCCCCTGCCCTCCCCCCCCACCACCCCACACGCATAGCCTGATCAGAATAAAAATAGCATGTATGATGGCACTAGTAGGGATCAAGTTTCAGGGGCTTTTGGTCCTTATTCTTCTGGGCATAAGCTGATCCCTGAGGACAGGGCGGGGCCTCTGGGATATAGTATTGCACGGTTAATTAATTCCTCCGATGTATTCAGCACCTCCCTCTCTGAAACAGGATCTTGGGCTTCAGGCAGTAAAAGGACCAGGGTAGTCTGCATTAGGTGCAGACAGAACACGGGCCACGGAGGGCTGCGTGCCCCTCAGCGAGCTGAGTGGCAGGCACGTGGTTAGCCCAGAGCCCGGTACCAGCAAAGCTGGTTTTCCTGACGTGACATCCTCTAGCGCTCGCTCTAGAGCTGCCTTTCCCCACAGCTGCAGCACACTGTGAAAATGTCTGTTCTTCAAGAAGTTGGGGGTGGGGGTGCTAGCGTAGAGTGATGCCTCTGAGGCCCTATGGGGTGCAGAAGGGCCTTCTGAATCACCAAAGCAAGATTGAATTCTCATCACTAGTGTGAATGTTCTCAGGGCTTTTTTCCATTCTTTGGAAGTGATGGTCCAAGTGTATGATATCTGTAGTCCCCTTTTCTTAATCCAGAGCCCTCCATTTCCTACTCATGTGAGATAAGAGCTTGCTGTCATTTGGGAGAAATGTTCCATTTTAGGGATAAGGATCGTGGGTCTGGTTAGATGTTTAAGGCGCTGGAACAGAACATTTGATTCTATAAACATGTCTTAAACAGCTGCACCAGGTCAAACCCTGGGGACCTTCAAAGAATCCACCGTCTAGTGCAGTAGACAGACAAGTATATAATTAACTCTAATAAAAGACAAAATGTCCTAAGCAGATTTATTATAAAAAACTCCAACAGTTTCAGAAGGGTGTCAAATGCAAAAAGTTCCAGTCCACCCTGAGCCCCCATTGCTATGCTGCAAAGTGAACCACAGTTTAAGGTTCTTTTGCAACCCTTTCAGAAATGGGTTTTGTTAGTAGTATTACAATAGGGATGTGAATCAAATGCCACGAGACCATGGGAGATGGAAGAACAATGAGTTACACCGGGGGAAGGTTTCACAGGTGATACAGTATCTACCTGAGCTGGGCCTGGAAGGAGAGAAGGATGGAGCAAGGCACTGAAACATACAAGTTCAGAAAGTAGGGGGAGTCCTTTATCATGTGGCTGGTGCTTGGTAGGGTGGGGGATACAATGTGGGGTGTGTGTGTGTGTGTGAGAGAGAGAGAGAGAGAGAGAAAGAGAGAGACTGGGTGGACGTTGGGCTGAAGAGGTTAGAAGGTCTCATATAATATCATGCTAGTGGCCGGGCATGGTGGCTCACGCCTGTAATCCCAGCGCTTTGGGAGGCTGAGGCGGGTGGATCATTTGACGTCAGGAGTTTGAGACCAACCTGGCCAACATGGTGAAACCCCATCTCTACTAAAATACAAAAATTAGCCAGGCGTGGTCGTGGGCGCCTGTAATCCCAGCTACTCAGGAGGCTGAGACAGGAGAATTGCTTGAACCTGGGAGGTGGAGGTTGCAGTGAGCCGAGATTGCGCCACTGCACTCCAGCCTAGAGACTCCGTCTTGGAAAAAGAAAAAAAAGAAAAGAAAACTGTAATGGTAACAGAAGATCCAGTGAGGGTGGGTGGGGGTGCAGAAGAGTGACTCTTGGCAAAGGGAAACCGGTTAGGAGACTGACAAGACAGAGCCCAGGCCAGAAGTGGCAAAGGCTGGAGCTGGGGTAGTGGAATAGTGAGGAGGGAAAACCCTGTGAACTGGGACCACTAATGTGGGGAGGCAGCGTTTCTTCCCGCATTAGTCAATGTAAGCGTTTGGCCCGGGATCAGCCTCTCCAGCACCCCTCCCAGCTGTCCCCAGGCTGCCACCCAGTCGGGTGTGCTCAGCAAAGTCAGACTCCACTTTCTGTAATGTGAGCTCTGGCCCTGCAGAAACGATGGTGCTGCTGCTGGAGAAAAAACTTGTCTAATGCATTCCAGAGCCAAAGAGAAATGCCTTTTGGATTACCCGCAGTTTAGGCCTTTCTCCACGGCTCCCCCTCTGCTGGGGAAGATCTTGGAGAGCAAGGAGGCCAGGGAAGCAAGAGTAAGAACAGGAGAAGGGAAGGCAGCCAGGGTTGGCAGGGGCGGGAGTCGGAGGAAAGACTGGTCCCAGCAGATGGCAAATGCCAGGTCACAGGGGCGCAGGCTAAGTCCCCAAGAAGCCTGCTAAGAGTTTTAGGTTCTAGAATGCCCCTTTGCCTCCTGTTTGTGTTATTTTGGAAGAGGTGGTCACTGATTGCGTGCTCACCATTTAGCTGAAAGCCGGGCCAGGCATTGCAGGGGACAGGAGAAGACATTTGCCTCAGCTATACCCAAGGAGCCTGTGGTTTAGCAGGGGACGGGGGAGCCAGACTGGCAGTGAGTTATAATGGGAGACATTGATGGTCGCGCAGCCTTTGTGGGCTTTGCAGAGTGTTCTGGGTCGGTGCCCCCACCGCTTCCTCCAGCCTCCCTCAATAACTCCCATCCTTGCCTTTGCAGGCCCTGCAACTGGTTCCTCTTTTCCGATGTCTTGAAGAGGCTGAAGCTTTCCTCGAGGATCTTTCAGGCCCGTTTCCCGCACTTTGAAATCACCACCATGTCCAAGGCCGAGTTCTACAGGCAGGTGGCCTCCAGTCAGCTGCTGACCCCTGCCGAGAGGCCTGGAGGCTTGGACGACAGATCCCCCCCAGGCTCCTCTGAGACTGTGGAGCTGGTGCGGTACGAGCCAGACCTACTTCGGCTCCTAGGGTCCGAGGTGGAATTCCAGTCTTGCAACAGTTGACCGGGAAAACAGCCCCTCCTCTTCTTTCTCCTTCCGAGTTCGCCCTTCCCCCACCTCCTTGTCTTTCCCCCACCGAGCACCAGACTGCAGAATGAGGCAATAATACGGACCAACAAGAAGCCGCCTTATCAATGCCAGCATTAGCGACTGGACTGTTTTTGTTTTTTTGGTTACAATTAGTTCTCATCTCCCTGTCGTCGTCATTGTTATCGTGGTTGGTGATGGGGGTGGAAAGTTGAACTCCATGTCTGAGGACAAGAGGTCCCGGGGGTGGTGGGAGGTGGCGCCGGGGTCCCTTGGACTGGCCTCCTTGTTCATGACCAAGACCAAACCTGGGCCCTGGATGGCCTTGGCCTGTCCCGAGGAGAAATGAGAAAATCCCAGATCTCTGAGCGCCCCCCAACTCCATTCCCCTGTGTTCTTCTGTCTTCTGTAGTATTTATTTTATTAGTATTTAATTTGTATTGTTTCATTGGTTTCTGATAAGTCTGTATCACTGTGACGATTTGAGACAACTTGTTGTATTGAGGGACTTTCTGTACCTCCTTTTCTTTTTCTTTGTTGATGAGCTCTGACAAAGCTATTCCCTGGTGTTTTTTCCCCCACTGGGGAGGGGGTGAGGTGGAAGGGGGTGAGGTGGAATGGGGTGGGGGAACATGGACTTGTGACTAACGAAGCTGGTTGCTGCTGGCCCAGGGCTGGGGGCTTGGGGGTAAATCCTGAGGCTTTGGTGCTCCCCCACCCACCCATTCCCGCCCTTTGCAGCAGCCCCGCTATCTTGAGATTAGTGTTGACAGGGAGGGGAGGATTGTGAGGTGAGGGGTTAATAAGTTACTCTAATAAAGGAGCGTGGAGAAGGGATCTGAGGGGTGAGGGTGCCCCCCCTCCTCACGCCTTCTTCACTGCCCCCCTCAGAGTGCACAATACGAGTTTGTTCCTGCCTCCACTCTCCCACCCCGTTCTGGCCTCCCTGTCTCAAGATACTGAGCCTCTCACCTCCCAGCCCTCAGCCACCCCCATCCCTGCCCCTTCTGAGACTCACAGCACCCCTTTCCTTCCTCTCCTCCCACCTCCTCCCTCAGCCCCTCATTCTCCTTGGGAATCTGCAGAGGGCTCTGGGACTCACTGCCAGATGTGAAATCCAGGCGTCAGCTGTTTCCTAGGCAAGGGCAGGAAAGTGGTCTCCAGCCCTTGCTCCACTCATGCCTGGGGGCCTGGGGCTGAGTGGTATCCCCACCTGGCCTCCCCCTGGCCTCTGGGCCTCCAGCGCTGGGTTTGTCGAGTGAGAGAGAGAGAGGAGCTTGGGTTGCTTCCCTGTCCCCGCCCCCTCTGTGGCATTGTCCCTCCCACTCTTCTTATTTTTCTACCAATTGCTATTTTTCCGAACAATCCTTGTAGAGTATGTACCATCCAAAGGCAGGAGGGCCTCGCCGTGGCCGGCTCTGGTTGGAGATGGTACAGTTTTATTGTACAGGTGCTAAAACAACAACAACAAAAAAGAAAATGGAAAAAAAAAAGATTAAAAAAAAAGGAAAAAAAAAAGCCAGTTTGAGGATGGGACAATCTGTTCTCTAGAGGCTCCTGAGCCATGCGGGAGCATTGGTGGTTATTTTCTTTGTATTGTGTTTGTTCTTTGTTCCTGGGGGGGAAGTTCTCGGCCCCCTTCTGTAGGACTGCTCCCCACCCCCACCATACTGCCCAGTTGGTTTTGAACAGTTGTTTTCCCTTTTTAAGAAAAAAAAATACATATATATATACATATATATATATAAAGTTGAGGGGTTTTGGACTTTAATTTGTTGGTTTTGTTGGGGTTCCTGGTATTGTGTAGTTTATTTCATGTTCTGTTTGCCTTTCCTTTTTTCGCATTTGGGTGTATATTCTGGCTGCCCTTTATGTTTCATTTTAAGCAACTGGCTGTGGAGTCAAAAACACTTGCATACTGAAAAACCTGTGTCAGGGCTTCTGTCTCCCGTCTCTCTTTTTCTCTCCTCCCCTTTGGGACTTTTTGGTGGTTTCAGAAGGTGGGCATTGTGATTCAGTAAATGGGGAGCCCCCGCCATCCTGCTTTGCAGCTGTGGGTCCCAAGGGGTACGATGAATAAAGGCAAGGTGGAGTGGCTAGTGAACATTGGGTCACGATCTGGAAAGAAAAAGAAAGGGGCAAATCCTGGGGGCGGGGCCAGTGGGGGCAAATGGAGCATCTGGCTCCTGTTGCTTTGGTTTGGGGTTGAAGCAGGTGCCTGGGCAGTCCTTGTTTACGTAGGAGTAGCAGGGTTGGAGGAAGTAGCCTTCTCTGTGGTGGCTGTGGGAATAAGCCTCCTTAAGGAAGTCCCCTGCTTGCCCTAGGCCACCCTGCCGAGGTGGCATCTGGCTGCATGGCCTCATCACTGCCCTCACTGTTGTGCCAGTACTCCCCGCCCACGGTGCAGGCCTTCCATGGTTCTGTTTTCCTGCCACCGAGCTACCATGAAGGCAAGATGCCCATCCTGGATTTTGCAGTTTTTCCTCCCACTTCTGAAAAACAGTGGTAGAAGCTATGATTCTTGTGATTGCTGGTTCCAGAATGCACCAGTGACTGAGAGGAAGAGGATGTTCGAGAGGCCTGGGATGAGGCCCTTTGAAGCTCTATTCTCTTAGGGCTTCTCACTGTGGCTTTCGAGTCTGGAGAGCCGTGTTAGAGAGTGTAGAGGCGAAGGGATCTGTGCGTCTGGCTGGCTGGAGTCCAGCCGTCCTCAGGAGTGAACTCTAAGCTGCTGTCTTTGCTCAAGCCTCAGAAGCTTGGCTCGACCCAGGTCCAAGCATCATCCTCTTTGAACCATAGCATTAATCTTCCTCATTGGCCCTCCTCTCCCCACTTTCTGATCCCAAGGCCCTATGCAATAGCCACCTTTGTCAGATTCCCAAACAAGCCCACAGTGGTTCTGAATTCAGGTCTATCCTGTGCTTGGAACTTGCAGTTAAGTCAAGAAATCTGACATGTTGATAGGTTATGAAAGCCATGTGGTGAGTATAAGAATTCAACTAGTCCCAGGATGCTATGGGAGCTCAGAGGCATGGGCAAGGGCCCTGGGAACACATCCTAGAAGAGGTGATGCCTAGTTGATACTTTAAAAAGTAGAAATGTAGGAATTAGAGGTGGCAGGGAAGAGTGTTTGAACTGAGAGGACAATCTGAGCAAAGGCTTGGATACAAGGGGAGTTAAAAGCAAAACCAAACAGCAGATTGTTTTATTGCTTTTGGGGCTCTTTGCCCACGGCTTACCTGGAGTCCCACTGCCCTTCTGCCAGGTTGGAAAGATCAAGGCAGGAAGTATGGGCCGTGGCATTAAATCTACATCCCCGGTCAGGATTGGGGTGAGGATGGCTTGGTGGCCTCTTATTAAATGATCTCCCAGTCCTTTCAGTATGGTGTAGAGGAAAGAGCCAGCACCACTCCTAACTACCTAGGCTGACCTTGGGCGAAAACCTAATCTTTCCCAGCCTTAATTGCTCCATCAGCCAAATGGAGGCCAATGTACCCACCTACTGACAGAGCATCACACTGAGGACCATAAAGATCTGTTTAGCCAAAATTAGTTCCTCCTTCATGCCGAGCTCACGAACCTATGGTTAATGAGGGTCTTATCAGAACGCTCTTTGGGCTTGAAAGAGAGGCTCTGTTCAAGTCTTGGTGGGAGGAGGGATAGTCTCCGCATCCCTATTTGGGGTAGGTGGGGTTGGGGGCGGTGGTGAATGGGGCAGTAAACTCCTGCTCGGTCCATACTCTAACCCAATAACCGGGAGGCCTGGTGGGTGTTTAACTGTGTCCCGCCCATGCAAAGACCAGTGTGTGTGTGTTTGGGGAAGGGTGGGGTCCGCCCCAGGGGCGTCTGCTCAACTGCTGGGCAGGGGACGCGAAGTGCTCGGGCCTTCTGGATCCCGCAGCAGGATCCGGGCTGGGGCTCCACTCGTTTCCCTAGCGCTCCGGCTGCCACCGCGCGGGGGGTCGGCCGAGCCGCAGCGTCCGGCCTCTGGGGGCGACGTCTTTAGGCCCCGCGCCGGTCCTTGGGAGCCGGGCTCGTGCGGCGGACGGTCAGGTCCCTCCGCTAGCAAACGGCTGTCTGGGGCGCCTCGATCGCTCTCCCGCTTCACGGTAGAAGGCGGCGGCGCGCGAGGGGAGCGGAGGGCAGGCTGGGTGACTGCGACTCCGCGTGCTCACCTGCTGGTCCGCGAGGCTGAGGGAGGGGGCGCCGGGGGCGGGGCCAGAGCGCGGCTGGCCAATGGGGGAGCGCATTCGGCGGCCGGCTAAATTCCCCCTGGAAAGTGAAGGGGGCTGGGGTCGAGGGGAAAGTTCGAAGCTCCGGAGCAGCGGAGGGCTTTGGTGGCGGCCAGAACCGTCCGGGGACAGTTGCAGGCGCAGGGGCAAGATCGGGGGACCGGAAGACGCCAGCCGCGGCCGCGGCCGCCTCCGCCAGGGACGGTAGGCCCAACCCTGGCTGCCCCTCCCTTCCCGGGCCCCGCCGGGCCACTCTCCCGCCATCGCTGGCTCGACAGCGCCACCTGCTGGACGTCGGCCTCCACGTCCGGCGCGCCGGGGCCCGAAGTTCTCGGAGGCTGGGACCTCAGTCTGGGAGGGGAAGGAGCTCACTCACCCCAGGTCCAGCGGCTTCAGAGCTGGAGGCAACTGCCTCTTTTGGAGTACAAGATGGGATCAGAAAGGCCTGTGACCGTCAGAATAACTTCTTGTCCCGCCCCACCCACCGGAGCTGACACTTCCACCGCACAGCCCCACCCAGGGGTGAGGAAATAGTGGCGAGGCAGTCCCTGGAAGCGGGCAGCAGCAAAGGGCGGGAGTTCAGGAGTTGCACGTGGCACCTGGTGACAGCAACGCACAGCTGGCAAGCAGCCCTGGGCTCCTCATGGACCCTGTGATCCGGGGATGTCTGTTAACACTCCAGGGGCAAAGGAAGTAGCCGCCTGCAGTGTTATAGGAGCGGGCAGAAAGCCGCCTTAGCTCCCAAGTGTGGATTGTCCTCCTCCCTCTCCTCTTGCCTGCCATGGCATAGGGCAGAAGTCTCAGAATTAAAATCAGGACCAGTTCCTTCTTTCAATAAGCATTTATTAAGAACCTACTGTGTGCTAGGCACTAGGGATATATCAGTGACTAACACACAGTCCCTGTCCTTGAGGAGCTCACAGCCTATTGCCGGGGAACCCTACATAAACACGTAATTAAAGAACTGTACTGTGCTAAGTGCTACCATAAGAGGTATTTACAAAGTGCTGTGAGGTGGCTCAGGGCTGTAATCCCAGCACCTTGGGAGGCTGAGGTGGGCGGATCACTTGAGGTCAAGAGTTCGAGACCAGCCTGGCTAACATGGTGAAACCCGTTCTCTACTAAAAATACAAAAATTAGCCGGGCGTGGTGGCACGCAGCTGTAGTCACAGCTACTTGGGAGGCTGAGGCAGGAGAACCGCTTGAACTCGGGAGGCAGAGGCTGCAGTGACCCAAGATCGCACCACTGCACTCCAGCCTGGGCAACGGAGGGAGACTCTATCTCAAAAAAATAAAGAAAACAAAGTGCTGTGGGAACCCAGAGGAGGGAGTAACATATCAGCTGCTGGGAGATGAGGGTCATCTCTTGACTCCTGACTCCATTAAACCAAGAAAAGGCAGAGACTTACTGCCACATGACTCTGGTTAAAATGAACCTGTCTCCTGAGGTTCTCCTCTAGCCCTCTCCCATAACTGTATCAGCACAGGTTAATTGGTTTAGCTAGTTTCACACTTGGAGTAGGAAAGAAACTGGACAGGGAAGTTGCTTTAGGGGTAGACGATGTTCAAAATAGTAACAAATTTTGAGTGCTAAGATGGGGGGGTGGGGTTGGGGATACCATGAGGGCACTGAGCCAGGGAGGGCAGGCCCAGAGCAGTGGAGCACCTGGGGTGAGTGCCTGTGCAGAGGGGAGGTCAGAGGTCACCTACCTCAAAGTTTGGTCCCCATCTCCCACCGGCTCCATCAGTAACCATTCCTTGATCCTTTGTACTGTGCCATGTTACGTGGTTGATACAGTCCCTCCCACTCCTCAAGGAGGTAATGTGCTAATTGGGGACACTAAATAGGTACAGGTCATTGAAGATTTAAGTAACAGTTTGCATTATAATAGATGTCACAGGGTGTTCATGATCAGTTGCTGAAAGAGTGGCAATTGCAATAAGTTTTAAATAACTCACTTAGGACAGACTGGTCTGGGGAGGCAGAGTCCATGAATCGAGTCTTGAAGGAGGGACACAATTTAATTGGTACTAGCAGGACAGGAAGGACATTCTGATTGAGTGGAACCAATCAGATCTTGAAGGATGGATTGTACTTTTTTTTCTTTTCTTTTTTTTTTTTTTTGAGACAGTCTTGCTTTGATCACCCAGGTACAATCTCGACTCACTGCAAATTCCGCCTCCAGGTTCAAGGGATTCTCTGCCTCAGCCTCCCCAGTAGCTGGGATTATAGGTGCGTGCCACCAAGCCCGGTTAATTTTTGTATTTTTAGTAGAGATGGGGTTTCGCCATATTGGCCATGTTGGTCTCGAACTCCTGACCTCAGGTGATCCGCCCACCTCAGCTTCCCAAAGTGCTGGGATTACAGGCGTGAGCCACTGTGCCTGGCTGTGGATGGATTTTCTTTCTTTCCTTTTCGTTTCTTTTTTTTTTTTTCCAAGATGGAGTCTCACTCTGTCGCCAGGCTGGAGTGCAGTGGCGCGATCTTGGCTCATTGCAACCTCTGCCTCCCGGGTTGAAGTGTTTCTCCTGCCTCAGCCTCCCGAGTAGCTGGGACTACAGGCACACACCACCATGCCCAGCTAATTTTTGTATTTTTAGTGGAGACGGGGTTTCACCATGTTGGCCAGGATGATCTCGATCTCTTGACCTCGTGATCTGCCTGCCTCGGCCTCACAAAGTGCTCGGATTACAGGCATGAGCCACCGTGCATGGCCAATGGATTGTATTTCTAAAGGAAAAGATACATAGAAGGGAAGAATATTCATTAAGAAAACACAGGAGTGTGTAAATAATGTTGAGTTTGTCTGTATTGCCTAGAGCAGGTAAAAGATAAATGGAGGATCTTGGTTTCCAGGTTTAAAATGCTTAGAATATATGTAGTAGATAATAAGAGCAAAAGCACAGAGTTTGGAAATTGTAAACAGAGGCATGTTCACAGGCCAGCAAATCCATCAGTTTGACTGGAGCAGTGCCTTGGGGTATGAGTGGTGGCAGAAGGAGCAGGGTGAGTTGACTGGGGAAGTCAGTTAAGACCCAAAGGTGAAGAGTCTTGATGGCAGGCCAAGGACTTGGGGCTTTGTCCTGAAGACAGGGCTGATGCTAAGCTTAAAATACTTCCGGAGCTACTGCCCTGAGCCCAAGTGCTCCCCCATCCCTACTCCAGGACCCCTGGACTGGCTTCAGCAGCGAAAGGGCTAAGTTTAGAAAGGATTAGAGATTAAGTATTTTGAGTATCACCCCTACCTGTAGGCCAGGAGGAGTCAGTGAGGGCTTTTTATCAAAGGGCAAATGGGAGGGGTTGAGACAGATCACACTGGGAGCCCCTGTGTGTCTTGGGTAGTTTGAACTAGGGTGGAGGCTTCTGGGAATGTGGAAGAAAGGCGAGGTTTTACGGACATTGCAAACCACAAGCTGGACTTCGGGAGATGGGAGAGGGGGATGGGGGTGAAGTGAAGGCAACGATCAGACAGCTCTGAAATTTCAAATTTAAGAGGTCAGGAAAACAGTGGCACCATTAACAGAAATAGGCAAGTCATGACGGCCTTTTTGTTTGCTTGATTTTTTTTTTTATTATTATTATACTTTAAGTTCTGGGATACATGTGCAGAACGTGCAGGTTTGTTACATAGGTATACATGTGCCATGGTGGTTTGCTGCACCCATCAACCCGTCATCTTGGAAAGGTTTTTTGTGAGCGTGGAAATAATTTAAAAATCCATTGTTGGCCAGCCGTGGTTGCTCACGCCTGTAATCCCAGCACTTTGGGAGGCCAAGGTGGGTGGATCACCTGAGGCCAGGAGTTCGAGACCAGCCTGGCCGAAATGGTGAAACCCTGGCTCTACTGAAAATACAAAAATTAGCTGGGCATGGTGGCATGTGCCTGTACTCCCAGCTACTCAGGAGGCTGAGGCAGGAGAATCACTTGAGCCTGGGAGGCAGAGGTTGCAGTGAACCGAGATTGCACCACTGCACTCCAGCCGACAGAGCAAGACTCTGACTCACAAACAAACAAACAAACAAACAAAAACATTGTTGATAGAGGGGCTATCTTTAAGGAGCTGACAAGCACCCACATGGAAATGTCCAGCAGATTGCTGGAAATGTGAGCCAGGAGCTTAAGAGAAAGGTTGGGACTGGAGCTCTAGATTTAGGACCCATCTCCGAGGAGCCAAAATGAGCCCAAAATGGATGAGATTCTTGAACAGCCACGTTGGAAGTGGTAGGTGAAGAACCAGCCCCGGAAAGGGTGATGGGGGATGCAGGAGAGCCCAGCTAGTGTGGGCTCACGGGGGCCCGAGAACTGTGAAGAAGACATTTGATTTCACCATGAGGTCATTGATGACCTTCCAGCAATGAGTTTCCATGGAGTTGGAGTAGGGGTGGCAGAAACCAGTTTTCAGGTGGGGGCGGGGCTACCCCAACCCACGCAGCACCTTTATGCAAAAATTTTTTTTAATGGTGACCCTTTATCAAGATGCTTACTTTCAACCATCAGGAAACTGTCATAATAAACTGATTTTATTAGAAAAAGGCACTTTAATGCCAACTGCTGGAAACACGCATAGTAAATACATTTGCACAACCAAACACAGTGCCCTCCAGGGGGCAGGGAGAAGAAGAGTGGGAGAGGGTGATAGTTGTTGGCTTGACAAAGAAGAGAAGAGCAAGAGCGCAGCCAGGGGAGGTAGTTAGGTCAAGTGGATGGTTTTGTACCAAGGACACAGCAAAGGTCCTCAGGCACTGATTCACATTACCCAAAGTCACCAGATAATAGAGTTGTTTCCGTGGCTGACATTTCTTAGCCTTGCCCTCAAACTTGGCAGGAGGGAGGCAAGCTCGTTTAAAGAAGGGAGAGGGGAGGAGATCCAGGCAATTGGCCTAGGGGTTGGCTTTGAGAGAGAATAGGTTGACCCTTCCTCGGAAAGAGGGAAGGGGGAAGCAGGGAGCCACGAAGAGAGAGAGGTGCCACGGGAACTCCTGGCTGCCGACTCCCGTCTTCTTGGTGAAGGAGTCAGGGTTAGGTGTGAAAGTGGGAGATGAGGGGCATTGGTACACCCAAGGAGGTCTGCTGCAGTCATCACAGAGGCAGGCTGGTCCGCCTTCGAGGTGAGTTGCAGGCAGGCTGAGCAGCAGAAACCATGTGGTAGGTGCCCATGCTTGAGCAGGAATGGGGGTGGACCCCATCTAGGTCGCTGCCGGACTAGCCGCAGTGATGCCTGACAGCTGGAAAATGTCAAAAAGTAATCAAGAGGGAGCCCAGGATCGGGGAAGTAGGCTGGGGTGTCAGCAAAGGCTATTGTCTGGCAAGGGGCCGGTATCACACAAACAGCCCAAGCCCTAGGCACAAATACTCAATGAATTCAGCTCTGGGGGCTTTGTGGCTAGCTCTGAGGCTGGAGGGCACTTCACCCCCGTCTAAATCCTTCAGCAAAGCACTCTGGGGTGGCCCAAGATTCCAGCCTGACTGCAAGGTGACTGTGGTTGCTAACACGGCAAACTCCAGGAAGAGTACCTTGGTCCAGCCAGTGAGGGCTGCTCCCAGAGCTGACTTCCCTTCCCTCCCCTCGTGGTTTTACCCCACTCGGCCTTCGTGTCCCTGAGGAGCGCATCTTCCCCAATGTGCATGCGCATCAAAGCGTTCCTACTCTGCACTCGTTCCAGCTCTACAACATCTCCAGATTTGGGGGATCAAACTTGTACCCCATAGTCTCAGAGCAACTGAATCTCGGCAAGAACAAAGGGAATTAGAGAATGCTTTCCCTTAAAAACAAAATCCCTATCCCTGTGGCTGATCCACGGAGACATACACACACCCTTGGAGACAAGACCTCACAGCTACAGCCCTGTCCTCCCCAAAGAAACTAAGATACAGACCAACAAGTGCACACAAGTACATACAGGGATATTCACATATAGGGTAGTAAATTCCCTGTGTAGGGAATGCAGCCAGTGAGATAGAGCCAGGTAGAAGGGCTCTTCTCACAAAGCTGCTGCACAAACCCTGGCCACAAACTTCTGCCTGGCTCAAGGCTTTTTCCCTCCATCACCAAGTCAGCCCGTTATGCTGCCAAAAGCATATGCCCTAGTGCTCTTGAAGGCCATAGTCTGATGCCAGGGATGCTTAAGCTGGGCACTGTTTGGCCACAGTGACACCAGGCAGGGCCGGGGGACTTGGGGTCAAGTGTATTGACATCCCACTGAAATGCAGGGGCAGGTGTGCTACTGAAGTCGGTCCCTATGAAAATGCTGCTCAATTTTGCCTGGTGGGTCACACTTGCCCTGACCCCTTTGCTTATATGTCATGGGGCTCCATCTTAATGAGGGAAGTAGGGTTGAATGGGGAGAAAGGGGCTGGGGTGGGGGATCTTGTCAGAAGGCTCCCAGATGTGGTCACACTAGGCTCAGCCATTAGCAGGGACCCTGAGCCTGAGGAGAGCTCAAGTTCAGCCACTGGGGTCAGCCCAACAGTGGGGCGGCTGGGAGGAGACAAAGTCTGGTTGCCCAGAAGGCTCGGATTGTGGGAACCCCTGGAAACCACCTGGGTTGGAAGTGGCTGAAGATGAGCCTGATCTCTCAGGAGCTCCCTCAGGGTCTCTTCAGGAACCAGCAGCCCCTCCATGGGGGCCCCCGTCACCATACCCTGAACATAGGAGGAGGACCTCAGTGGCCCCTCCTTGACCCCAGGGGCTGCTGTAGTGCCAGAAGTCCTGATGAAGGCAGCAATGACAGTCCCAGGGGGCTGAGAGCTGGGCCCTGCTGGTCCAGCCCCTGTGACCGTGGGTGGCGCTGGGTTGGTCGGACGGTTGGCCCCAGCCAGAAGTTGGGGGAGGCCACTGAGAATCAGTGGAGCCCCTGGGGCTGCCACTTGGCTGTCTTGGAAACTGGCGTTCAGGGGGAAAGAGGCCTGCAAAGTGAAGGTGTCCTTGAAAGTAGAGGCCGCTGGAACACTCTGGAGAACGAGCTGAGTGGGAGCAGTAGTAATGGCAGGAGGCCCATTGGTCAGCACCGTGGTCAGTGGGATCGTCTGCAGGGTCAGGGCCGAGCCCGACCCCACAGGGGCCACTCCTAGGTGGATGTTGCTGGGCACTGAAGATGCACTGAGAAGAAACAGAGAACAGAGTTGGTTAAGGCAGGAAGTGTCCCTCAGCTGGTTAGGAAGGAGGGCACGAGAGGAATGGAGCTGAAGGTGTTTGTCGATTTATTTGCTGTTTGTTGTTTTTTTCTTTTTCTAGAGACAGGGTCTCACTCTGCTGCCCGGGATGGAGTGCAGTGACACGATTACTGCTCACTGCAGCCTTGAAGCCCTGGGCTCAAGCGATCCTCCTGACTCAGCCTCCCAAGTAGCTGGGACTACAGGTGTGTGCCACCACACCCAGCTAATTTTTAATTTATTTTTTTTTTTTGAGACGGAGTCTTGCTCTGTCACTCAGGCTGGAGTGCAGTAGTGCAATCTTGGCTTACTGCAACTTCTGCCTCTGAGGTTCAAGTGATTCTCCTGCCTCAGCCTCCCAAGTAGCTGGGATTATAGGCGAGCACCACTACACCC